>NW_024580667.1:40163698-40393815 GCF_017639235.1 Corvus kubaryi | reverse complement strand
TCCTCTCCTCTCCTCTCCTCTCCTCTCCTCTCCTCTCCTCTCCTCTCTACTCAATATTGTTTACAATATTGAACTTGTCCAATCAATATCCATTGGTGCTATCTACCACATACTTGGCTTATGTTGCAAACTTCCCTGAAAATTGTTTTATCGTGCTTAGCTAAATGGTTTTGCAAGACCTGTCAGAGGTTTCAAAGGACTACAATGTCTAATTATATCATATGGTTAGCCAACCGTTTACCAGTAGGGTCTTTGATCATAAATGACTACACATGCTCAAGAATATCCTGCATGATACTTACTCTCTCCTGACCATTTGCAATCTCCTGAGCCATTAATCCATGGCTGCATAAAGTAGGAATCTTGCATAATTGTGCTTTTGGAAGTTTTCACATTACTTTGTAAAACCTAACAAAGGCTAAACAAAACAGCAGAGAGGAAGACACTTTTTCATTATGGGGTGCAATAAATGCATGTTATACAGGATTTCACAGTAATATCAGGGTGTTTATTTCTGAAATATGGCATGCAGACACAAAATATCTACATGAAAGTGTACTTAAAATAATAATTTAATACTATCTGTTGTATTCACATCTTAATTTCAGTCATGAGTTTTCAACTTCTATCACACAGATTAGCAAAAATAGCGTTCTAATTGCAAAGAAAGCAAATACTTCATCATCTATAACAATTAATTATATGTAACCATAACATTATTCCCCCTCTATTAAGCTTCAAAAGAAAAATAAACATAAATTCATCCAGAATACTTCATAAAATATACTTGGATTCGATTAGGATCAAGTTTCACTTTGAATTCTTATGAAATCACAGCAAAGCAAAATTTAAAAACACAGGTTTAGTTATTGTAATACCAATAGAACTTAATTTCAGAAACTTCAATAAAGTTTTTTCCAGTATTTGACAGAAAAAGTTAAATTGGTAACAAGTTTCTTCTTGTTATTGCTGAAAACATAATTATGTCTTTTAAGAAGATTTAAAAGAAACAAAACCAAAAAACACACCTAATTTTCCCTCCTCTATATTTTTTCTCATGGAAATGCTAAATTAGGTTTATCCCTGTGAATAATTGTGACATTATAAACATTATACATAATACTATACAATATTATGTTTTTAAAGGTGAAATACAAATGAATAAAATAAAAGAAGATTAACAGGAAGGACAGACAGGGAACAAAATTTTCCTGGTATTATTTAAACATAGCTAATTTTTCAGTCTTTGTTTTATTTTTGGAAAATAACTATCACTTGAAATCTGAGATGTGAATAAAAGGAATTAACAGATTATTTTAAAGAGTTTGCATGAATGACTTTGGAAGGTCTCAAGGAACTGCCCATAGACCCTGACTATGCTGTTTCTTCTACAGAGAGAGAAATCCTGTTTGGTGTTCTGCTGGAAAGTATTTCTCATCAGTTCTACAGTGTAGCTGTAATAATGTGATGAGGTACAACAACATGGTTTAGTTATCTTTGTATCTTCTCACTGGGAGTATACTCTTCAGTTTCCTTGTCTGCATTCTAGCACTGTATTTTGTAATGTTATTTGAGAATGAATTTGATAACAGATATTCTCCAGCTATAGGGTATAAACAATTTGAAAGCACGGGATGTAAATAATTTGAAACCACAGCAAAGAATGAAGTCTGTTCTTTCTCTTTCCCTCAAAAGACTTCTTTGGAAAAATTAAGCACTATAAAAAACTGATTTGGAGAAAACTTCTTACTGCTATGTGAGTTTTATAACCGTGTGGTTACAAACAACCTTTTGCTTTTCATGTTTTGGGTCAAAAACACTTCAAATGTCATTTTGGCATTGAAAAATAACTTATGCAGAAGGAAATTGACCTCCATATTGGTTTGGTAGCTCAAACATTCTTTGATTAAGAAGGCTTTTTGGATGTGTATCCTCTCATCATGAAAACATCATGGTATCCTATCAGAAATGCCCTCAGATCCCCAAGCCCTGAGCAAGTCTTCAACAGACTGAGGCTAATATATCTGAGATTCTTCTGACTACGTTTAGAAGACAGTTACTGTCAGCTCACATTTGTGAGGTCTAGTAGATAAGGTGTGCGCTAAAATATCCACTGAAGCAAGCTTCTGATGATTAATGTGTGGAGGAACAACATATCTGTAGTTCAGATTTGAGTGCAGGCCATTCACTTGAGAGTTGGACTTGAAGATCCTTGTGTGTCCCTTCCAACTCAGAATATTCTGTAAGTCACCAACCTGGTCTCAGAAGATAAACATCTGGGACTATGAAATTACATAGCAAACTCTAGGAAACCTTAAACATTGCAGAAGCTGAACAATTTCCTTTGATCATTATTTTGAATTCATTAGTTTAACTTCTCTGAGATACATAGGTCAACTTTCCATTGTAAGGAAGCAGTAATAAACTGACATCTGAAAAAACCAATTTTCTACTTCTACTGCAGGTATGCCAAATAGATAACATGTACTCTGCACTATAAATGCCTTCCAAAAAAAAAAAAAGTCAAACTGGACTGATTTGCTCTGAGTTGCACCTTAGAAATATAGAGAGGAATATGGTTGACCATGGACTGGCATCCATCCGCTTTGATGCATCCTAATGTTTTCCAGAATATGGAGCTGACAAATGAGACCTAGGGACTATCTTTCTGGAAACCTGCAAGTAAAGATCTGTGGGATACCTTAGGTCATCTCAAATAGTATAAAAAGCTATACTGAATTATCTTTTTACCTTTTGATGTGTTGAAATCTTCTACTTCTCTGTCCAAAAATCTTAATCTATTGATTTCCTTTTTTTAAAAGTAAGTGGAAAAGCAGCAACTTGGTTTGATCCTACTACTTTTCAGATGAGATTAAGTCACATGTAGACTATGAACATCATTAAAGTCAAAATGTCATATATATTCTCTATGTTATGTTGTATAGGGCATTGTTGGAATTTTTGACTGTGTCTTTTGCAACCCAGTCTATATCTGGATAAGTGATGTGACTATAACATGCCAGAGTGTGTAAACATTTATATGAGTATGAAAGTCACAATACCTGTGAGACACCAGAGTCTTCTTGAAGTAGCAAGTTGAAGACAGCTGGGTTTTTATCATCGGCATAACAATAGACCCTGAGTGTTACAGAACCCCAAGACGTGGCAAAAGTTTAACAAAAAAAGTCTACCTTTAAAAGTATATATTTCAATTGCAAGTATTTGTACTGGTTTTGCATACTATACTAATAATGGAAGTGTAGTTAATTGTCTTAAAAATGGTAAGAACTTTCCTATGGTGCACAGTCAACACAGCAGGTTTTTTCCCTGCTCTGATGTAGTCTAGTATCCTTTATATCAAATTAACTGTACTGGTACAATTTTTTTTTTCTTTGATGTAACCACTTCTGTTAAGGTTAAGATGGTTTGATCCTAAGAATTTTGATAGGTTAATTCTAAGGTCATTTTGACTTTAATGATGTTCAGACTCTATGTGACTTAATCTCATCTGACAACTAGTAGGATCAAACTAAGTTGCTGATTTTCTGCTTACTTTTGAAAAAAAAATCAATAGATTAAGATTTTTGGACAGGGATGTAGAAGATTTCAACATATCAAAAGAGTGGTTTAAGTTCTTGGATGTACTTTAAATTGAGATAAGTGCAAAATTACAAATGAAAAAAACAGCCTTACTCCTTCTTAAAAAAAAAAAAAAAATAGCAGATATGCTATCATTATATTACAATTTAGAGATCAGAAATAAAAGAAATTATCTCATTGACATTTCCATGTGTAATCTTAAATGTATGTCAAAGATGCGTTATATTTATCTCATCTAAATTCAGGAACAATCCAGTTGAGGCTCCTGTCTAAATATTTCTGTTATAACTCCTGTTAGAGCCACTTTTCACTTCTTTGCATAAGAATTACAATACATATAATATGACAAATCTGAAAGGAATTCAGAGAAGAGAGGATGGTTTAACACTGTATTGTGCTGCATGACATTAACTATATGCTCCTCCTTTGTTTCTGGGTAAATTGCTTACCAGTTAATGAGGTCCATTATATTTAACTTATAAAGTGATTATTTCTCTATATTTCCTTATCTTTCAGAATCTGACTTGCACAGATAGATCACGTAGTCATACTGAGTCAATGGAAACGATGAAAGAGGTATTTACATCTCTAATTCTAACGCAGAATTTTCACAATATTTAGATATTTAATTCTACACATTTTTGATGTTTCCCTGCAGAGCATTTTAACTTTGTCCTAACACCTCACTAATGTGGCTTTCTGTCTGCTGTGCTATTGCTGGCCAGTCGTAATCAGCTAAAATCACAAATACCTCTGTGCTTCTCTCCCCACAATGTCTTTGGTATTTTTAATGATTTTTTTTCTCTCCCTTTGTTTTGAAAAAGGAACCAGGTAATAAGGGAAAGAAAAAGACATTTGCCAAATAATGTATGTTCTTTTAAAAAATTGGTAAGAACAAAGGATATTTGGTTCCTAGTTTACAATTATTTTATGCTAAATAAAATGCTTCTAACAGATGTGAATTAATGAATATTTATTATGATGTGCAAAATCTCTTTTGATAGAGTGCCTTCTCTGGGGCATGTAACTTGGTCGATTTTTAGCACGTTTACGTTGGCTAAAAAAAAAATACAAGGCAATACCTACTGGACAAACCTTCATATAGAAAACTAAGGCTAATAACTTGTAAAGCTGAACTTCAATATTGTCATCACCTCCAAAAAGGAATTGAACAGACTCTGGCTGGTAAGTTGGTTGCTATTTGAAATGGCCTGATGTTCAATGTTTCTGAGCTGCAGACTCCATTTTGTTAATTTTTAGGTGTGGTAGTTTAATACTTTTTCATGTCAATGTTTTTGCTCTTGAATCCTTTACTTACCAGATATGCACAGCTCAACATCCTTACATCTGTCATAAATTTTGTGTTTGCACTTCTCTCTTGCACGTTTATTTGATATACTTTTTCATGTAATTTTGACGTGAAGATTTCCATCAAAGATGCTCAATATTTCTTAAAGTAAGCACACTTGCAGTACTTCCTGTCATGACACTGGCATTACATTTCTTCTTTTCTTGACATCAATATTGTGCAGTTAATTCAAAATATTTCTGACATCTTAGTCTTTGGGACTTCTGTCTTTCCACAAGAACATTTCAAATTCTCTTCTAAGGCCTAATTAATATGATGGATTGAAAGCAATGTTTGTGAGGTTTAAAAAGCAATAAGAAAAGATGCCCTTGCAGGGAGAGCATGTTCAGAAAGGCTTTGATTTTCCTTAAGCCTTTTGATTTCATGGCAAAGAGGAAAGTAAATACTGTCTGGCTCCACTTGTCTTGTGTAGTTTTATTCAGACAGACAAGTTCTTAGAGCATACTGTGAAGTAAATGCATGTTCATATTTCATGCTAAGGAAATTGGTTAATATATTAATCATAAGTGAAATATTTTTAAATAATAATGAAATTTTTTTAAAAGTGTAGTGGATTGTTGATGTTTATATTACATGATTTTATTTGCTTTTCCTAACTTACTGTAAAGTACATTGTAGCAAATATGGCAAAGTGCTCTTAGCACACACAGCACCCAAAACTGTATCTTCTGTCCAAGAAGAAAGAAGCTCAGATAATATCATGTCAGTGGAATTTAATAATGGGAATTTCTTTTTGTAATATAGATGACACGAAGTGATAAAACTGAGATAAAAATTAAAATTTAGCCTTGTTGTTTAAACAGGAATCTATGTTTTGTTTAGATGCAAATTACAATAACTTAAGTATTTTCATAAATACAGTTAGCTTTGTTTTTATGGATACTTGTAAGGTTTTGTAATAAATTCAATCCAAAGAGTTTGATGAGCTTCTATTTTTACCTTACCACTGTCTCTTTATTAAACACTTTTCTATTGTATTCATTTACAATAGAAGAATTAAATTGAATCCAGCCCTGGGGTCCCCAGTACAACATGTGGACCTGCTGGAGAGAATCCAGCAGACAGCCATGGTCAGAAAATGACCAGAGTCGACGTCAGAGAAAATGGTCAGAGACCTGGAGCATATGTCCCATGAAGACAGGTTGAAAGAGCTTCCAGGTTATTCAGCCTGGAGGAGAAGGCTCTGGAGTGACCTAATTGCAGCTTTCCGGCAGCTAAAGGGGGTGTACAAGAAAGATGAAGAGAGGTTTTTAAAAGGACCTGCAAGAACAGAACAAGGAGGAATGACTTTAAACTGAAAGAAGGTAGATAGTACTAGGAAGAATTTCTTCACTCTGAGGGTGGTGAGACACTGGAGCAAGCTGCCAAGAGAAGTTGTGATACCTTATCACTGAATAAATTCAAGGTCGGGTTGGATGGGGATTTTAGCAACCTGATCTAGTGAAAGATGCCCATATGTCTCAGTTTTTGAGACAAAACTTCAAGAGGAAACACTCTTCAATGAGTGTTCCTTCCCTTTTCCTCCGTCAATGAGACAAATGGGGCACAATGAGTGAAAGTGGGAAAAAGAAACCAAACTATTTATTAATACACAAACAAAACAGGTAGAACAGGATAAAAAATCCCCCCTCAAAATACAACAAATTCCCAGAGAGGGAACAGATGCACGGGCTCGGACCAGCCGGGGCCACCCCACAGGCCTGCCAGGGCTGCTCCTGCAGTCTCCCCAGACAGGCAAGGAGGGAAGGGAGGCAGTGAGGCAAGGGGAACGGAAGGGAAAAAAGAGCAAGAGAAAAAAACCAACAGAACATTTTCCCAGCTAGCTGGAACACAAAGGCAACCAAAAAAACCAGTACAGTGCCCCTGGCACACTCCCTCCCGAGCCCTGTCAGGCCTCAGAGCCCCTGAGCTGCTGGGCCCCCCCAGTCCATCTTACAGGCACAGCGTCCTTGGGCATTGAGCGGACGGTTAAGGACTAAAGAGGCTTCATAACGTCACCCCAGGACACCATGGCAGAGAGGTTGGGTTTCATGATCTTTAAGGTTCCTTCCAACCCAAACTATTCAATGATTCTTTCTCTTTTTATAATGTCTTCAAACCAGGTCTGGTTCTAAGTAAAACCCTTTATCTCGTCTGAGCTAAGACTTTAATATAAGGGTTCCCTTTACTTGAGAAGTCAGATTGATATGAAATATTCTATATTCCATGTTGAACAGAAGAAATGAAATTGAAATTATTCTATTTATAGCTGAAAGTACATTATCATCTAGGACCAATTTAGGGTAATAGGCTTAATTCAAAGTCAGAAATGTGCACTATCTAGAATGTCAGCTGCCATAAGAGGGAATGCAAGAACAATATTTTTGCTCCCACACTGTAGCAAAAAGCTGGAGTTATGCTGACAATTAGCACAATAAACACATAAAATTGCAGGAGAGTTTAAATAGACTTACATATTAGGACAAAGTAATAGAACAATACAATTCTTAAATATTTTAACCAAATGTTAAAATGAAAAATGCATAAAGGGAAATAATTCGAGTTTTAATTACCTTTTTTTTTTTGGTAGGGAAAACAAATTACTCTTAGTAGCTATGATATCTATATTAGATGATCTCAAATGATCAAAGCTAATATTACACTTTACACCTTTATATTTGCCTGGATGCTTGTACTGCAACATAGTCTTTAGTTATTTTATGTGCCATTATTTTCATACATAGATTGTTAAACTTCTGCCGAGTTAAAAAATCCTTGAATACAGTGGGAAGTTCTTCTGACACAGAAAAGACAGAGATAGGAAAACAAAAACAAAATGTGAAGGATGATTGAGACTCAACTTCTGTATAAGGAGAAATTAAACTAACACTCTTGAGTTTGGAAGAGAAATGATCGGCAAGGGAAAAGAAAGAAACATGAGAAATAAGAAACAGTTGTAGGCTTTTTCAACAAAAGACCGATTTCAATGAACAAGAACTGACCAAATTCAAGATGATAAAGAAAGCAGATTCTTCACAAAATGCACAAAATGTGAAAGTCCTTGAAGAAAGAAAGTTATAGCAGTTTAAAACCACTGGAAAGGATTCATGAAAATAAAATATATCTAAGATTATGATCAGAGCACACCATCCTTTGCTCAAAAGGTTTCTGAACTGCCATTAGCTAGAAGATAGAAAGATATTCTCTTGAAGTGTCATCAAATGTAATTCTTTTAGTTTTCAGAATTTGCTCATTCATTTGCATTGCAATGTAGTTGAATAATTGTCTGTTGTGTTTTTGGTTTCTTTTTTTAATATTCTTCTTTGTTAGTGCAGAATTTACTGCTTGGAAAAAAAAAAAAATTGTGTGTAAACACATGAAAAGTGCTTCAGAATGTAGAGACACCACAGTCCGCAATAACTAATCCTTTGTTCAGCTGTATATGGGCTAAATAATAAGAGCCATGGTTACAAAAAGTAATGCAGTTTCCAAAATAACATGGCCAAAGCAACCTTGACCAGAAATACAAGTCAGGTGCTTTACCACTGCATTTTTATCTCTATGCTATATTTAGTATTCTATCTATATAGCACATTCTGTAATGTATTACAGCCAAATCATGGCTGACATTTCTACTTTTCCTGTCCTCTATACATTGTTTTCTTAGCTATACAGAGTTAATGTTAAGGAACAGAAGTTGAATCTGAATCAGCCATTTTGCAACCTTTGATTAATGAATTGTCGAGGACTTCAGCATTGCTTTTATTTACTATTTTCCATTATTATTTTATATGCACCAACATTATTACAGATGTTCTTGGATTTCAAAGCTCTAATTGTGTCATCCTTCATTCTTCACTTGATCTTTGGAGCTTGCTGCATTGTCTGCAAATGAGAAAAGAAGAAATGAACAATAAATTCCAATTTTAATGTAATACAGTAGAAGTGATAAATTATCTTGGCACGGCATAGAAACTAAATGAGTTTCGGAAGATAAACATGTGTTGGAATTTATAGGGTATAAACTTCATTTTGTATGGCTGTTATAAATCACTGGACACAAAACTGTAACATACTCAGGATCATACTT
Source organism: Corvus kubaryi (assembly GCF_017639235.1). NCBI lineage: Eukaryota > Metazoa > Chordata > Aves > Passeriformes > Corvidae > Corvus > Corvus kubaryi. The sequence continues at coordinate 40,384,777 of NW_024580667.1, read as the reverse complement.
TGTTCTACTCTACCTCAGAGCATTTATATCCATCAAAGAAATTACAGCTCAAGTAGGATTTAAGGTGTCATTTAGTTACAGGTGATGATAATGACAAACAAATCCTTACCTAGTGTCCTGGGGTGACGTTATGAAGCCGCTTTATTCCTTAACCATCCTCTCAATGCCCAAGGATGCTGTGCCTGTAAGATGGACCCGGGGGGCGGGGCTACAGGACCTGGGTGCGGGGCAGTTTAACGTTTGGACCCAACGGCTCAGGGGCTCTGGGGCCTGGCAGGATTCCGGAGGGAATGCACTGGGAGTGCTGTGGTGGTTTTTTTTTGGTTGTCTTTGGGTTCCAGCTAGCTGGGAAAATGTTCTGTTGGTTTTTTTTCTTGTTCTTTTTCCCTTTGCTTCCCCTTGCCTCACTGCCTCCCTTCCCTCCTCACTGGTCCAGGGACCCTGCTAGTGGCCCCAGCGGGCCTGCGGGGTGGCCCTGGCTGGTCCAAGCCCATGTGTCTGTTCTCTCTCTGGGAATTTGTTGTACTTTGAGGGGGTTTCATTTAATCCTGTTCTACCCTGTTTTCTTTGTTTGTTAATAAACGGTTTCCTTTTCCCACTTTCACTCCTTGTGCCCCATTTGTCTTATTGACGGAGGAAAAGGGAAGGAACACTCATTGAAGAGTGTTTCCTCCTGAAGTTTTGTCTCAAAAACTGAGACACCTAGTGCACTGTGCAAGCTCAAAAGCAAAACTGAAAGACAAAGAAAAACATATAAAAACAATAAATGTAACTTTTTTTTTTTTAACTTAGAAGAATTAAGTGTTTCAGATGAGGTGTTTGATTCTCTGGAGTTAAAATATGATGGACACATTTGGAGCAGATGACTATAGTCATACAATCTGTTGCATGTTTGTGGACCCAGTTTGATCACAGGATATCCGCTGTTTCTCATGAGGAATTTTTCCAGTGGTCATTTAAAACATCCTATAAACTCCCTTTTCCTCCAAAGCTTTGTGGCCTTCTTTAGTCTCATTTTAGGGGATGTATTATGGATATTCTGAAGTTCCATGAGAAGTGCTTGAGTGCCCAATGTGTGGAGCAAAAACATGACAAAGACTCTTCAAATTCCATTACAGTTTACATTACTAATACATATAGCCCTAAAGTAACTTCATCTCTTCACTTGGTGTAAAGGAATTCTTCTGTATATGTCATGTGCAGATGTGTTTATTACAGGTGTTTGGCAGATAAATTCTGGTTTTGTAGTACATGTTAGTAAGGCTGTCTTTGTTAATTCATACATCATCTTCACATAAATATTTTTGCGGTCCATGACTGCTACCAAGCCTATGGTAATTTTTCTGAATTATTTTTTGGTTTTGTTTTCTTTGGGTTGTGAGTATCTTTAGGGATTGTATTTTTTTGAAGGGGGTTTGAGTGGGTTTTTTTAATTACTTGGAATCTTGAAATAATTGTATGTAAAAAAATGCTGTTAGTGAGGATCTTCTTGTTATTTTTCTAAGTCCGTGAGAGACTTTTCTCTCTCACAGAAGAGGTAGCAGGGAATGTAAACAACCAAGCCACCTGCAACCTTGGAAAGTCTTGTTTATGGTATAGTAGAAAATATTTTGATAATGGATGTTTTAGGATTTTGGCCAATCACCCCCAAGGGGTGGCTGGTCCTTTGTCCAATTAGACTATGAAGAAAAAAGTCTATAAAAGAGTTTGTAAAATAATTAAATAAATCAATCTTGCTGCACAATTCCTGCCTGCTGGATCTTCTCCTTCTCCTCCTCCCTATGGCTGCGGGACACGGTGATATACTGTAGGAACCAGGCCTACGGTAATAAATAATATCATTCCCTTATGCACCTTAAGAAGCATTCTGCAAATTCAATGGATTATTCAATTTTTTATACACTTGTTTCTCATCAGGACATATAACGTTTCTTAGTTTATTTTATTATTAACTTTAGAAGAGCAGGACTCTGTATTCTTGATGGATCAGGTAATAAAAATTTTTAGTTAATTTTTACAATCAGTTATCAAAGTCATCATGGACACAGACAGGCATACAAATGCTTATACATACTCAGAGAAAGACAACCCAGCATTTTCTCTTTTAAATACTATAAAAAAAACATTCGGATTACTTAAAACTAATAAGCTACTCCAAAGAGGCAAGTTTCTGTAAACTTTTCTGACCACACAGATTGTGTAACATGAGGAAACATTTCAGCCATAATGGACTGGGAGGACTTCTGCAGGACTTCTTCTATCTCGTTTTCATCTTGTAATGTCTGTTTTTTACTGAAATAATGGCTAAGATAAGAGTTAACATTGCAATTCAACAAATATTTTTTTAACCTTCATAACGATTTATCAACTAAGTACAATTAACTTTAACACACAAAAACAATCGTTTCCCCTTTCCTGCTCCTTTCTTCATCTAAATCTCCACTGTCCATAAAATGAGGAATAAAATGTTCCCTAAATTGTGTTTTGAAGAGAAATTAAAATTCATTGCCAGAAATCTCAAGGGAGGCGATATTTGTACACTGGGGTAATGAAAACTTCTCTTATAACATCATAATTTACGGTCTAAATTTATAGTTCGTTAACTAGGATAATTGTAATGAGCAGTAAAAATGTGGGTTTACTGGGTATCATATCAGGGACTCCAAGTTCCTAGGTTTCTAATTCCTGTCTACTGTTATCAGAGTGTCAGATAATGAACTTAATTCCTTAAGAAAGTGAATTCTGGTCTACAACATTTTCATAATTTTGGTCTCTTTCTTTTGACTAGAAGCAAAAATTAGTGAAAATGTTATGAAAGAAACATTTAATGAGACATTTAGAAACTTTTGAATTTGTCCTCATAATAGTTTGAAGGACAGTGGCTTGTGTGTTGTTCAAAATCAGGAAAGCAGAAGTAGATTAACTGGTAGAAAACCAACATGCTGGGGAACACAGGACAAAAGGAGGGGGCAGAGTGAGAAAGAGGAAGAGGGAAGGACAGAATTATAGATGACAAAAAGCTTTCAGGACAGATTTCAATATTTTCAATTGAATTTTACTTTCTGCACTCACTTACTGGCTGAACTACAGGGATAAGTAGTACAAAGAATAAATAAACATTTGTGTTTTGGGGTGGGGAAGGGATTAGATCTGTAATTCTATACTTTTAAGTACACAGAGGTGAAAAAAAATTAAGTCTGGTATATTACTAACAGAAAGGAAGCTAAGTGAAACAACATCAGAACTGAGCGGTATTCATTAAAAGCAGATAGCAATTACTAATACAATTGAACAGAAATATAAATGATTTCAAAACTCTATGTCCTTGTTCAACCTATAATTTTTTGCTTCTGTGCTTTTGAGTTATGACAGTAAGGATCTTTTTTTCTGTTACAATTTAATGAAAATAATTTTATTCAAATTGGTATATTTAAATTCATGAATATGTAGGAATCCAATCCAAAACTCAGTGAGTTATAGCTGAAAGGACAACAAATTTTCACAAAAATTGCAGTATAGAGAGAAGTAACTAGAACAATTCTCACTTACAAAATGTCTAATTAGGACTTGCATGTAATTGCAAAACCAAATCCTCAAGGGCATCAAAGATATCCTTGCACATGTATCTGAAATTATCCATGTAAAATTATTTGTCTATTCAAATTTTTCCTGCCTATTAAATTGTCACATTGTAATAAAAAAGCTACAAGGGGAGCATCTTAATTAATATCCATCAAAATGAGAACTGTTAATGAATTCTTTTAGAAGGGCATTTCTAAATGTTCACACTAGGGTGGTGAAAAAAGGCAAAATAAAGAGACATTGACTTCAGTTTGTATATCTCAGGGCTCTACTGTTTACCCTATGTCAAATACTTCTATCTTTTGAGAGGAGTAACAAAACATAATTTTACAAAGAAATATATTGAAAAAAGGTTTCAGGCCTGGAAATCACAGACTCATTACAAAAATTTGCATCCTCTGCAGTCCCAGATTAATATTTAGGAAATCTGACCTGGAAGCTATGAGTATAGTGCTGATGAGTGAGCTACTCCTCAAGTATCAGTGTCCAGGCTGCAAAATGTCTGTAAGGCCTGAAATATAGATTAGTTCCATCCAGGAATCATGCATTCCTTGGTTATTCCTGGTCATTTTTTCTCAGATATTGAGAGTTAGAGGTCACTGGAACAGATGGCATAGAAAATTCTTTTTTTATGAGGAGATGAGTTTATTAAAGTGGATATAAACAGTGCTATGCCATTTTACAAGGTTCAGAGAAAGGGCCTTGGTCCTATTTAATTTGCTATTATAAATAGAGTATTCAGGTAGCCAAACTGATTTAATATGCTTGTGTATGTTTAACTGAGGTATAGTATGTACTTTGTTCATAAAGATAATTTTCATCATATATTAGGCTAACCTAAATAAGGTTAATGTTCAGCCAATTAAAAAAAAAAAAAAAAAAAAAAAAGATGAAAAATTAGTGTAAGAGTTTGATTTCTTTCTTAAGATAATGGACTGCCTTCATTGGCTCCAGAAGCAGCCTAAGGACTTTCTATAAATTTCTCTCACTATCAATTTAGTCACCTCAAATAATTGTCTTCCATTACATGGCATAAATCATGTCCTTGACATCCATTTCTGCGATATTCAACTATTAAAAAAAGCTCAAGTTTTCTTATTTTTCAACTTGTTCTGTTGGTCCCAGAGACAATTCTGGGTTTACCCTTGAAGAAGATAAATGAGTAGAAGATACATTTTTACTGCATTGGCTAGTGCAGTTGGTGTCAATAAGCAAAGTCTTTGTATCTGGAGAACTACAAATCTGGAGCACATTTAGAGGAGGTAAAGACATAGGAGGTTCACCTATATTTTGAAAACTTGAATTATTTAACAGCTGAAAAAGGCAAAAGTAATTTATCCCTCCTTTTTATTTGAAATACATAGCAGAACTTGTGCTTCTAGTTTCATGAAGACTTCATCTTGTGCCAAAAGATATAAAAGCATGAAATGAAAAGCAAAAAAAAAAGGCACAAACAAATAGCATTTTGCATTGAGAAAGAGGGAAGTGTATTCTGTGAAGTTTTGTGGATGTTTCTTCCTTTTGTTTTTTCTGAATCTAGCCTGGAGCAACAAGATGTTGGGTTGCTTTAACAGGGTGTTGGACCAGATGACCTCCAGAAGTTCCTTTCAGCCTCAACCATTCTGTGATTCTATAACTTGTTACAAATGATGATGTGACTTTTTTTTGTGGTTTTGTACCAACAGCAGTATTAGTAAAAAATGTTGTACTTTCACTGTTTGATGCTTGTTTCATTAAATTCTTTCATAGCATAATAAAGTGGTGGCAATTTTGAGGGCAAAAGAAGTTAGAAAATCCCCTATGATAATACACAAAAGTTTACATTACTATTAATCAGTTGAAATGTTTATTTAATCAATATCCAAAATAACATAAAATAAATGACAAAGTGACTGCTTATGCTCAATACTTATGAAAAAATTCTTCAAAAATATTGAACATTCATATCTATATGGAATTTTAAAAATGTAATAGAACTGAAAAAGTAGTTAATTATTTTGACATTGCTTAAAGATATTTGCTCAACTGATTTATTTTTTCTAGAATAAAATATTTTGTGGAGACAAATTATTTTGCCAAGGAACATTTGGACATAGAATGTTTAATTTCAGAGACGAGTAATTGTTCTATCAGTTAAAATACAGGGGATACAGAGGAATCTTTTCCCAATCATCAGAGTGGTCTGAGATGAAAAACACTGTTCTGCATTTTTCTAATTAGTGTCAACATATTGCTTTATATTCACAGTTAGTGTCCTAATTTTGTGTACTAGCCAAATTGTTCCACTTTATGCAAACGTCTTCACCTATCCTAAAGTATTGTCAGCTTTCTGTGCCAAACCAGAAATGGTAAAAACTTCATTTTTCACATAAAAACACAACAAAACAAAGCAAAAACTGAAAACTGTTTTGTTCTTTCCATAGTGGTCATATCAGACAAAAGAAATGTCATACATCAAATTTGGCTTAAACAAAATAGATTTTTTACTACCCGCACTTGCAAACATATCTAGTGTTAAATGACCAATATTTTCTTGTTAGCATTTGAAACCTTGCAACAGGAAATGTCCCAGTTGGAAAATCCCTAAATATGATTGAAAATACATTAATATTCATCAGATGCTTACATAAGCTCCAAAAATTGTTCTCATCTTGCCTAGATTAGTTAAAAATGTGAAATACATTCATAGTTTCATGGATATAGACTCATATCTTTTGCAGCCCTACAGAGTTACTTTCACATAATTTTGTTGGAATTTGTAAACCTGCTTTCTTTTATAACCAAATAACTTTTATAACCCTATCTTTAAGTATTATGCAGATTCTACTATGCAATTATTGACTTCTTCCTCTGTAAGAAGAGTCAGTTTGTATTCTCTTGGTGCTTGGCTGAGTCCTAAACTACTTGTAAGGCAACTCCTAAATTAGGTTTTTTATAATGTGGCCTTTACATGTTATATAAACACAGCTTAGTCTTTTCTACTAATTTATAATTGGGGTTAAAACATAGAACTTGTTTTTTGTGAGAAAGTAAAACTAAACATGACTCTTCTGAGACAATAATAGATGTGGACATATCTGCCCCAAATTCCATTTGTGAGGATCATGATGACAGGAACAAGGAGAAATAAAGATCTCACTTTAGTGGATTACACTAAAGGTATTCAAATTGAAAAAAATGTTTGAATTTGAATTTTTCGTTTATTACATTTTTTACCTGTTAATCTTTATTATATTTTTTTCCAGATTACCAAAATATGTTTTTGCAATTACATTTTGAAGGACTGTCAGAAATATAAATCCGATGAGAAGTACCCACGCCGCTATACAAAAGAAGGATTGTGGTGATTCTCCAGCCGTGTGGCACAGACCAAGTGTCATGAGTGGCGGGTAAGGAGTATGGTGTTCATTATAAATTCTCATCAGGCCAAATAAATACACAAGACCATGTGTCAAGAACAGTTATGCTTCCATTACACAGTACACTTCAGTAAGTTCACAGCTCCCACCACAAACTCCTCAAAGGTGCTGGCTCAGAAGCCGCAACACAATACTCAAAAAGTGCTGCCTAGCAAGCCACAACACACGCCTCCAATATCTCCTCACTCCCACAGCAGTGTTCAGTATGGAGTATGGAGTAGAATAGGACAGCTGTTCTTCGCCTAGAAGAAGGACAGGAAAAAGACAAATATCTCTAGTCCTTAGATACCACGTTGGTCCTGCCACATGGATGGTCTGGAGCTAGGGCTGCAAGACAAAGTGACCAAGGCATTTGGTTTTCCACCAAAAGATTTATAGCACAAGACTCTTCCAAGGTGCTTTTACAGCGTTATAATGCTTCTTGACACAATGACTAAAATGACAGCACATTATATTAGCTATAATTGTGCCTTTCAAAAAATTTGGAAACCAATCTTTTAGGGTTTTTCAGGAACATTGGAGAGTACTCACAGACTTCACATAAGAAACGGATAGTTTCTTTTAAACTGAAATTTGGTGTACCAAAAGAAACAATAAAAGAGTATGAAAATCCCTCAAATAGTATCTAAATATGAAATATCAATTTAGTTTTGAGCTCACAGTAGGTAAAATGTTATGTACACTTCCAGTAATGTTTCTAAGAAAATTCTGTTTCATAGGAGTGTAGTCCCAGATCAGGGACAGGACTTCAAATAATGTTCTTTGTGGTGAGAAGGGAGAGAAAATCTGGAAATTGTGACGTTGGCATTGTTTATTAACATATTGGAGCTTACAATTCTATGTCTTTGCTGCACTAGAATATTTAGCTTAATGGGGACATTTTGCAAATTCTTCCAAACAGAAAAATAAAATGTTAATTGCAAATTCTTTTCATTGTTAATGCAATTCAGACTACATAAAGAACCTAATAAAGAACAATAATGAGCTATTAGCTATTAAAATTAATTTGATATGTATCAAAGTATCGTATTATCATTAATACCTTGTGCTTTAATTAAGCTCATGAAAGCCAGTACAAGATAAAGATGAAATGAGCAAACAACTTTATCTAATAGCATTCCTGTTGACAATCTAATAGCATTTCTTTTTGACAATTTAGGAGCATGTTTTCTGTAGAAGTCATTCTAATTGCTCCAGAAAACTGAAAAGCTAGTTGCAAAAATCAATCAGTAAAGCCCTGCAACCTGTGTAAAATTTTGTGCATTGAAAGAAAAGGAAAGCTCATATTTATATCAAATCTCTATTTCATGGTCTTTAGCACTTCAACACATTGTTTTCAGCATTTCACTGTCAAATTGAAATTTTGTTTTGTTGCTTGATTTGAAACATTCTTTGTACTTTTTTCATGTTGTTTGGAACATTTTTGTGACATGATTTGAAAAAAAAGATAGGTAAATGAGCACCCACACCATCATGACACGTTTCTGACAAGCATTTTTACCATTTAGTATCTTTCTAACATATAGCTTTCCAAGCACAGTTGTAAAGGCATTCAGCTGAAGGTGAAGCTGAAAGAGCAGAAAATTGTGAAGATAGATGGTCAAGGTGCTGCACATACACAGAGTAAAATTTTTTAATAATCTCACTTTAGAAATTTAAACAGCAGTAGAAAAGCTAGTACATTAATGGAACAGAAGGTATATGACAGCTTTTGTATGGTGTTCAGCAAAACCAGAACAGGTCTAGGGACTTAAAATCATTCATCATTCAAAACCTTTTCAAGTTCAAACTCTAAAAGTTTTGGAAGCCAAAAAATAAGCCAGTAAAAAGCCGGTAGAAGACTAAGCATCCTAGCTCTTCTAGAGGTCCCAAGTCCTGATAGGCTTCTGTACTTGTTGCTATTTAGCAGGACTGAAAAATTCATTTTAGCACAGCACATTTTGAAAGGTGCCAGAATCGCTGCTCATTAGCACAAATAAGCAAAACAGAGAAAGAATTTGATAAGGAATCTTACAGAGAATTTAAAAGTCTTAAGAGAATCTCTTGTCAGATTTCTTCTGTCACTTTGCTCTCTGGTAAATTTGTATACAGACACACACACACTGGCACACGCAGAGATGTTCTTTTATCAAAGTTTTGGTTATCTAGTCTCGTCACTGCTTTGAAAATCTAGCTGTATAAAAACATTGTCTTCTAACTGGTCCAGAGATAGTAAATGCAATGATACTTTTTTCCTTCTGTTTTTTGAATTTCTAAAAATGTTTTTGTATGGGATATACAATCTTTTAATGATTTTGGACAGAAATTATTTAATTCAAATTGCTATAGTGAAGCCTTACTTATTAATTTTAGTTATGACACATATTGATAAAATATTTTATCAATAACATAGTTAAGTACAACAAAGTACATAGTTATAAGTCACTATAAATTACCTATAAGTAAAATAGAATTTGGTGGTGAAGGGCCTTCTGATTCTTTACTGTGCTTCATTTTAGTGAGAAGATACAGAAGAAAATTCCTAAAAATCCCTAGCAGACTAGAATTGCTTGGGCATGATTTGAAGTTACAAAGTGATCACCTGAGTGCAGTTAGGCTGGAAAAACACAAACACATGTAACTTTTGGGGGTAAATATTTTATAACTTGAGAACACTGATCTTATTATAATCCACTCAAGATGCGTGTGTCGCTCAGCTGAACTGAACTTGGAGCAACGGATCATTAAAGGGAGTTTTTTGAAAGCTTCCTGAGAATTCAAAGTGCACTTGTCCAAGTGATTCACATAGTTTCCTGTCAATGTCAGAACTCTCTGTATGTCAGTGAAAGGATAGAAAGTATTTTTGATCTTCAGTAAAACAAGAAAGAAACAGAAATTCTTCCAAGCCCTTTAAGGTGTCAGTTTAAAGATTTTAGAAGTTAACAAGCGTGCATTAGGCAGAAAGTTCATTCTCATTATTTTAAGACAAAATACTTCTGTAGTGGAAGGAGTGGGGGTTACTCACATTGTAAATTTAGAAGTTTCTTCTCCTTTCCTATGGTGCCTTCTCTACTCCAATGAGGCAGTCATTGACGACTCCAGATAATATTTTTTACAGATAAATCTCTCATTTTTCAGTGCTCAGACAGCTCAAATTTAATGAGTTGTACTCATCCAGATGGGTGAAAACAGAACTTCTATTTAAAAAACTTTTATTATTTATATCAGAGCTTTTGTGTAACTAAAGCTTCATTCTACCAGCAACAACTTCATTCATAAAGCCTGAGGTGTGGGATCTGTCTTTCTCTCATAATTGTCCCATGTTCTCTAGTGGAAGGTATTAATAAATGCTGTCACTACTTTTCAACATTATTTTCCTTCTACTGGCAAGTAATTTCTCTGTGTTCATGGCCTAGATTATTTTTACAGTATCTTTCTTCATGATATCTTCATTAATAATTATAATTTTCTATAATTTTCTTTTATATGTCAACATGTATAATGAAAATAAATCTATTCACGAAGTAGAATTTTTATAAGTTAGATTTTTTTTTTCTTTTTTTAATCAGGAGGTGCAGCTTCTTTACCTACATATTCATATACAGACATATTCCTGTACAAGAAACTATTTAAATTATCAGTATATATTTTCAGTAAGACTAGAAGAACACTGAGGGCCTGAATAAACCAATTAGTATTTTTTTAAAATTCTGACACTCTTGCAAAAGAAAGGTATTTTTGGAACTGTCAGCTCAATATTTATTTCTAGCAAAATATGGCAATTCTTTGCTCAGAACTCAACAAGAAAATAAAATAAAACAGTTATAAATTGTATCTTTATGAAATAACTCTAACCAAAACAAATGGCATTTTTAATGAAACTGCAAGTTTAATTTAAAAAGATGGAATTTTCTTTTTTAATTTTTAACATATGATGTGTCCATTTCAATTTAAGAAACAGAACTATTCTTAAACAACAATGGATCAAAATCACACCATTTCTGGATGCCTGTTATTTCTTCTTCAGAGACTGTGTATGGACATACAGATACTGACAGGAATGATTAATGTGGTACCTAATTATTTCGCCTCTAAAATCTGGAAATTTGAATTGATTTTTGATGTAAAACATACCTATCAACCTAGGTTACACACTAAATCCCAATATCTCTATTCTTTACATGCATCTCTGAGGAAAGCACTTAAAGGAACATTTAAAAAGTCTTCTTTCAAGATTCCAGTTTTACTGGCTCTATCAGGCATTTCACTCCAGGTCTTCTAAATTCCATATTATAATATCTCCTGAAGAATCTATCCTAAATATTTTTTTGTTTGTTTTTTTGGTGGAAACTCTTCCAATTTATATAGAGTACAATTTATTCAGACTTTTTTTAAATTTGAGAATTACTATACATATTACTATATCTATTACTATAAATATATATCTTTAGCCAGAAAGTATTTTTATTGCCTATGCAAAATAAAACAATTTCCATTACAAAGTCTCTAGACCACACAAGACAGGGCACAAGTACTTTGATTTGACACTTTTCTCCAAATACCCACACTTTTCTCCAAATACCCTCTTTACCCAGAGAGGTGACCTTTCAATCTTTTCACAGGAGTTTTCCTAGTGTTCTCACCTTAGATCAGGGGCCATGTGGAGACACGTTCTTATACTATCTCTAACACTATTTTATCCTGTCCGTACTGTACCTGGGATCCACTTGAAATGCCCTCCTACAGGTTTCCAGCATCTGCCAACACTTGTAATCAGTCACTGCAACAAGCCACCCTGCTGTTTTATTTTAGCACTTTCCTAGGAATATGCATCAACAAGCTTTTCTAGGCTCATTCCATCTGTCCAGAATCATAATTTTTTTTCTTTTTTTCTTTAAAAGTCTATTAATTTATTGATGACCACTGATGGCTTTTCAAAGTTTACAACATTTAGGTATAAAAAAGGGATTAGAACAGATCAGCAAGCATTTGAAATTATTGTATCATTATGAATGGTGTGAGGGGACTTTGAAAAAAACCCACACATTTTCAGTTTAATTTAAAAGAAAAAAAAAAGATACAGCCTCCTATAACTTGAAATTAGAAGTAGTCTAATTTAGATTCAGTGTACATTCTTACTAGTTAAATTATTTAACCCAAATTAATGAATTTAGTATGAAGAATACCTCTTCAAGTGAGATTTTTAAATTGACTGAGTTTTCCCCCTAAAGTATGCTAAGGAACTTTCATAATCTGCTGTGTACAGTAAAAGATGCTTATAGCCATCCTGTGAAAGAGTGCTCCAAAATCAGATGGATTATGCCCAGTCTTAAAAGATGCACTCTTAGTTAAGTTTCTCTGGGTTCCATGTGTAGATTTTAGTAGGACAAATCTCATTTAAAAAAAGGCAAACAAAAAATCCCCAACTAAAAAACTCCCCAAACCAACATAAATCATTGGTAATTTAACTTATGTGTATTAAACAACCTGTATGAACCAAAAGCAGACTGAAACATAAACTAAGAAATGAGCTAATTAAGATATATATTAGCCCAGTAACCCTGAAGAAAAAAATGATACACTGGTATTCAATGTCATGTGAGCAGAGAAAATGTGAGACAGATTGAGAAGTTTCTAGTTAATTAGAAATTTCCTTAACCAGAGAGTACTCAGGTTATTTTTTCAGGAGCAGACAAGAGAATTCAATGAAAGTACAATTAATTTAAACATATGGCAAATTTATTTTCTGTTTTATTTTCTGAGATTTAATCTGGAAATTTTTAAGGAATATTTGTTCAGTCTTGAGAAAAGGTGGCTTTGGGGAGACCTTGTCACCCTGTCCCAGTATTTAAAGGATGGCTATAAAGAAGTTTGCAAGGTGTCACACGGAAAAGATGAGGGCTAATGAGTACAAGTTACTCTTGGGGAGATTCTCACTGGACAGAAAATTTTTCACAATGCTGTTGGAATAATGCCCTCAGGAAAGTGGTGAATTCCCCAATGTTGGACACTTTTAAGGCTCAGTTGGACACGGTACTGGGCCATTTGTCTAGATTTTGCTGTTGCCGAGAAAGGTTGGACTAGATGATCCTTGAGGTCGTTTCCAACCTGATATTCTATCATTCTATGATTCTGTGATTTGTAGCTACTAACTGTAGCTTGGCTTTATATAAGAGAAAACTGACACTTTGAATCATGAGTCATTTGCTTTTTCTGGCCAGAGAGAGTGCTCTTGACATAGACTCACTTCATTTCACTGTGCTGAATCTGTAAAGTCTGGATGCCAGCTTTATAGAGGGAAAAATAAGTCTATTCTCTGGGCATTCTTATAGATCTTAACTGAGTCTCCTTTCCAACAGAAACTAAAATGTTATCTAATGAAAATGAAGTACTTTCTGGTCTTCGTTGTAAACTATAGCGTTCTCTCATACAGTAATTCCTGAATTAGACTAATTCTTAGCATCTGGATAGAAACAATACAACCTTATCCATAACCAATTCTAAGAGTCATGGTAATAACATAAAATTATAGTTTAATATCTTTTTTTGTGCTTCTTGAGAAAATTTTATTGGGTTGAATCATAAATACATCATAAAATAGGCTTAAAATTTAAAAAGAATAAGATTTACCTCTCTTAATTTTCTTCCCCTTCCTCTTCATAATTTATCTACCAGTCTTTGCAAAGACATAGTAAATCTGACTGTGTGTTCCCTGGTTCTCTGTCTTTTTTGACCTTTTTAGCATAGTGGCATGTGTCTGAGAATGCTATCTCAGCAGGAAAAGACTGCTTTCCTACAAGACCAAGCAGTTAGCTGAGGGGAAGTGTATTAGTAAAGTGGCTGCAGTATGCCAAGGAGAAAGCAGGAGAGAGAATGAGGCAAGCTTTGCTTGCTCTGCTATTCTTTAGAAGATGCTGAATTCTGTCTGGCCCCTCTCTGGGGGCTTAAAACAACTTCATAATGACTAAGGAAGTAGTTCCAGATAATTAGCCCTGAAGATCACAAAGTTTTTACTACTCTTCAAAAAAAACCACTTAGATTCTCCCTAGATGGAACAAAAAAACCTTCTGTCTTTTTTCCATTCCCTTTCCTTTAGAGTTCGTATGATAAATGATCCATTTGTTACTTGAGTCAGCTTCCAGCTGAAGTGCCCTATGAAGAGAAAACCACATTTTTCTAGTGTGTAATAGCTTACACATTCTGCTCCAAAGTAAAAAACTCCCACCTCCCACGCTAGACAAGAGAAATTAGCACCTTTTCTTCACCGCCTGTGCTGGTTTTGTCTGGGGTAGGGTTAATTTTTTTCACAGTGTATGAGGCTGTATGAGAGTATGTATGAGGCTGTGTTTTGGATTTGTGTTGAACAAATGGTTGATAATATAAAAATGTTTTTGTTACTGCTAAGCAGCTCTTACACTGAGAGAAGGTGTTTTATGGCCTTTTATGCTCCTCATATAGTACCACTAGCAGGGTAATTGGGGGTGCATGGGAATAGAGGAGAAACAGCTGAGACAGATACCTCCAACTGACCAAAGAGATATTCCATACCTTATGCTCAGTATATAAAGTGGGGAATGAAGAAGAAGGAAGAGGCGGGATGTTTGGAGTTATGGCATTTATTTTCCCAAGAGGATGTTAATGCGTGATGTGGTCATGCTCTCCTGGATCAGGCTGAACACCTGCCTGCCTGTGGGAAACAGCAAATGAATTGTTTGTTTGCTTGTGGGCATGGCTTTTACTTTCTTTATTAAACTGCCAATCTCAACCCATGAGTTTTCCAGCTTTTATTCTTCTGATTCTCTACTGATCCTGCTGGTGAGGTAGCTATGTGCGACTTGGTTGATGGCTGTGGTTAAACCATGACACAGATCAAGATAGTCTTTCTGAGTCATGCTGAAGTGTCGTGAAATCTTACAGTCTACGATCCTTTCTGTACCACCGCATACAACATACCTACTAAGAAGTAACAGGGTAATGGAAAACAGTAAAATATCTGGTTTTAAATCAGAAATCTATCAGAAATTGTATAAAAAAATCAAAACTTCTTTTACTGAGAAAGCGAAAATCACCTAGGACTTAATGAGACAAACATATGATAGGAAAGTGTCTAGAATTGAAAGAAAAAAGGAAGAGATCAGAGGAGATTTCAGGTGATTCAAAATCATCTAACATTAAAGATCACAGTGAGTGAGTGGACAGCTGAACAGGTTTCTTGAGGGAACAGCAATAGAAAGAAAGACTTGTCAATACCACCTTACTTTTGTTTCCCTCAGGACAGAACCAATTTCTCTGAAGGACCAATGTAGTGAAGCTCTGAGGAGAATGCAGTGCTAGTTGCTGTGAATAGTATGAATGACCAGGGTAGCAGTGTGCTGCTGGACTTTTGTGAATCTTCCAACCACAGCATCAAGTGAAGGCAGAATGATAGAGGTAAGTGTTCAATTGACATGTGTATTGGCTAAAACTGGTGTCAAGCTGAGATGGAGAAAAGACAATGTGTGCTTGAATTTTAATATCAGTTCTCTGTTTTTGTAGTATTTCCTGAATGGGGAGACTACGAAGAATTTCTTACTCTTTCAACAGCCCAAATACATTGAATGAGACCACAAGCAATGCACCAGTATTTTGCCAGTATTTTTCATGATTCTCCTTCATGATATGCCACTGATGGTATTCATCATATGGTCATTGAATAATTTAGGTTGTAAAGGATCTCCAGAGTCATATTGCCTTCATCTTACTGAAGTCACAAGAGAATAATTATGTTCAAATACTCTTCAAAAGTTCCCTGGAACTTCAGACTAAAACGTAGGACTCAGAGTATGCTTATTTGAGGGGATCAGTTCCTCAAAGTTTTGTAGGAAGTTACAATAATGTTTTGAAGCTGAAGAGTATCTGTTTATTTTACTGCCTAACCCTTGCATTGACCCTATTGAACTATTGAAGGTATGCCAGAAATCTCAGAGACAGTCTATGTACTCTTTCTTATTAATGCTATTACTGGCACACGTCAGTCTTGCAAAGCAACATATCAAAAAGCAAGATCAAAGGTTTTTTTTTTTTTTTTTTTTCTGTTTTTTTTTTTTTTTTTTGCCTAAAAGACAAGGTAAAATTATACAGAGATATTGTAGTGTGTTGACGCGGGCTGGATATCAGGCACCCACCAAAGTCATTGCATTACTTCCCTCCGCAAGTGGACAGAGGAGAGAAAATATAGCAAAAGGTTCCTAAGTGAAGGACCAGGGTTTAGTGTACCTAGTTTTTAATCATTATTATCTTCAGAAGAGATGTTCTCCCCTTGTATTCTTAACATCTATATAATGTTACTATTCTCTTCTTCATTACTGAGAATGAGTGGCACTGAACTAATCACTTGTGTGCTGATTACAAAACATTCTGTTCGTTCCTCATTAACCTCTATGAACCACTGAGAAATATTGAGCTGACCTGACATATTTTTATTGTCTCCTTTGTGGCTTGTCAGGCACTTAATCACTATAGTTCTGCAGAAATTACATATAACTATATGAGTGTGCATTTTTATTTTCACACTGTTACACTAAAACAGTGAATATTTGGAATGTTCACATGCAGGTCAAATAGAAAAGAAAAATTATTTTCAAAAGCAATAATTGCAATGTGGAGCAAACTGCAATGACATTGAACTGAAACAACACAGAAACAGAAGGTTCAGAAAGAAGCTCATTTCCTTTTTAGGTAAGGAAAACATTGTCCATGACAGCATTGAAAATATTTCAAGGGTTAAATGCGTTGCTTGGTTATAATTGAGTAAATCGTATTTAATTAGGGATAAACTGAGAGAACTGACCCAAAAGAATTAATAAGGCTCAATTCATAATGTTTGATTTACTTTCCTGAATGTGGTCTTCTTTTCAGGCCTTCTGGTTAGAGTTCATTTCACCAAGATTTACTGCCCACATCTGAACAAACCCACATCTGAACTTTTTTCACAGTCAGTTGTGATGAGTTGACCCTGGCTGGATGCCAGGTATGCACCAAAGCCACTCTATCACTTCCCTCTGCAACTGGACAGGGGAGAGAAAATATAATAAAAAGCTCATGAGTTGAGATAAGGACTGGTGGAGATCACTCACTGAATACCATCACATGCAAAGCAGACTGTTCTTGGGGATCTTAATTAAATTTATTGGTAACAAAATTAGAGCACAATAACGAGAAATAAAATAAATCTTGAAAACATATTTTCCACACTCCTTCCTCCTTCCCAGGCTTTACCTCCTCCAAGTTCTTCAAGAGCTGCTCCCACTTGGGTCACTCTTCTATGGGGCGCCGTCCTTCCAGCACAGCCTGTTCCAATATGGGTCTCGCGCATGGTTGCAAGCCCTACCAGGAAACGTGCTCCAGCATGATCTCCTCTCTCCACAGGTCTGCAGGTTCCTGCCAGAAGCCTGCTCCAGCACAGGCTTCTCATGGGTTCAAAGCCTTCCTTCAGGCACTCACCTGCTCCAACGTGGGTCTCCTCTGTGGACTGCAGGTGGATCTCTGTATCACCTTTGCCCTCTATGGGCTGCAGGGCACAGCTGCTTAACTGTGGCCTTCACCATGGTCTGCAAGAGAACCTCAGCTCCAGTATCTGGAGCATCTCTTCCCTGCTGCCTGCTTCTCTGATGACTCTGGTGTCCAAACCAGAAATTAACTCTGTCCCAGCTAAAACTATTACACTACCTCAGATATAAATGTCTACTGTGTATCTGTCTACATTAGGTGAAAAATCCTGTTTGTGTCTGAATGCATTTCCAACTCTATTTAATTACTGATTTTTTTTTGCTTTTACCAGTTCTTCCTACTTTTAATTTTTTAATTTTTTTTTTATTTTCCCATTCAATTTGCTTCAAGAATGATACCTATACATGTATCTAACTGTATGTATTATTGTACAAACTATACACAAATAATCAGTAGGATTTTTGTCTATATCTCCCTTTTTCCATGTTGCCTTAGGTTCTCCAAGATAAAATAATTTTCTGGAAATAATTGAGTTGTGATGAAGGATGTTTTTTCTGCATCAAGATATACCACTGCACAGGTTCAGATTGTTTATATTCAGCTGTCTTGATTCATCTGAGAGCATGATACAGAAATAAATTGAGTAGCAGTGATGAATGATTAAAGACAAGAAATATGTGAGGTTCTCTTCTTGTATATCAGCAGCACATGACGTGGCTTATCATAAGACATCATTATCCTGGCATGCAAGAAGACATACCAGAAGAATACTCCAGTCTCCATTTTCCTGGATTGATCATGACTGAAGACATAGGAGACATTTCTATAACAGGACCTTCCTTCTGGGACTCATTTAAAATCTGGAGCTTTATTTATAAAAAGCAAGTGGTTTTTTTGGTGGTTTTGGATATAAAATATCTAAGTAGCTGCATCATTATGGTATTTGAAAAAATGAAGCAACATTGTAGGCTTCCATAGATAATCCAAGCAAATACGAATTGCACTAGGCAACAGTAAAAATAACTTATGGTTCTGGTACAATTTCCTTTAGCAGAAAGCCTCAGACAATAAATTTTATCTGCAATTTTAGTATATTTCTGAATGCCATACTAGTACATAAAATGAGGTAACACAGCAGCAGCCAGATAAATATTTTATCTATTCTGACTGGATAAACAGATTCAGATGCATCCCAATGCATGATGACTACCATTAGTCATAGTCACCTCTTTATGGCCTCAGCCTTCTGGAAAATTTAATTCATTTGTTATGCTCTGCGCGTGACCTGACAGCTGCGAATATAATAGGCATTTGTTCTTTGCCTGCAACAGTCAGGTCACAATGTCCAAGTGTTCACAATGCACATTCAGTGTTACTGAGCAGAGAGCATTGTGGTCATGCTGATGTCAGATAGGAAGCTGAAGTCAAGCAAGACAGACAACTGTTATCAGTGCCTCATGGACATCCATTTCCACAGAAGCTGAGGAATAACACAGACTCCAACACTTCTGAGCCTGACTATGAGCACAATTTGACCTTGCTTTCTTTAGCAGGGCAAAACAGAGCAGGTAGGTTATAAAAATTTAAATCAAACATACTAATAGGTCAACCCAAACTTTGATTGCTATGTAAATGTACCCACAGCAAAAGAGTAAGTAAAAGAGGAAAAATCCACAAATTCACTTGCTGTACTTTCAAATCATCAGGGTTATATTAATGCAAAAACTACACAGATGTTCTTAAATTTTGGAAAGAACACTCTGCCACCAGTAAGAAAAAACTTTATTCAGTCAGAAAGCACAAAAGTTGAAGTGAGTATTTTCTACCAAAAAAACCCCTAAACAAACCAAAAAGACAACCCCCTCCACAAAAAAAAAAAAACACGCAACCAAAAAAACCCACCAAAACAACCACAAAAAAAAAAACCAAGCAAAGAAGGGACAGAAAGAAGGAGCAGATGGGAGAAAGTGCTTATCCTAGGTGTACTGAGAGCACTTACCAAGTAGCAGGACTAGAATAAGGTCCTATATCCTGAAGGAGTTTTCACCATTTTAAAATCTCATTGATTCCTTTCCTCAAGAAGAAAGAAAAATATTAGAAGATAGCAGGGCAACAGCCATGCATATTGTTCTTTCTTTTAAATACTTAAATACAATTTAGGTATAAGGAAAACCCAAACTGTTTAAGCATAATCATATTGTAAGAATTGTCCCACTTTCTGTAGTCAGAAAAATCCTCAGTTCAGACAGAACTCATGAAAAGTCACCTTATGACCCTGCCTTAAAGTAGACCAGCGATCATGTAATTTGTAAATGTGAATTGTAGTTTTTTCTGTAAGTGGACTCATGTAATTCCAAATGTGCTCATTTGGAATACAAGTGAAGGAACTACTTTTCTCCTCTGAAAGTGACAAGACTATTACTTTCTGTTTTCTAATTAGAATATGTTTCTACTTAGATGTCACTTAATGGACAGCAGATTCAAATTCTTTTTTGTGATGCTGTATTGGGTGTAGGTGTAAAGATTTTGGTATGTGGAAAGAGCTGCAGGAGTGGCCTCTGTTAGGAGTGACAAGGGCTGCCCTGCTCCAAGCACAGACATTTCCAGCTGGCTCCGACAGACCCACCACAGGACATGGCTGAGCCCAGCAGCCACCATGGTGGCAGCTCTGGGAACACGCATTTCAGAAAACGAAAGCTTTTTACAAAAATGAAGATGATTTTCTATTCTTTTTACATTTTATGAGGGATAGTAATATTTCTAGGCACCACAAAAAAGATACAAGAGAAACACAGATTGAAAGTAATGATAAAATACAGCAGTTAGGAGGCTGCTCATATGCTTCTGCTTAGAGAAGGACAAAATAGTTACATAGATAGTCACTCAAGCGGAATAAGAAGACAAAGCCTTAAAATCCCTTAAAAGCTTCTTTACCAATCAAAATGGCCCCTTATTTCCACTCTGTATAGGGGGTGATTGGAAACCTAACTCACAGCTAGTTGCCTTCACTGCTCATTCTTAACTTTAAGATGTCTAAATCTGGAACTGAATCCAAGTGGCACTTACCAAACATAGGCTTGTTCCAAGGTTTTAAAATAAACCTAATTACAGGACACAAGGGATTTCTGTATACAAAAAAAAAAAAAAAAAAAAAAAAAAAAGCTGAAACTGCAGAAGAAGATGCATAACCTACTGAATTTATGTGTGAAAGTGGACATATAGATAGACATACATAGAATGACACAGTTACCTGTGCAAACCTTCATATTTTCAAGAAAAGTAAAACAGCCATGTCAGATAACCTTTTAATACTCAGTAAAATCACACATTTTATAAAATTTTTACAATCTAGTGGCTTGGTTTTATCTCATATATATATATATATGTAAAGCTGATAACTGAGTAACTTCAAAGTCTGAGTACTCTTTCAAAATGGGAGAAGACAACACCTCCATCAGTAGGAGAAGAATATCTTTCTTCTTATTTTACATCTAAAGTTGATGTTTTTCAGCACATTAATTCTCAAGACCAATCTTTTATAACCACAAGAGTTCAGCTTGTAATGAATTTTTAGAGCAAGAGATCAGTTGTTTTATTAACCTAGTATGCTGTAGCCTGATTACAAAAAGGAGAAGGAATTATGGAAGATTCTACAATATTTTAATGACTCATAAAATTGTGGTGGTAGATTGGCATATCTATAATTACGAAAACTAACTCCTCTAATTCAATGCAGACATTACAGGAAAATTCCATTACCAACCTACAAAATAATGCAATATTTATATGCTCACACATAAAGGAATAAAACGATTTGACAAATTGTATTTGCATATCAGTTTGTGTTCTCTTCTCAGAATGAAATACAGGTCATGAAAAAGAATATCGGATCATAACACCAAGTACTGTCTTGAATCACTTTCTGGTTTTTCTTGTTTATTCCTTGTTCAGTTAAGAAACAAAAAGTTATTTTAAAATTCTCCCTTTTCTCTGCAATGTCTAGGTCAGTACTACTCATTCTAACTTCTGAACCTTCTTTATATCAAACTGAAAATCTTGCCTTTTTCAAACTATTTCTCTATGAAGTCAACACTCTCTCTCTTTCCCCAAAACTGCCCATCCTCTCTTCTGCCCCTTCTCCCTTCCATCAAGGTGAGGGAATAGGGGTGGGAAAATATTAAAGGATCAAAACCCCTTTCAGTATGCAAGGGCTATAGAATTCAACGCTTGTCAATCTCAGATTTAGGTTTGAATTTGTGATTTTATTTTCCTCATATAATCAATAGGCACCTAAAAGATTGATTGATGTGTCAGCTGCTAAAAGCATCTGTTTTAAAAGAGCTGAACCATATTTGGAGGATTCAGTTTCTCTACAACTTTAAAATTTAAAATGTAGTAGCTTTATATGTCTGATTCAACATGTGAGATTTCCATGAGGTGATTTAAAGGTTTAAAGTCGTGATTTAAAGGTTTAAAGTCATGCTCTTGGCCTCATCCATTAAATCAGTAGAAAGCCAGAAGGATATTGTTGAAATAAAGTAAGAAAGAGGCATGGAATTTAAAAGGAAAGTAATTTTTTATTGGCACATTAAAAGAATCAGTTTAGACCATGGACTCAGTTTCTATTATATTGTATATTCATGAGATCACAATGTTGAAAAGTGATAAAATTAACTGGCTGCATTTGTTTTGGGTTTGTGGGTCTTGTTTTTTTGTGATTTTTGGTGGGTTTTTTTAATAAGCAAGGATACTCAGACAAAATTAATGAGTGATGAAGCAAAAGAAGAATTAATTATGATGTGCTTTTGCTCCAATAGGAAGAGAAGAAAATCCATGGGTAAAATTAATGCTTCATTCATCCAAGAATTGTTTGCAGTAATTGATTGTTATGCTGGCTTATAGAGGAGTTCAGCTTTAGGCTACTTCAGTCATTTAAAAAATCCCCAAATTTTGCCATGAGACTTGCCATGAACAGAGACACAGGAATAAGGCAGATGCGGTGCAGGCATATTTTGCCACAGTATGGTTATGGGGGTAGCATTCGTCTTACTAAATGTTCATGTCTTTGTTGCAGATATCTGGAGTAGTTAATCTGAGATAAACCTATAATATGGGGAGAATCACTCGTCAAAATATGACCCATGGATGCAGATGCAATTCTGAATTTGAGACACTCGATGGAAATCAAGGCAAAGTCATTTTCTGTAGGGACTTATCAAAGGGTTTTCAAATGTATGCTTTATAGAATCTTCTATTTTTTTGGGGAAGCCTGTAACTTCTGACCAAGTTAATATCAATTAGGAAACCTGATTCCCTTAATCCTGGCTTTCAAAGAAACCTGAAATACAGCCTTTTTAGATGTCAAGTCCACCACCCTCCAAAGGAAAACAAATACCAGTTACATAAGTGTATAGTTTGGGGAAAGTGTTAAAAATATTACAATTAAAATTTAGAGAGGCATGGTTTTACTTGAAAGATGTTCAGTACTGAAATGGAGAATATATCTGAGGATCGAGCACTTTATTCAATGTCTATGATTAGTACAACACCTTCTGTGACATATAAATGTGTTTCAATTGTACAGTGAACTGGGGCTCTAAATCAATGATTTTGATTTCTATTTGAAAAGACAAGAAAATCATCACTATGCTGATACTTTCCAGGAGGTTAATGATACAAACGTTGTTTGTATTGACATTAAGCATTTCTTAGTTTTGAAATTTTCAATTATATGTTGTTTGAAGCTTCCTTCTATTTGTAATTTTTTTTTGTTGTAGAATAAGTGATTATTAATGTTGCACGATGACTAAAACATACTATGGATTTCACAAATTAGGCAGAATAGAATCTAGGTTGTTACATCTTATTTAGTGAAATAATTTTTCTTTTGAATAATTTATTTTTAATTAAAAAACCTAACACCCACAATGCTGTGATACAGGCAGAATGTAGTTTTATTAAAACCACTAGGAATAATCCAATCAAACCTTGAAATATTTCTGTCTTCTATTACACTGATTTAAATTTTGTCTCAAAGGCGTAGGAAGATTGAGGTAAGTAGGAATCTTTCCTGAGTTCGTTCCATTGTATTTTCATTTACAACTTCCTATTTTCAAATGCTCTCAGGCATAGATGCCTCCAAATTAGAATTTATTACTGAGTTATGCTGTGGCATTCATCAGTTTGTGTCTAAGATGGTAATGTGTCCATCTCAAGATTTTAAAAAATAAGCTCTGAATTGAAGCTAAAGTGAATGAATTTTTGTATATCTCTTTAAATTTCAAACACTCATTAAGAAATTTTTTGTCCCCTCCAGTTTTTATGGATGATACTTCGAGAAAGTTTCAAAAAGGTGTACATTGTCTTGTTTACGCAGTGTTGCTGCCCACATTGTCCTCTCCTTGGTCCTGTAACCCATGACGTGTTTCATTTCCCAGCCCATTTCCACCTCCATTCTGCTTCTTCACCCCTGACGTGACCCACCCTAAATGGCTACTTTACTCCTGTATTAAAGTGTCTCTTTATTTTATCCTTTTAAATTATACTATTTCTTCATGTATTCTGCAACAAGAGTTTCCATGACAAAGTAATTGATAACAAAGTTTACAGAGATGGTGTCTGCACCACAGAAAAATACTGGCCATTAAATGCGTTCTAAAAAGAGTAGAAGTTTCTGCCATAGACACCAACAAACTGAAAACTATCAAGTACAAAAAAATTATATGAGGAAAGCTTATACAGCAAAGGATTTAAAAAGGAGACATAAAGTGGAGGATCCTTGTGCCATCTCACCAACACCAAGAACAGATAAAGTTTACCTTGGAAAGTTGATATTCTTAGGGAAATACATATCTCTTCTACCGGTCTGCAGAGATAGTCTTAGAATCCTCCTTTCCAAAACTACATTTTAAAACCTTCCTTCCCATCCACTTTTAAAGGAAAGATGGTTTTCTCTACAGCCCACTGTTAAAAAAACCAACCAGTCAAAAAACCAAAAAATTTGTCTTTTGATGGAAGCTTACCACTAAACACTTTTGCCTGCACCAAGCTGCCAAGTCCCTTCCTCAATTTCCATACTATAAAGGACTTTCTTTTACCACTTGAAAATATCTGATTTACAAGACTGATAAGACATTCTAAGTTTTATAGATTTTCTGGAACACCTGATGAATATGCAGTGCAGCAAATTCCAGAATAAAGATAATTACGTGGCACATAACATGTAGAAAATCTCTGTCTTCTGGAGCTTAGAGGGTGCCACATTGCTTTGTAGAGGACATCTATTAGTGAAATGTTACTTTTGTAGGGTGATAGGGGAACTTTTCTTAACAATTTCTATTTTATGTGCATAACAATTGTTTTCCATGTAGTCCTAATGGGTCAGATATTTTTCCCTAAATAGAAATTATGAATATGCATTATGCTGTGCCTGTAATGGTTAGTGAAAGGAACAGGGATCTACTCCAAGGCTCTGTGATGCTGATTGGTTTATGCCAATGCTGTTTGGGAATAATTCCATGCATAACAGACACTTTTTGGAAAAAGGTAGTTGCGGAAGTTCATAACAAAGCTAGAGAGTTCCCCCACATAGAAACAACATGAACTGGCAGGGGTCCTTTGAGTGCTTTCATTCAGGCTGAAAAATATGAGGAAAGCAAGATACATTTAATTAAGAATCATTTTATAGTTACGTTTGTCTGAGAGTTTTTTATTTTCTTTTTTAGAGAAGAATAGTAGCAAATTACTTTAGCAAAAATTAATGTAAAAATAACCTGTCAAGAAGAATAAGGGATCAGTCACCACTACATTTCTTAAGATGTGCTGGTACTCCAACTCTCCTCCCGAGTCCACCAGGGTAAGGGGGAAAGAGAGGGGGGTTAATGAGTGGTTGCCAGGCTTTTCCTCTCCATCTGGGTTTAAAATTATGACACAGGTATAAGAGGAAAAATTATATTTTTAATAGCAGTCCAAAATTAGTTCTCAACCCCCTTCCCTCAACCAACCAACCAAAAAACCTAATGTTTTTGCATCTGCAAAATTACACCATTAGTACAAATGAATGAACACAGCAAGTGATAAGTGGAAAATTATGACTATTTCCTCTGGTATTATATGTACATACTCTGTTGGCATTTCATAGTTTCATCATAAGTTATTCTCTTTTGAAGTGCTCCAACAAAGCTTTAGAAAAATTTTATCAGAAAAGGACAATTTGTTCACTGACACCTATATTGTATTTCTGCCATTTCTGTGTTAGCCTTGCAGGAAGGATGGAGGTATTTATGCCACAATTTGAAAGTTCTTCTGGCAAATTTTGAAAGCTGTGAAGGGCTTTTACATCATGTTCCTGTGATCTAGCTTTCCTTTTCACTCACGTTTCATTTGCTGACACATGCAAGCTATACTTTGGCTATAAATTCATTTCTGATACTTTTGAATAATGGTGTATATATAGTACAAGGAGATAAAAGAATTATTATGAGGAAATAGAAGAAAAACACTCACCTCCTCCACAGACCTCAGTTTATTAATCATTGACTAATTTACATTGTCACACATTACTAGAAGAAAAAAGCACAAAGTCTTATTTTAATTCCAGAAATTACTATGACATATTCAAATTTCTACTTGTGACAAATCTTGTCATTCAAATATCAGAAATTACATTGCTTTGTCTTATAAAATCTAATTATAGACAAGAAGTTTAGGGTTACAGAATCCACACCAATGAAACAACACAATATAAACCAACCAATTTGCATAAAAGCATTGTGAAGTCCTACTGATTTTTCAAAATTGTATCCAGTCTATCTTGTTCTCATAGACTACTGGTTGCTAACATTTGGATCTTCAAATAAGTTTTCTAACAGTTGTAAAGGAGAGTGAGGAATGGCTGGATTGAAAAGAGGCAACTGGAGGATTTTCCCTGGGCCGTAAGAGTTTGCAAGATGTAGCTTCCTTGTAAATTCCTTCTCTATTTAGTTATTGATTTAGTCTAATTAACAGCAATCATCACTTCAGTCTGAGATTCCTACATATCCATAGGGAAGGGTATAAGAAGAATTGCCTTAAAGTTGTGATGTGTAGTGTAAGAGATGATCATAAAAATGTTTAGCAATAGTTATTTTCTATGAAACAATAGATAAATGGCCTATAAAAAGAGTAAAAATGAAGTTTTGGTTTTTTTTAAGTCTCAGATCTTAAATAAAAAATAAGGTAAAGAAATAAGAATTAGATTCCTCTCTCTTAAGGCAGTAAAATCAAGTCAAGCAGGAACATAATCTTAAATATTTATGTAATAAAAGCATGTTTATCTCACTGTAAAAATGTAAGATCTTGTCACAGTTTTCTTGCCTCTCTGACACTCAAACTCATTAGATTTTATCACACAATGGTGAAGGATTAAAGTTCTAAATTTAAAGGTTCTTCTTAAACTTTTCTGAAATGGAACATTACTTTTAAAACAACCTTTAAAAATCTTTATGTTAAAATATGCAGCATGGTTTTCTACAGCTCTGGAAATTTATTGCAAATAAAAAACATGGCCAGCATTTTCGGAGACGTGTGCTGGTCTTCCATAACCACCAGCACTTTAAAGGGTTCAATCTTATTTATATGAATGTCTAAGAAAATGCTGCCTAAGCTGCCTGTTATTGAAAATGCTGTGTCCAGAATTTTAACCCACTCCAAGCAATTCAGCATGTCACTCCAGTCATGAGGGAGAGCCACAGTGCAACTGCTTGTCAAATATCAGATTTACTTTAAAATTGCTTTAATGACTTCTACGACAACATACAGTTTTGTATTTACAACCAGGGCACAGGAATGGTAGTGGAGGTGGGAGAAATGAGTGGCTAAAACCTATGTTAGAACAGAAATAGATCAGTCTAATAAAGAAGCTTGAATCCTACGTCATCTGTATAGCAAAAGTAAAATCAGATTTTTTAAAGAGATATTCATAGTCCTAATTTTTTACATAGCTGACCTGAAAGAGTTATATTTGAAGAATCCTACATAAAGTTTCTAAGTATGGTCGTAAGCAATAAGAGGTGCCTATGGTTGTATATCCCAGAATGCATTACTCCTTTATTAGGAAACACTTCAAGAAACAGCCGTGTTTCCAGAAGAAATGGACAAACGTAAGAAATGGAAAAAATATAAAGCAATGAACAAATATGTAAATGGTTGAGCTATCTTCTTAACATATAGATATATTTGTTATGCATATATGTACATGTATATGTACGGGAACAAATGTGCATACATATATACATATATATATACATAACAGCATGTATAGCAAGCATACTCTATACAGATGATGCATTTATTGTATTTTTCATTCACTTTTAGAGTCAGTTCTTCCTTATAGTTTTTACTTTTTTGTCCTTTCATCTCTGTTCCTTTTTCAATGACTTCAGTGCTATCATATACCTTCTGTACATCATTAACTTTCTTTTTCTTGATGTGCAGTTAGTCCTCTTTCAAATGAAGTCAAGGTTATCTTACTTTCTCAAATCCCTTGTACATAAATATAGCAATTCCCGAGAGTCATACAACTACCTCAGATTGTTTTGATTAAGTCATAGACCTGAAATAAAAAATTGTGCCTTTATAGCATAAAAAGCATTCTGAGATAATTTTCCATGTTAGAAACCTAGTCCGTGATGTTTTTGGTCTTACTAATAGTACAAACACACAGTCTGAATCAAGATTGTAATATCACTCAGCAGAGGTTGTATAATACATTATATGTAACATATTTTGCATACATTTCACTAAAGCTCAGCCATAAACTGCCACAAAATTGTTTCTGTTTATGTGTATTTGTAGAATTCTTCCATAACCTTAGTCATTGATGACTTTTTCTTTGTTGGTTTGCTGTCGGGCGCATATATAAATGCAATGGCATATGCATGACTACAGAGTATCTGACATACTGTACACTCATTCTTTAATCTCTCAGTAAGCTGCTTTGTTGAACACTGTCTTCTCTCTTGACCCCATTTTGCAATGCAGTGAATGTTAATATGCAGTTGAATGGAAGAGTCAGAGGGCAATCAGATACTTAGGAAACAAGAAGCTAAAGTCAGGCTGACAGGGAAGGGTAACTGCACCAGAACTGTGGTCTGTTCCATGGAATGTAGAAGATAAAGGAGAAAGGCAATCAATCAAGTTTATATTAAGGATGAAATTTAAAGTTTTTTGTGTTACATTAGCAAAAATTTTATGTTCAAAATTTTAATTCACAACAGCAGCTCAGTGTGTCACTCCATTTTTTACTTCATTAGGCTTTAGAAATTCTTTCAACAGCATTAACACTAATCTGTTTTCTACTTTAAGGAATACAGCCTTCTGTGGTGCCTATGGTAATTTCAGCTGATGTATCACCGCGCTGTTCAGACTGAGAAATGCAGGTTTAACTAAGCATCAGAAAAAAATTATGCTATAACTAACCATATCCTTTCCCTGATATGTGTATGATCACGTGATATAGAACATGATTTTGTTTGGGTTTTTCCTTTTATATGTGAACAGAACAATTATAAAAAAGTTTAAGAAGTACAGAAGTCATAGACCTGTCTGTTAAATACAAAAATCCTCTTTAATTTGTGAGGAAAGGAACCCTTTTTTTTCAATAGACTCAAAACCAAAGACAATTTGCCTTTATCATTCTCTCTTACTTTTCTTACATGTATAACTTTCTCCACATTTAGCTGGTTTACACAGCTTCCCTCAAGCTTGTTCATGAATAACTTATTAGCCCATTTTGTCTCAATTTCCGTATTTTTGTTTTTAATCAGCTGCTTTATCACAGTTGAGGGATGCATTTAGACTCTCTTAACCACATTCAAACTGTTCCAGTGTGAAGTGTATATATTTCATCAGTCTCAGTGCAACTTTAATTTAAAAATTAAGAAAATTTATATCAGCTTGAATGAGATTATACAAGTATTTAAATACTAGTATTCTACTAGCTGAAACCTAAGTATTCATTCTAACACTGTCTCCAGTGATGTATATGTTGTCTCTGCTAAGAGCAGGAAAAGCTAGATAAGCAAAATGACTCACCTAAAACCAGAGTCTGAGTCAGGCTTACAATGAAGCATTTAACTTACCACACATTTTTTTAGGTTGTTTTAATCATAAGAGCTTATGCTTATAGAAACACAGAATTGTAAGTGTTGGAATGAACTTCTGGAGATCATTTGGTCCAACCGCAATTCCAAGTCAGGGTCATATGGAGCAATAGGAATAGGAAAAACATGGGAATGCATCCAGGTGTGTTTTGAATGTCTCCAGAGAGGGAGAACCCATGAGGTCCTTGGGCAGCCTGTTCCAGTGCTCTGCCACCCTCAATGGAAAGAAGAAGTTCTTCGTCATGTTGAGGTGGAACTTCTTGTGTTTTAGTTTATGGGCATTGCTCCCTGCCCTATTGTTTCGCACCACTGAAAGGAGTCTGGCACCGTATCCTTGACAGTTGCCTTTGAGATATTGGCCCTGCACAAGTCTCCTCAAACACTGTTGCATAAGCTGTGGGCTCCTGGCCACTATCCTGACTCCTATGAGGTTTTCCTGATTCAAGAAATCCCCCTGTGCAGTGCACTACGGCACTAAAGTGCTCCACTGCTCATTGTGCTGGCATGAGAGTTGCTCACCTTGCCAACTGCCAACCCCTTTTTAAACAATCATACTAGCAAAATAGTGAAGTAAAATGAGAAAAGTACAGAAAGAATAATTATGTGTAGTCATTTTGGACTCAGGACATTGCCATAGCAATAGGGGCACTGCCAGCCTACTCTGCAAAGGGCAATCTTTGAAGTGTTTATACCAGCCAGTTCAAGCAGTGGATGCAAGCCATATTCCTAGGGTTAAGGATTCATTCCTGTTCCCCTTGTGCTTGCAGTTATAAAGAGCCAGGAGGAGAAGATTATATTAAAACTTACTTTCATTTTAAACCAATTTGATTTCTGTAGTTTGGCATAAAATGTTTGTATGAAAACATACAGATCAGAATGTACATTCAGAACAAATATAATTCTAGAGTCATAGATTATTCTGAGCTGGAAGGGACCACAATGATCATTGAAAATCCAACTCCTGGCCTGGCACAGGACAATCCCAAAAAATTAAACCGCGGGCCTAAAAGAATTGGGTCCTGATCCACTGCCCAAACACCCTCTGGGTAAACAGCCTTTTCCTAGCATCCAACTTAAATATCCTCTAACTCAACTTCAGGCCATTCCCCCAGGTCCTGTCACTGGTCACCACAGAGAGGAGACCAGTGCCTGCCCCTCCTCTTCCCCTCAGCTGTAACTGTGATGAGGTCTCCCTTCAGTCTTCTCTTCTCCAACAAGTGACCTCATCTGCTTCTCATATGGTTTCCCCTCCAGACCCTTCACCATCTTTGTTGCCCTCCTTTGGACACTCTCTAATAGCTTTATACCCTTCTTTTCTGCAGAAATAAATGTTAATGAAATGTACTTCAAGTTGTTGGCAGTGCTGCATCTTCAACGCAGTTGTTGACAGAGTATACACTCTATTACCGACAAAGTCAATCTTTTATCTTTTTCTATTTTTTTCCCTTAAGATTGGAGCAGATCTATATTATTCTTAAAATTAGTTTTATATTGCCATGCGTATAGAACACCAGTTGATTTATGTGATTTTAAGATTTGGGTGAGAGACAAAGGAGAAATGTCTTTGAAGGCATGTCTTTGAGTCTTTGAAGGCACCAGCAAACCTAAATGTTCCTGAGCAGTACACCTGGGGCCTTCACCTACACACCCTAGCCATGGCCCCAGAAGTCGCATTTCAGCCTGAGTCTTCACTTATTATCTGAATGATGTTTTAGTCTACAGCTCAGCTGTAGCAGCACTGGATCCCATGGATCCTGATCTGCGGACTGTTTTCCTGGCTTGACCTCAGCTCTGCCTCATCACTGTGGTCCTGCCTGAATATCCCAGAGCTGTTTCTGATCTTGACTCACCTCATCAGGCTTGATCCTTTTTCTCTCTAAGCATGAAAATTGCTATAAAGCTGTCTTTTTCAAGTGTCTGTGACCAAGGTTTTAAATCTAAATTAATTTCCATTTGAATTATTTTGTTTGCCTTTCTAATTTCTTGATCATTTACTTGCATAGTAATTTCATGCAGGAGCTCTGTTTTTTGACTACAAGCAATTGGGAAATATTTAAGTGCATACCAGTAGCTATCAGACCAGGAAAGCCTGGAAAATTTAATGGGAGGTTACAAAGTGTGTAGCATGGCAAGGGTGGTGAAGCATGTTCAGACTAAGTAAAACTGGCAGCATAAATAGCTTTTAAATGGATATATAACCTTTTTAAAGGTTAGCTACTCATTCTCCCTCTTTCACTTTTATCTGACTGAAATAAATGCCTCCATAATTCCAGTGAGATCTGAGATACTGTGGGAAATTCACTGAAAACATGAGTGTATTCCTGAGTACCAGAAAGACAGACTTTGACCATCTTTGACAAGTTTTTTTTTTAGATGTGTGAGACATTGGTTGATTCTCCTTCTCATCCTATTCTTTCCCTCTTTCACATGAGTACATCTTCAGACTATACATATTCTTTGAACTCTACTCACTTTCAGTGTTATTCTGACCTCTCATACTACCAAATGCTCCCAAAACTTCCACTTTCTTTCACATCTAAGCAATTAGATAAAATATTACCTTGTTTTACAAACATTGCTCGAACTATGAACAACAAAAAAAAAAAATCTTTTGTCTGTTTTTATCGACATATAGTTATGTATAATTTTTTAAATCATCTATGTACATATGCTGTGTTCCATGGTCTGGATGAGATTTAGGGTTGACCTCTGAATGTTCACCATACAATCATCCTCTCCATCATATTTTTCCCACTCCTGAGCTTTTTCCTCTCTTCCTGCCAAGTTCTGGTTTCTTCCATAACGAACTTAACATCTTATCAAGAACTATGTAGCAGGACAAAATGTCAGGCCAGTTCCCTTTTAAAATTACTTGGGACATCCCTAATTTCCATTACCTTTCAAAGATAAATAGCTTCACAAAGATATCTACCACCTCTCTTACTGCAGGATGCTGTACAGGTCTGTCAATTGCAATGTGTTTTTATGAATAAAGGTTACTTAAGTAGGCCTCGATCCTCATTCACTGTTGATGTTTTTCCTCCGCCAGAAACTCTTTCATTAATCACAAATGCCTGAGACACCTTGTTGGTGAATACTGAGGGGAAAATGGTATACCTAGTGAGAATTGCAAGCTGTTTTTTTCTTTCACCTTCTACATTTAGCAAGCAAACTTAATTAAATTGCTTCACTTAAGTTTTTAGGGTTCATTTATGAGCTAATAGTTTTCAGGGTTAAAGTAGTGTTGGAAAACTTTTTTTTTCCTCCTTGAATTTGATTTGAATTTGATTTGAATACACATCACCTATAAGTCCACTTACAGAGGACTCAGATGCTTTGAGGCAAAACAAATTCACTTCATCCTCTCACAATGGAAAAGAGACTGCAAAATAGTCTTTATTTTTCCTGCAGTTTTGCTCTGTATATATATTTTGTTCATTATCACAATTCAGATTTGAAAGTGTATTACAAGTGCTTAATTAGCATCAGTTTTCCTCTCCATTATGTTGATCACATATACAATATATTATTTATATTGTCTAGTAATTTAGATGTTCTAATTATGCTGGTATTGCACTGCCCAATAATTTAAAATTTTGTTGGGAAGGAGAAAGGTCTTAAATCTGTATTACAAAAAAAAAAAAAAAAAGCAAGGGGTTCTTTACTGTTGATTTAGATTTCTGAAAGATGTAACCAGGGAGAACATTTGCATAAACCTATACATGTGTGCCATGAAAAACTGAAACATCTTAGGAACGTAGTTATTTAATTACAAAATTAGATTTGATCATGTAAGAACCTTAGGGCTAGCAATCTGGAGAAATGGAGGAACAGTCTCATCACATGATCATTTCCAAATTTGACATGACAGTATTTAAATTTCCATTACTGAAATAAGTATAAAATTATTATATGAATGCACCATGTGGTGTTGTATGCTAACAGATGCTATAAATGTCCCAAAGGAAACATTTTCTCAGGATGATACTGAAGACATAATACAAAGCTTCTTCCATTGCCATTCTTTCTCAGTCTTCAAGCAATCCTAGGTGATTGTGTTCCCTTTATAAAATTGTATTATGAAAAGCAAAAAATATGTCTCATTTTGGTTTAGATACATTAGGAAAGGATATTTTTATACATTAAGATTTTCTTTCACTTAACACTTTTCTTTATACAAAACCATGTAGATTTTGTCCCGTGATAAAACTAATTCTGATCATGGTACTATTGATCTGTTTCTTCATGGTAGTTTCATGGATATCATATCCATTACTTTCACACAGAAGCTAATTTTGGCTACAGTTAAAAGCTCAGTTAAATAAATCTGAATTTTGTGGTGTTACGCTTCAAGGGTATTCAGTGATGGTACTAAAATTATGCTATGCCAACACTGATACATGCTTGAAATTATTGAATTTGGGCTTCATGTGGCATCCAGCACTGTTAATCGACATATTTTGCTATGTTGATTCCTTTTTAGATTTTACTTATTCACTTACTACTTTTTCTTCATCCAGATCTATGAAACAACACTGAGGACTATTTTTGTTCCCAAACACATGTAATTTTTACTTTGCATCTATCTGAGAACTCATTTTTTTAGAAGATCACTAGGCAGCCTTGACATCCACTTAGTACAAAACAGGTATGAATTTGAATGTGTAGGTACTCAATCACATTTATAAGGGTTTAGCTATCCAGCGGCATGCAGTATTAAATATTTCCAGAGGACTTAAAACTTGTATTTTTGATGTGAGTAGAATTGCTTGAAAACATCTTCTGGAATTAGGCCTAGGTGTAAATGATAATTATTATTAGGAGAAGCTGTTTGCTGTAGAAAATTTAAGAAATAGTACAATAGTTAATGGAATGTTGACAAACTTTTTCAGTAAAGTTATGGATCATTGAAATGTAATTAGTATGGAGGACTTCACATGCAGATTTCCAGTCTTAAGGTAGAAATCTTTCATTTAACAATTAAAGATGTACTTTAGGATGAGTTTATCAACTCCACCATTTAGAATATTTATCTTTTTAGACGAGTTTCTGAAAGAGAAGCTTTTTCATTACAATAACTGAGTTATTTGGTCTTTACCTATGCACAAAGGCACAGAGCATGCAGGATAAAAGCATCTTAGAAGTATAAAACAATTATTTTTCAGCTAACACACACACAAAGCTAGGATTAATGCAAGAAAGGTTATGGAAGTGAACAAAAACCTAGACAAAAGAAGAGAAAGAAGGTTACAGCTCTAGGCATATTGACGGGGATTGACATTTTCTCCATAGAAAACCAGTATCTGTAGTAAATTTTATCTATACTATATATCTATACTTCCCCACGGATTCATCATCATCCACATCCAGTCTTTCACTGTCTAGCGTATCCTCAACTCTTCTGACATAAAAATAGCAATGTTCGGGCAATAACTGTCTTTATTGCCTGGTGTAAATTCCTGAAACTAATCTTAAGCCAATTATTCCTGTGAAAATCGAGGTAACTTGGAAATCTGGAAGAAAAAAATCTCCTATGGAATAGTAGGAGATTTTAAAACAACCTACAATTTTTTTTTAAAAGAAGTAAACAAAGGTACTAAACAACGCCCCAAATGAAAGAAGACTGATTACATGTGAAGTTCCACAAGAATCTTTTTGGGGTTCTATTCTGAATGATAAATTTTTGAGAATTGGAATAGTGAGGATCATAGAATGGATTAGTTTGGAAGGGACCTTAAAGATCATGTAGTTACGATCACCGCTGCCATGGGCAGGGACACCTTCCACTAGACCAGGCTGCACAGAACCCCATCCAGCCTGGCCTTGAACGCCTCCATGGGGCAAGCACAACTTTTCTAGGCAGTTTTCTGACATTAACTTGTTATATATTCACAGTTTTCTCAAGGTGTCCATTGTTGGCCTATGTGTAAAAATGTTATCAATCTTGGTGTTATTTGATATAGCTTGTTTTATGTATATTACATTTAGTGTAAGATGGTACACTGTTTCTTTCATCAGTAGCCAAATGCAAGTTTTCAGCAAATTAATTCCATAAATGTTATTAAAGATATGTCTTTAATTTAACTGAAATATGTAAAAAAAACTATAAACTCAGTTTCATGTGAAATTATTTTTTCTCTTTAAGAATGTAACAAAAAAGCATAATCTTATAAACCCAGGTTATTGCAGACTTATTTCACCCTAATATTGTGCTTTAATTTCTGAATATAGAAACAAAATAAATAGCAGTCACCTGTAGTATAAGTGCAAACCCTGACAAAAAGAAGACGCTTTTTTTCAACTTTTATGAATGGTTTACCAGTAGGTGATTGATAACTACAGAGTGCTATCATTCTATTTATCTTTATGCAATAAATTTATTCTGCCTATAACTGTACAAATACTTAGGCATGCAACATTTTGCACTCCAGAGAGAAGGTGTAAATCAAGACCAGCTATTTAATTAGTGGCTAGTGCTTTTCTGAACAGCTGAATACCCTGCTGTTACTTGGCAGTGACAATTCACTCACTTCATTCTGCTCTTGCAGAATGTCTCAGTCCACAGCAGAGGAAAGTTCCCCTGGTCAAATCAGAAAGGGAACAGGTACACTGAGACAGTAACTTCTTCACAGGAAGATTTCTATGGGTAGATGTGGGCAAAATATTAATGTATTAAAATTATAATTTTATAGCAAACTATTGAAAAAATCTGTTGCAATTTTTCATCTTATGTGATTGTATCACTGTTATGTTGGTGAAAATAAAAATTATACATCCTTGGAAACTTTCAAAAGACTGTGTCAGTTTAGCTGCTTAAAATCTCCTAAGAATTCTGGCGACTAAGAATTTTAATTGCAGTTACTGACATCATTACTAACAGAAACAATTATACAGTTTTCCAAGGTCTATAGTTTGTCACACAGTTATAGTCATTTGTATCCCATGATCATCTAAAAGTCTCAGTGATAGCCCTAACATGCATAACATAATGTATATGCAAATATAAATATCTGTTAAAAAACATATGTAAATAGACCATCATGTAGTGGTGATGAATTATAAAAAGTTATCGTAATTATTTTCCTTAACCACATCCGCCATACAGCCTCGGGCTGAGATGACACGCTTTCCAATTCCCTATAGCCTTATTGTCTGTGGATTCTAGTAAACATACAAGTCCAGCACTCTCAACTAGTCTATTGATTATGGATATAAATACTCACAGCAGTCACAAAGTAGATGCATTATGAGTTTTTGTATCCTGGCATGGCCTCATTTTACTTATGAGCATCTCAACATGTATAGCTGCAGCTAAATGTTAATAGCCTAGATTGACTCATGCAAGGGAACCAAAGGAACACACCTCATCTACAAAGTCAAGATTTTATTAGTAGTCAATTGTATCTTAGTTAACTAATTATATATATATATGCACACAATTTATGTAGATAAAATTATCACAGAAAAAGCAGGAAAATATAAAACATTATAACAGGAAAAGGATAGTCTCAACAGCAGTAATGTTACAATCATTGTACACAAAACTTCTAGTGTCTACTTTTTTTCACTGTTGTTCTCACTCTTCCAAAATCCTTTCATGTACTTAGGTCAACATTGAGTCTTCAAGAAGATGTGATGAGTTGTAGTTAATCACCATCCTATTGAGCCCTTCTCAGAGCAGATGCAAAAATTACAGTGAGGTTTTCCTTTTCCTTACTATAAAATTTTTTTGGAACTATGTCTATATATATTTTTAACATACTCTGCCTGTTGCTTGCTCTTCAGTGGCTTGCACTTCCACCTAACATGCACATAAATTATGAATGGTGTGTTCCTATATATATTGACTACTTCTTTGTTCTCTTCTTTACCAAAAATCTTAGTTACCAAGCTTGCCAGGCTGGATTTCTTTAGTGACCCGTAATTGACCCCTAGTACTATACGAGAGCTCTGAGGCCTCTCCTATTATTCCATGCCCATGCTTTGAATGCCTTTGTTGTCACCGTATGCCTGCACTCTCTAAGGTGTAATTTTTTTCTATCATTGTAGGCAATTCATGCTACAGACAATAATTGCTTTGTATTGGTATTATTTTGAAATCTATGATTAAATTATTATATGAAAGTTAAAGATGTAGAGTATGGGCTGGTATAGCACAATCTCCATTATCCCTGTTTATTAAATTGTGCATCCTTCCTTGGACTTCTCCATTTTTGGTCCTACTTTGTTCAGGATAAGTGTTCTACACAGAATGTACAGACCATGAATAAAAAGTAAAGGATTTTGAAGTTCACTGAAGGATCCAGATACCGAAAATTACCTAGACACATGAAGCATTTACCTTTTATTGTTCTATATGCTGAAGAGACAATTCTCTATATATTTCAGCATAGTCCTTCTCATTGGCTTTGCTGAAGATTATCTTTTCACAGCATCTCTTAAAAGAAAACTGCTTCCTATAAAGTCCTATCCACCCTTGGAATATTGTCTTTTCTAAAAAAACTACATGCTGCTATAAGTAATATGAGAAAATATAATTTTCAGTTTTAAAAATATAAAATGTATTGTTAACAAGATTTGGTTTGGGTTTCTTTAAACCATTTTAAAAGATTCAGCTCAGTAGACTAGATTGGAAAGACTGTAGTTTTCTATGAGAAATTTGTTTAAAAAGTCTGTAGCTTTTAAAAGCTTAGTTTTTTTCTCAAAGAAATATTTGGAAAAATTAAAATCAGATTTTTGTCAAATTAATTTTGCCAAAATAAGTTTTTTGGAAGTGATGTAGGAGTTATAAGTTTCAATTTTTCTTCAAAGACAGGAAAAAGGGATGAGAAAACAGCAAATTAAATTAATATATAGGTAATAAATATTATTATATACCTATATTAGTAAATACACAGATATTAAACATATTCTTAAAATTCTTTAAAATACTATTGCTTAGAGTAATAGTGTGCATTTTTGTTTTAATCATTACTACAGTATCATTAATCATGACAAGTAATATATCATTTCTAAACCCACTAAATAATGAAAAAAATAATGCTATCCACTCCCGCTTATTTTAATAATTTTTAAAGAAATTTAGTCAAATTATATCTCTATGACTAATACAAATCGCAATACTTTAAAAATATTTTGGAATACCTCATTCAATATTCTATTTCATGTAAAAAATAAATAAATAAATAAATAAAGTTCACATATCATGCTTTGAGACTTGGTTACCTATCTATCTAAGCTGTATAAATGAAGAGTTCCTTGCCAGACTGTGTGTAAAAACCTTCTCTTCATTTGGAAGCAGGTCAGAATTTCGAATGAGCCCTGATTATCAGCAGCCTCCAAAATAAATCTTAACATGCCAAGAAAAACGTGCACCAAACTAAAATTCTCAATATCAAGGCTGAGATTCTAAAGGTATTACTGAGTCTATTTATTTTGAAACTGATAACACAGTTTATGAAAATAATGATTAAAAAAGACTGAGGTAGCAAAGAGTTTCAAGCCTGAAAAAAAAAAGAACCCAAAATTTGTGTATTTTGAGTGTGTGGGAGGAGGGGAAAGGAAAAGTGCTGGAAATAAAGAATTGAGTAAAGAAGAAGTAGGAAGAGATATATGTAGAATGAGTCCCAGTTATGCTATGTTTTTTTGAAACATGTTTTATTCAAAAGGAAATGCAGCAGCAAAGTACTAACAAAAACCTCTCTAGGAGCTGAGGGGAGTATTAACAAAACTATAGTTGTTGATACCTTGTTTGTTCATTTAAGATACTTTATCCTTTTTTTACTTAGGTACAGAGATAAGCCAAATTAATGATCTTTTAACTTATTTTTCATTCTGTGGATTCAAAAGTGAATGTATTTTTTTTCTTAATCATGTTTTAGATTATTTTTAAATAGAAATATTCCATAAATTCTATGCTTTACAGACACACAGCTTTGTGTATCCACCTAAGCTTATTGTTGCCACTCCCACAAAGGCACCAAAGAAAGCTGCTCTACATTTAATAAAGTACTTCTAAGATTTGTTTTGAACTTTTCAAAATTTAGTTATTTTAAAACAAAAACCAATCAGATTATGATTAACATTAACATTTTTAACATTTACTAGAAAACACATACATTTTTTAATAATTATAATTACCCATATTTTTTCTTGAGAAAATGAGAATCAAGTATGCGTGTTACTGGAAACAATGAAATGCAAAATATAGGGAAGAGAACAGAAGTAATCTAATATAAAGAACACGACAGTATAAGGAGGATGACCTCTGAGTATCAGTTTTGGGAGTTTTTAGTTTGGTTCTGTTGTTTTGTTTTATGAAACACATAAATTTCCATTAATTTCAGGTAATGTTTGTTTGCTTTTTTTTGGTTTTAAATCATAATTGGACACTGGTGACCCCAAAACACCTGGAATGTCAGTCATAGTTTCTGCTTAGATTTGGGCATTTGATTTTCTTTATCATTATTAAAATTTGAACTTAATCAAAACTGATTCCTATTACCTAAATCTGTTGCTGCTAAAAATTTCTGAACAGTCATTCAAACCGGAATTGTAAAGACATAAAAAAAAATTGAAAAAGTGGAAAATAGAAAGCAAAAGTATATAACACATAAAGAAAGGAAAATGCAAATGACCTGAAGAAAAGTAAATTGAAATCACACTAAGCATTAAGTTTAACACAAATATCCATCTATTTTTCACAAGAATTGCATAGTTGTTTTTTTTATTTAGTGGCATAAGAAGACTTATTGGGAAATCTGTCCTTATGCAAAGGGCTTATCCTGAATTTAATTTCAACAATTAAATTCAAGAACTTTTGTTCATCATAATTATAGGTTGCATTAATATTATCCCCCTGAGGATTTTGAAAACTAAAGTTCATATCCTGTTTTTCTATTAATTATTAAATCACATAAACTCAATTTCAAATAAATAGTTCTTTCCTTTTA
This sequence comes from Corvus kubaryi, assembly GCF_017639235.1. Lineage (NCBI taxonomy): Eukaryota > Metazoa > Chordata > Aves > Passeriformes > Corvidae > Corvus > Corvus kubaryi. Next base: position 40,344,217 of record NW_024580667.1, on the reverse strand, counting down.
GTCTTCCACATTAAAATGCTTAGTTGCATCTTTTATTGCAAATGAACTTCTTTAAATGTAGAGGGTTTTATAAAAATAAATATCTCTGAGATTAAATATTATTGGTAATTGGTTCATTATCTAGAATTATTGTTAAAGTATTTTAAAATGTATAATCCCTATTGAAAGGATTAAAAATATTGCACATATAATGCTAAGCAAGTTTTATTGCATAATTATTGTGCTTTTTCCTCATGAATGTTCAGTTATTAAAAAAATTGCAATTAAAGAGAGAATAATTTGTGCTGTGCAATACTTCAGAAAGCATATTCAAACCTAAACATCTCTGATTTTTTTGAAGCATTCTGAAGTATGGCTCAGGAAGGCTTCCTCATCATCCTAAGTGGAAGACACCATGTGAAAAATTTGAAGGTACAAAACAGATGAAAAAGAGATGTTTCATATAGAAATCATCATCAAGTGAAGTTTGAAGGAGAAACTGTACTTTATCTACCCTGTATTCTTATCTTTGTTAACAAAGACACTTGTAGAAAAATATCTATATTGTATGCTTGTTCATACTATTGCATGGTGGTCATAGTGTTATATGGTGCCTCATTGAATTTTGTGGTAAGAGCATAGCAATAACTTTAAATATCGCAATAGGTTTTGGTAAATGCAAGTTTCCAATGCATGTATATTGTTTGTAAAGACAAGATTTCATTGTCCCACCAGCTATTTCTGAGAACAGATGCTTCACAATATTGATTGTACTGCACAGTGCAGTTCAGTAACTTGGTGTTATCAACAAAGGTTCTCAATGTACTGGTTGTTTTTAAATGTAAATTGCTTTTGTTTAACAAGAAAGTTTAAAGTTCCAACTAACGTTGGAAACTATTTCTTGAAATCATCTAGTCCATCACTTCGCTCAAACAAGGGTTTAATTCAAAGTTATATCATGTTGTCCAGGGCCTTGTCATTCCCTCTCCCTCTCGTTATATATCTTACATAGGTCCCAAGAGCATCAGCATATATATCTCCTTCAAAGCAAGATAAGTATCTTAAGACTGGCTTTCCAATGGCTATAGCAAGACTTTGTGTACTCTGATCTTCGCGTCACGTCAGCTGTGTGACATTTTAATTTAGGAGCCTGGAATCCAGCCTGGATCATGAGCAAAAGACAAAAACCAAGAAACAAAGAAAATTATGAATACTGGCAACAATATACTTTATGTACTGCTACATGTGAAAAATTCACTGGTAAACTATGTTGCATTTAAGAAACATCCAGTCTTCGTTACAAAGTTTTTGAAAATTTGCAAGAACTTTCCCAGGTTGGCTCAGGATTCATTCTTTCCTCAATCAGCAAAGGCACTCTGGAAATTAAAGGTGAGTTTCACTTTCCCTTAAATTATATCTGCCTTATATTCTATCAGATATTTATTTCTTCTAAATTATTTACATAATCTTGTCAATTTTACACATACTGAGGACTTAAAGGGGTGTTGCCAATGGCACAATATATTCTCACACATTAATCACAATTATTGTGTACCTTGAAAAATATGAGCACAATTCAGTGATGGCTGACAGTATAATGGAGGAAAGAACTGCCATAGTTATTACATTTTCACTTTAAAAACAGTTTTTTTAACCAAGGTCCCTAACATGAAGATCTTATTTTATAGCATAGCACATTAGTAATGATCAGAGTTCAGCATTTATCTTATTTTTTCAGGAAGAAGAGTTACTAGTGACAAGAGCTACAAAATGGTCCCTAACTGGACAACAGATGTACCAGCACAAAAACTGAGGATGGCTATGTGAGGATATACCTGAGTCTTGCTTTCAAATCCATCATCTTCCTCTTGCTAGAAGCCCATGGAACACATGGGCCCCTGGGAACCTTATGGGGTTCAACAAGGCCAAATGCAAGGTGCTGCTGTTGGAAATGTGATTTAGAATATAAGTAATTCACTAAGTTCTGTACACAGGTTGAGCAGCTCTGTCACTTCCACTGAAAACACTGCTGCTTTGGAAGGAAGATTTTTCACTTTGTTTCTTTCATTAGTCTTTAAATTCTGGTCTGTTGACAACATAGTTGCTACCCTACTTTGACATTTTCTTTGCTAATCAGGCTTTTAACTTTTAACATGGAACTTCTCTGCCAGATATTCCCTTGTCCTCACAATGCTTAGAGTTTCTCAGACAAGGGTTATCTTTTTTTAAGGAATGCATTAATAGTTCGCATGCTAGCTGTGCCAGTTTTCTTTCTTTTCTGATATCAAAGGCTAGTATTAGAATGCAAAAAGCCGTATTTGAACTGAAAGTTGTGCATGGAAGTCAAGGGTAGGTGGTATTTTTCTTTTTTTATTTCTCATATAGCAGGACAGTTGATAAAATGAAAAACTATTTTTTTTAAGGTTTCACTCATGCAATATACCTCATGCTGTATTTGGCCATCATGTCTATCACTCTCCCTCCTGTTAGTGAAAACACATATTCCCCTCCAAGCTAGAAATGGAATCCTGTGTTTTGCTATTCCAAAAATTGTATTTCTAGGGGAAATAAGTAAGGATAGAAGCCCTGCAGTTGAAAAATAATAAATTTTAATCCCCACTTACACTCTGGGGACTAATGTAGAAAATCATGTAACCGCAGAAAAAAAGATGTTTTGCAACTTTTGCAGATAATTTCCTCAACAGACAGCTCCTTCCTGAGGCATGTTTGAGGGAACTGTAAAGCTTATTCCCAACTTTTTAATTGTGTAAAATTTCTGTGATCATTCCTGGAAGTTTGTATTAGCTCACTGGATCTTTTGAGATTAAATTTTCACCCTCAATCAATTTGTCCTTCTGAAAGCCAAACTGCTTTTATTGAAGAAGAAGAGATGCATCAATACTCATTTCGTCTAGTAGATGAGATAATTCAGCTCTTCTCATATGCACAAAGAATGTTTCTAAAATATTCTGAAATTGTTATTTCTTGTACTTCCTGCTTGATATGTGATGTGAAAGAGCATTGGGTTTGTGTGGCAAAGTTTAGGTAGTGGAGGAGTCACAGGGGTACTTCTGTGAGCAGCTGATAGAACCTTCTGCAATGTCCAACAGAGCCAATGCCTGATGGCACCAAGATGGACCTTCTTGGCTTAGGCTGAGAAAAACAGGGACAAGTGGTAGCACCTCTGGGATAGCACATTTAAGACTGTTTCCCCTGTGAGGAACCGACCCTGGAGGAGGAGAAGAGTGTGAATAGTCCTCCCACTGAGGAGGAAGGAGCAGCAAAAACCTATGATAAACTATCTGCAACTCCCCTTCCCTGTCTCTCTGCACCGCTGTAAAGGAGGAGACAGAGAATTAAGGAATAAAGTCCAGATAAAGGCAGGGGTGGAGCAAGGTGTTTTTAAGATGTGGTTTTATTTCTCCTTATCCTGTCCTTGTTTGATTGGCAATAAATTAAACTAATTTCCTCAAGTTCTATCTGTTTTCCTGTTACAGTAACTGCTGAGGTTTCTTCCTGCCCTTATCTCTACCCCAGAATTATGCATTATATTTTCTCTCCCTGTTCAACTGAAAGGAGGGAGTGATAGAGCAGCTTTGGTAGACTGCTGTCATCCAGACAGTCAACCCATCACAGGGAGATATTTCAGATGTTTAATATGAGTTGAACTGCAAGGGGTAATCCATGGCTTTGTCAAGAGTGAGCTGTGTGACTAGGTTGAACTTGTATGAATAAATTTTATACCACGCTTAAACAAAATGTACCTAATTTGTATTACAAGCTTACTAGAAACTACATGGCTTTTGCTGTTATTGTAAATGACTTACTAACAGCTTAGTTTTATGAAACCTTAACATTAATACAGAAGATGTTTAGGCTTTTGAACTGCCACATATCTTGAAAGAGCATTACATATAAGGACAACTTGTTTTCTTTTTAAGAAATGCTGACCAAGGATGTCAACATGAGCAGCTTTTCAGCCTCTTGAGCAGCATTCTTGCCATTCAAGACTATCAGTTGGTGTGCAACCTACTACTTTCACTTGTGTTTCTCTAGAGACTCTGCTGTGCTAATCTCTTCAAAACAGTTGCTAACAATCAGAAAACTGCTGTCTTATGAGCTCTGTGTATAGATTAGTAAAATTTTTGGGGGTTTGCTTGTGTTCTTTTCTTTTTAATCCACTGTGTTGTTACCTGTTGTTTTATAGGTTAGTTACAGATTGTCTCCAGGTCTTTTTGTTCTCTGCCTGCATGACACCAAATATTGTGGAGACCGGTGGGAGGACTTTTGTTTGGCTTGGCTTTTGAAGAATTTGCATGGGAAAGAAAAAATTGAAGACACAAACTCTACAAGCAGGTTTATGGACATATGGACTAGATCTACAATATAGAAAGCAGATAACTTAATTAGATTCTAGTTTGAGTTCTAATAGTACTGTCAGCTTAGTGAAAATAAAAAACTTTATTTTGATAAATTGATGATGAAAAATCATATAACCTTACCTTTTTTTCTTAAAAATGGTGATTTATCTTAGAAATAACTTCTATTCATCAGCGTCTGAGTGTCTGTCCTCAATTATTTCATTAGAACTTCCTGTGTTTAAAATTGTGATGTAAGGTCTTTGTCTGCTATTATTAATCATAGACACAGAGTACATATCTCATTACTATTCCTTCCAATAGAAAATACAAATTGCTTGAAGTTCTTTTACAGGATCTGAAATGTTTCCTAGCATTTACAATTAGTGTGTTTGATAAATTCATGTAAGTTTTTATTATCTAGTAGGGGAGAGAAAAGAAGGCACAAACCAGATGATACATGTGTGAATTGAGAGTTCTTATAAGATGATCATCCTACAAAGTAAATAGGAAAGAATAAGCAAGGTAAATGATGAATAAGGAGGATCTACTTAGTCACAAATAAATAATACTTTTTATTTGCCTTTATTAACTGATGCCATGTTAAAATTTAATAATGTATTATTTTCATTTCAGGTGACAAGACTATGCTGCCCTTAAATACAGTGGTCCTCTGTTCCGTCCTCCCCTCTTCTCTCCTGCTGTGTGAGGGTGGAGAGGATAGTGCTTAGCAGATAAATTTCCAGTTTGTATTCATGACATGACTGAACAAAAAAGTATTGAGGACTAGATGATACAGCAAGAACAAATAGAGGAGAAGAAGGTGGTCTTGCACTTTATGAAACCAGGAAGGACTTACTGAATTAAAGTGTATTGCATCTAGATACCAAAGTTGTGGTAGGAGGTGGCTGCAGGTGTGGCCTCAGTGAGGAGAGATCAGGGCTGGCCATGTTGGATACATCAGGTTCCATGTGGCTCCAGTGGACCCATCAGAGGGCATGGCTGAGGCCCTCAGCCGAGATGGTGGTACCTCAGTTAAAACATATTTAAGAATGGATAAAAATGCCATGGAGAGAGATGAGGTTGGAACAAAAAGAGGGAGAAAGAGCAGAAGTAAGACCAAAGCCTGAAGAGAAGGAGGAATTCCATGGTGGAAGGAAATTTCCCTGCTGCCTGTGGATAGTCCAGCCAGCTCTGGATAAAAGTGTGAGGAGGAAGGAGCAGCAGAGAGGAGATGTTATGAACTGACCAGAACCCCCATTTCCCATCTTTCCCAGAACTGCTCTGGCAGGGAGGAGGTAGAAGATGGGGGATGAAAGAGTGAAGCTGAGCCAGGGAATAGGGAGAGGAAAGGTGTTTAACGCTTGTGCTTTTGTTTATCACTATCCATATCTTGCTTAACAGGATATAAAAAAACCAATTTTTCCGAGGCTGTGTCTGTTTTGTCCATGATGGTGATTGGTAAGTGATCTCCCTGACTTCATCTCAAGCTATGAGCTTTCTAGTTCCTGAGTTTTTCCTGTTTTCTTCTGTATTCCCTCTGGCTTTTATACTCCCAAGTAACTACTACACATGAGGAAGCCTTGTTTTCCTGGAAAAGGCTAAATAACTGCTGATGGGAAGAAGTGAATGAATTAGTTTGCTTTGCTTGCATATGCAGCTTTAGCTTTGCCTTTCAAAAAGTCTTTCAACCCACAACTTTTCTCACTTTTACCCTTCTGATTTCCTCCCCATCCCACTACTAGGGAGTGCTGTGTCCATCTATTAAACCTGTTCTGATTTAAACAACACCACCACATTCTGTCAGATAAGTCCCTACTTCAACCATTTTAACAAAAATGTAGTCTGTAGAAACTGACTTTAACACAGAATCCAAAACAAAAGAAATATGTGGTTGTGTTACTTTAAAAGAAGCTCAGGCATCTCTATAAGATCTTTCCTATAGGACAAAAGCTGAGTTGAAATCTGCTGACTTGCTCCAGGAAGTATGCAATTCAGTATGCCAACCCCTCTTCATGAATTATTGGCTCCATGCTCTAGCTGTGTGTTCAAGGGACAACTCAAAGCAATATCATATATTCAGATGCATGTTCTTGCTCACAAGAAAAGAAAAGGTGATTTATCTGTCTTTACTGCCAATTTATACAAAGTCCAACAAGAAATCCTGTTCTTTGTACTTTATGAAAAGAACTCATAGCAATTCATGAAAGAGATTTTGTACAGTTTTACTATGAAAGAAAGAGAAGTAACAAAAGAAAGCAAGAGCAAAAAAAAGGAGAAAATTACAGTCAGACAAAAGGGGTTTTTTTCTGATAACCCAAAGGGAAATTAAAGGAAAAAAGTATATTAAGTCTATTTAAGATGCAATTCTATAGTAGAATTGGAAACCAAAATCTTTGAGTCATAATGGAATTATCCATCACATTTTAAGTGTGTCTCTGGCTACCCCAAAGTCACAATGCACATATTCAGTATGAGCAGAGCTCATGGCATAACATGATATTATTCCAATTTACATAGATGATGTCTTGTGGTCTTTTTCATTACTCAAGTATTCTCAGGATGCTGTTGCTGCTATTTGTATTCAGCCATGCTAATAAAATTCCCCATGGTGAAATTTTTGTTACAAAGTATGGTAATTTTCTAAGTGAAAGAAAAGGATCTTATTAAGCTATATATTGCTGTTAGTAATGCGACTTTTACTGCAGGTGTCAGAATGACTCAGGTAACTATTCAATGAATCAGGCCCTAAAGAAAAATGTGAAGTATCACTGAATTATTGCTGCCACAACTAACAGAGGCTTTATATTACAGTGACAGTATGTGCCATTTAAAAGAAAGAAAAAAAAAAACCAGAAAAAAAGAAATTCTATCAGGCAGAGAAAAGAAAAAAAGCAAATCAACTCCAAACAAAAAGAACAAAGCTAAACCACAGTTCCTACACAAGTATTTTCATCTGCTTTCCCGTAAATCTTCCAGTCTTCCTTTTTTTTTTTTCATTACAATTTCAATCATTGTATTGCATTTAATTTCATTTATTTTTTCCTGGTTTTGGGTTATTCTTTCATTATAAACCTCTGTAGAGGGTAATTACTTCACCCTTTAAAAAAAATATGTATTATTTTAAAGGTGTTAAAATTTTACAGGTGACATTTTCACACCCACAACCAGCCTTGTAATAATTGCACTTGCACTGAAGTTTATTGGATACATATGAGCACTGGCAGCTGTTGAAAAGCCTCTTCTATAATATGGTAAATTAATAATAGTTCACAACTGAAAATTTAGTTAGATGATACAAGTTGAATCACACAAAGGACTATGAAACTATTAAAAATTTAAGTTGCCTTCTATCAAAAAATGTGACATATAAAAAAGGATGTAAGTAATGAAGAACTTTTCCTTTTAAAAGCATAAACCAGTGAAACCACTACAGATAGTGATGCCTTTAAGCAGAATTCTCTCTCCCTTCTTTGATCTCTGTTGTAGATGGAAGGGGATGGTAACATTCTCTAACCCCTCTTTTAAATGGATGTAGACTTTATCAGGTGTGTTAAGCAGGTGTTGTTTATAGAAAGCTGTTGCATTTTCTGTCCTTCTTGGCAATTGTTCAAGAAAATGTGGTACTGGAGCTGCAGGTCACATCTTCTTTGGCCAACAATCTTGTGTCCTGTGCCTCCTGATATGAACTTTGCTTAAAACAGAGTAGGGGGTGCCTCCCCAAGCGACCACCAGAAACACCCAAAGAGGCCTGTGCAGGCACAGTAACAGGTACTTCATAAGCTAACACAAGCTAAATAATTATGCATTAGATAGGCAATAGCCATGTACTGTATAGGTGGGTTTATGTGAATCTCAGTGTATGCATTTTTTTGCTTTCTCCTTGGTGTGCTTGATTTGTGGAAAACTTCCACCTTGCACCCTGTGCAGAATAAACAGCATCTCATTTATAAATCTGATTCTTTGTATTTACAGAATTACTAAAATTCAACAAAAAAAGGAAAGCTCAATTGCAAATGAAGATGTAAGGTTGAATACTTCAACATTTTGTTTAAGTATTTCTGAAGAAAAAACACATTTAGGAGTCTCTTGAAAAAATATGAATTTCACTTTTAGAACTTCACATTTTAAAAACAAAAAATAAGTTTTCATATTCTGAGACTCTTTAAGAGAAATCCAGGGTGTGGGTTTGGGGGTTTGGTGACTTCCTTGAGATGAAAGATCTCAAAGGAAATGAAAATTTCAACAGCTCTTCTCAAGAGGTATGTATTTTGTATGAATATTTTAACTCTCAACTGAATTAGACTATGGAGAATTTAATACAACAAGCCAGCAACACTAAGCATTATAGTTTAATTTTGTGTGTATATATGTGTTTACTCCTAGTTTGCTTTTTTCCTGTTCAAGCATTTCCATGTGCCCTAAGGCAATCCCAACACATGCAAGATATATCCTTGCTTTCATTCTATAAAAATGCTGTTCTGCTGAAAAGCAAAGAAAAAGAAATCCTCACATTATTTTAGATACACTGCACAAAATGCAACAGAAACTAACACATATGAGATTTTTTTTTTAAAATACAAAGTTACATAACTGCAACCCTTTCCTGGATGGATGTGCCATAATGACATGAGTGGAATAGTGTTTATTTACCTCTGGCTTTTAAGACAGTCTTTGGATCAGTAGCTCAGCCTCAGAAAACTAGCTTGTTAAAGCTTAGGTTAGAAAAGGTCCATTATGCTTACAGAATCTTAGGTATTCGAAGAGAATTCACCACAGTAAGCAGACTAAGGATTTGTGGGCAGAAGCGAAACAAGGGGCTACCTCAGAGAAAGGTTCACTCTTGGCAGAAAACATCAAAAGAAGAAGGAAAATAATGAAACAGAAGATGGTAATTTGTTAGAAAAGCCATGCACAAGTGATGAGCTCTTTAATTCTCTAAGAATTAAGAGGACCCAAAAGAACAATTACAGCTATAGCACTGCAAAACAGCAGATGTAGATTCTTCACAGTTCTTAGCCCATCACGGTTCTTTTGTTAACTAGGAATAAAAAGGCTAATGGCTTTTCAGGACTTTATGGACCTGTCCAGTCTTGAGTTTGTTTCAGCTTAGTTTTAGCTGCAACACCACATTGCCCAACAATCTGATGACTGTCTTCTAACCTGCTTGTAGCTTCAGCTTAGCTTTGTGAAGGTGTACCAAGGAATTGTATCACATATGGTAGGGGTTTAATAAAACTTAATGATCATAGAAGATAAAATTCTGTATCAGGGAAAAGAAAAGCAGTGTTAGTAACAGACTGCCTGGAAACATGGAAAGGAATAGTACAAGCAAAACTGAAAAGAAAAGAAAGGGTACTATCACCACTACTGACACCATACTGCCCTTGACAAAGGACTCTGGATACTGGCAACTCACGGCAGCATGGCATGGTAGGAAAAATAGCATTTGACCTTTGACTGCAGGTGCTTAGAAAGGTGAGCATTGCAATGGAGAACAGGGGAAGATACTAGAATGTCTGTGTGCACAATAATTTTAACTGCATTGTTAGTGGGAATGATTTAACAATTTGTCTGAAAAGTGTTAATGTAATTAGATTAATGATATCAACTTGTTGTATTTTCATTACACTGTTAAAACATTGCTTAGACTATGAATTCTTGTATCTGCATAAAAGATGTGATCCATGTCTGCCTATATGAAAATTCTGTGCATGATAAAAGTTCATTCAGGTACATATATACAACCTCTTGTTATTTTGTACAGGTCTGTACGTGTCTTGTATGACTGAATGTGTGTGTGATTGGTCTTTAAGCTCTCTCAGAATTACAGCAGGAACAGATAAAACACTAATGTGTCTCTGAGTGCCTGGAAGGACATACTAGGTAAAAGTATATTTATGCCATTTAGTTTGGGAATCTATCTTAGTTGTTTAAAAGCTCTTCTGATGTGTGGAATTTGGGTTTTATGCCCATGTTGCACCTCCAGATATGCATCCCAACTCTGTGTATGCTGGCATCCAAAACCAAAACTTCTTCTCTGCACACAGTTAGAAAAAAAAAAAGGCCTGCTGCATAATATGGAGGCAACTGTTATGTTCTTCAGCAGTACCCTACTCTGGGTGATCTGAACAGATTCTGTTCCAGAGCTTTGATGCTGAGTTGTGCTCAAGTAGCATGTATTTCTCTGCAGCGATTAAAAAGAGAGCATATGCTCCTAACTTAGAAACAAAACAGCATGCCTAGAGATATTTATGCTAAAATTTCTTCTGATTTTCTATTCTGCTGGCAGTAATGTTTTGAGACTTGTTAGGCTAACAAAAGAGAAAGGGAAATCCATGGAAAAATGTCTAAATCTATTTAAGGGAAAAGTTGCTTAGAGAAAAGGGATAAAATAACTTGAAAGCAAAGTATGGTAATATTTCTGAATTTCTTGAAAGAATATATAGAGGTATTATGGATAAAATCTTAAGAAAAAAAGAGCATGGAAGAAAAATGGTGAGAACTTATAAAAACAATTCAATTTAATGAAGCAAACCAATCCGTTAATTCAATATAACAATGTGTGCTGATATAGCCAGGTGTAATATATCATTCACAGCTTCAAGAAGATACATCATTTTCCACAGATGTTTAAAATGCTGTGATACTAATTAATGATTAATTAGTGAGTTAATAATTAATGATTAATTAGGGATTCAATTATTAAGGAGAGTGAGGAAGGAAACCCATATATCACATCAGGTAGTGAGTAGTTTCTACATATATTTGCAAAATGAAAATAGGAAAATATGACACCAGAAGGTGTAGAATAGGAGACTTTGTACCATTGTCACTTGGTATTTTAAAGACAGCAGTCATGTTCTCAGAGATATGCAAAATAAAAAATAATTTAAAATGCATCAAACTTCATATTTCTGGGTCCTATTCAAAACAAGGATCTTTGACTCACAATCATAATTTATTCAGCTCCAGTCATTCAGGTGTCTGTGAATATGTACTTCTTAATTCCATTGCCATTAATGTCACCAGTGTGACCCAGTAAAACATGAAACTATTGGTGTTGTTTAATGAGCACCATATTACATTATAATGATAAAACGTGTCATTCACAGATATTGTTGTTTCCTTTTGAAGGCTTGACATAATAAAAATCACAGTTCCTTCAAGGAAAAAATATGTTTACTGGCATGTTTCCACATATGATGCAGTATTCCATCAGATGTTTCTCCACTCATTGAATACTAGGGCTTAAAATAGTTCTCAGTGAAACAACCAATGTCCTTTTCTGCACTTCAGATGCTTTAGTCAGTCAGAATTGTTTTTATCAGACACTGAAAAAAAGACAGTTGTTTGATTCTGTCCAAAATCTTCCTTCATTCACTTGGAAATATCTCAACAATTTTAACTTCTTTATTCCAGGAGCACTGCATGCCTATATTAAGACTGTAGGGTTGTGAATAAATGAAAGCTTATGCAGCTTTCAGTAGGGGCAGATTTTAGCCAGACATAGAGGAGATACAGGAAATTTTGTTCCTTCTCTACATGCAGACTGTAAAAGATGGGACTTTTTTTTGCCTTGATTTCTTAAATTCAGGTAAATTTAAAGTTGTAGAGAAAGATGTGGCATCATTAAAATGTGCATAATCAGAACAGAACAGGAAATGATATTTCAACAGATTGAAGACATCTTTCATTTTAAATGAAAGCAGTTATTGTATCACTTTCTATTCTAGAAATAAACAGAGGGAAAAAAAAGTATGATTTTTTTTTTAACTGACAGGCATAAATATACAGTATGGATTTTGAACTATATAGAGAGAGTAAACAGAGTTGGGAGGAAGATATCTTGATGTAATTCTTGAATTATTCTCCTCAAGAAGAATTATTCTGAGAGTAAATATACTGAATAAATGTATCTAAATATCTGCTGGAGATATCAAAGGTTTCATCTTCTCACTGTGATAATAACTAACCACGTGAAAAATTTATTCTTTCTTATTTTCTCTGTTATTAATTCTAGGAAAATATTAATGCATTTTTGAGGTGCTGCTAGGGAAGCACTTAAACTGTCTGTACACTGGTATAATTTATGAGAACTACAAACTGCATAATTAACTGCAAATAAGTATAATTTTTTAGATGCACAACTATGAATATTATAATTTATTCATGTAATGCATACTGAAGGATGTATTGATTGAAACACATTTTTAAATATTCGGGCATTTCTAAGGGATTTGCTTCTGATAATTACAAGCTATACTCTGAATGTCATCTTAACTTAGAGATTCAACTGCTAAATCAGCATATCTCAATTTTCTGTTGTTAGCCTCAGACTTCAAAGGTACGTGAGCAGATGTTGAACTTAAAGTACTCATGTAGATTTACCAAGGTTAATGAATTATAGGGTAATTTAGCACATACTGCATTCTCTCTAAATAACAATGTTGAATCTTATAATTTTCTGTTTCTCCTTGCTTTGACTTTTTTTTACATGATCTATAATATTCTTGATAGAGTCAAGAATTTTATTTAAAAAGGACGTCTTTAAAGATACATTTAATTGTCCCCAGCAATAAGTACACGTTTTGCTACATATTGAATGAGACCATCAGTCAGTATCTGAGCTACAAATTTTGGAAAATGATTTAGTTATGTTCTACTTAGTCTAAAATCTAACCTAAATTTAAGAGGTCTGATGGTAATAGTGCTGCAAGTTTCATAAATCAATAATTATGTGTTACGGGTAATAAAGTTTGGTTGAAAATTAGGTTGGATGGCTCCATGAAAGAGCAATTTTTCAGTTAGCAAAGGGGTATCCAGGATAAAATAGGTATTTCAGCATCACTGTATGGAAATCAATATTTTGCTGTGACTCATAAAGTTTTATTAGGGTAAGAATGTATGGTCCTAGAAAATTTTTAAAGCAAGACTATGCTTTAATATTAATGCATATTAATGAAAATGTAATTTTCTTAAATCAACTCTTACTGAAAAAACAACCTATTTTCTTTCTGTATGAAACTATGAAGTGCAAGAATCTAAATCCCTGATAAAAAATGTTTTATACTGGTTTTCAATGAAAAAGACAGCTATGATGAGAGTTTGCTTGCAATTTAAGTATGTGTGCATTTGAAAAATTAATGTCAATTTGGTTTTCCTCTGAAAAGGAAAAAAGCATATCACAACTCACACATTATAGCAACACAGTGTAAAGTATAGGTATTAACAACACCAAACGAGTCAATTACAAAATTACCTGCTGTTGTCATAGATGGTTTCTAGACAGAGAAGTGTTGAAATACAAGTTTTGACAATATTTAACCAAGCAGATAAGTGATACAAAAGATTTTTAGAGAACAGATATCTTTCTACATTTAACAGAGAGAAACATTTATCTGTTTCTGGAAAATTTATTGTGATGGAGAAAGTCATAGAAGTGGTGGCTATAGACATACAGAGACATTTTATTGGCAGTTCAACTTTACTTCTTTTCCTTCATTTTTCCACCAGAACGTAGAGCATTCATTTTACTGAGTATTAGCCTTCAAACTCTTAATTTGCAAGTGCATTGGATGTAGGTATGCAGCTGTTGGCACCAAGGGGCTGCAGGCATGGCCTCTGTGAGAAGAGGCCAGGGCTACCCCGTTTCTGACACCAGCACCCCTGGTGCACTCAGAGAGCTGGGCCTACCTGTGCTACCGCTCTACGTGTGAGACGTTCCCAGATGGCCTGGGGACCCTGCAGTGTGGGAGACACACAGCACTCCCGCCACCTATGGGGATCCAAGCATTTAGGTGTCTCAAGCCAATTCTGTTTTTCCCATTGTGATAATTGCTAACTGATCCCCTTGTCTTTACCATGAGCTTTTCCAACTTCCTTGCACAGCTCATCCTGCTGGGGTGGGAGAGTGAGAGAGCAGTTAGGTGGGCATCTGACCAAAGTCAGAGGTCAACCCACCACAGTTCTCTGTGGCTGACTATTTCTTGCCCCAGCTCACACAAATGAAAGGCAGATGCAGGAGATTACTGGTGCTTACCTTCCTGATGTATTTATGGGCAACAATCTCAGCAACTCTGTCAGGCTGAATCCTGCAAACTCTTAGAGAACAAGGAATAGTAAAAATACACTTTGAGAGAGCATACACTTTAGACAAAGTCTTCTAATGGAAGAGCAGAAAGTACTCCAGTCATAACAAAATATGAACATAAGCAAAAGGAAATTTTAAAAATGCTGTTAAAATGGACAGATAGTATAAGTGCATATCAATTTGCTTGTATATTTACATTTAGTTGAATGTGGACTTTTGACTCCTACAAATAAATTATATTCATGTCAAGAGTCTTTTATTCCCAAGAAAAGTAAATAAATTATTCACTATGGAAGTATGAATTAAGTTTTCACAACTGGTGGTTTAAAATATTTTGTATTTATTTTACATTTTTCTTCTTTCCTTGATTTGTGTAAAGTTAGTGGGTTTTGTAATTTTTTTTGACTTTTCTGAAAGTATCTTTGTATATTTATATGCTCTTAAAAAATATTGTAGGGAAGTCAGATTTTTAAAAAGACTTTCACAGAAAATAAGCCAAGATAAAAACTTGTTAGGACCCTGAGCCCTCTTCCATCTTGTCCAAATTTGTTGGCTTTTATGAAGAAACTTAGAAGATGCCTGAACAATGGCTGCTCCTTCCCTGGAGAAGTGCTTCTAAGCCAGAGATATCACCTTGGATGCCCATCTCAGCTGCAGTGTCACAGCAATGTTTATGCGTGATCATGGACCCTGTTGGTCTGGACATGGACCCTGGCAGTGACCTGAGGGCCAGTGTTCCAACCATCTTTGGCCTGTGCCCTGGGAGGGCTGGGGCACTGGCACAGGCCTTGACCACACAGCACTGAAACTATGGCCCCATGGGGAAACGTCCAGTCCCAGGGAGATGCTGATCCATTCAAAGCCCTGACCAAAATTTACTGTTTGTTCCATCAGAAAAAAGAAATTATATTCTGCAAAGCATAGGTTCAACAAAGAACTATTAACTGATGATCTCACTATATTGTCACAGCGTAGGAGTATGAAAGGTGAAGCCTTCTAAGATTTAATTATTTGATTTCATGTTTAAATGTCTGTTGACATTTAAATTTTTACTATCATTTGCACATTCTTTAATTTGTAAATGATCCCTTTATTCTCCCTCTCCTCAGAAATAAACTCAAGGTTTGTTTGATGTTCTTCTTTGTGTAGGTCTTTTGCTGGTTTTTTTTAATTTATTTTATTTCATTTTAGCTTTTTTCTTTAGTTGTTTGGTAGTTTTAAACTGCAGATCAGAATATTGTGTCAAATATAAGGCAAAAGGCACTTCTTCACTTCTTACAGCTACCCATTCAAGAGCATTCCACTGTGAGTCAGAATCAGCAATCATTCTGATAATAGCATGTCTAGACTCAAGTAAAACTCTAATGTGACAGTGAGATACCCACAGGAAAAGTAATCTTGTGGGCCTTGGCTTCTCACCTAAGCTTCCCTCCTTCTTCCTGTAAAACTACCCTGACACGAATCCCAAGATGAATGTCTAGATATAAGTACATGTTTTCTTGAATAAGTGAGCAAGTAGAAAGGCAAGGAGTGATTTAGTACTTCTTCTTCATGCCAGTATCATGACCTCTGTGATGAAGTTGCTTTAAAGCAAAATTCACAGCTTGATTTTCTCATTACTTACTTTTTAGTAGGAGCATGTAGTAATAAACACTTACTCTTAAAATATTCATCCCAGTTTTCTCTTAATAATAAACACAAAAATAAATTCAGTCAAGAAGCCTGATATAAAAGAATTTTTACCAGGATTTAATGCTTGAAGGTTAAGAGGAAGGCTGACAGTTAATTTAGTAACTAAAGGATTATAGGGATTTTCAGTTCACCAATAAACCAAATATTCTTTAATCAATTAGACTTAAAAAAAAGAAATTACAATAAAGGAAGGAAAGCATAGTCATCCTTAAAAGAATTGCAGTAATAGAGCCACCACCATAAATATTGGGACAAAGATTGTCTTGGGTAGATCTTACAAATTTGAATAATACAATATGTGCTTTCAATTCAAATATATTTCAGTTTACCTATAAATGCGTAAACATAATTTGCTAAAGATTTAATGTGCATATTGTAAATGCCCAGAAGAAAAAAAAAAAAAAAGCCAAAGAACCATTTTACAGCATGCAAAGCACTTAACAAAGGGAGCAGACAAGTAGTCCTATCAGGAGAATGCACTGAGAAATTTTTTCAGAAAGAATTTCAACATAGAGTTAAGAATTGCTTTATCCAACACTTATACTGGGGTCAGTATAAGTTACTATCAAAGTTTAGTAGATCTTCATTATATATAACATAGTAATTAATATATTGTCCTATAAAGTAAATCCACAGAATAAATAAAATTGACTCTTAACATGTAATATGAATGCATTACTACTTCCTTAAATATTTTATGGAATAAGCATGTCATTAAGCTTTTGTGTAAATGAGACTTTACTAAACTGGATTGCATAACTTTTCAAGCTGGTTTATTTTAATAAGGAAAATCAGAGATAAAAATGAAACATGTTAAAATAAATCTATCTAATATCGCAGAAAATCCAGAACCTCTATTTTCTATTTCTGACTCTTTGTTTTTTTTACATTAATATTGAACTGCTGCATCTGTGTTGATATAAGTAATGTAAACTTGTAGGTCCTTGAGTGTGCTTATATCCACTATATGGCATATTACAAATATGTTTACTGAAACATTTCACAAAAAGTGCTCCTGATCCTTCTATACATGCTGATGTTGACTATTCAGGCTAGGATTTTTCTAGCATCACTGGAGAAAAAAGGCTCCCAATACAGAATTTTATTTTATGACCTAAAAGGATTTAATAACTGGCCTGGAAATATTAACAGTGGACAGCTTCTTTCTCTGGCCAACTTGAGTTTTAAGTGTTTTTAAAAACAACTTGAATGGGAAAGTTTGGATGTCCAGATAGTACAGTAATTGGTGGTAGTAGGTGCCTGCAGAGAGCACTTTTGTCTATCCAGAAGTTCTAGACACCCAGTAGTGAAATTTACTGTACTTGCAGGAGTAGTGTGCAGACATCCAGGGCAGGAGATGGAAAGCCACAAGCACATGCAGTGAGAGGACGAATCCAGAGAGTAGATGCCTCTGTCTCAGTGAATTCAGAACAATAGTCAGTCTCCTGAGATCAGTGACAACTTCTGTCCTTTAAATAGCAATTCTTATTTATTGTACTATTTCAGGCAGAAGAGACTTGTCTCTAAGCTTCACCTTAGAGGGAGGTTGCATGTAAACTCATTTTTCAGAAAAGTTATTTAATCAGAAAGCTCTATGCAATGTTGTGGTAGAGCTAAATTCCCTCCTTCTTAAAGCATCACTTTAGAGTATCTGTAAAGAAGTTTGACTTAGAAAATTTAAGTGAAAAGCATTTTCACTTAAATGCTATAGCATTGAAATTTGAAATATCTTTTGATAGTATTTTGTATATATTCATAATTAGAATTTGTGATAATGTCCTGTGTATATTAATTGTACATATCTAGAGATGAAATGCAGAGAGATCAAAATGTTTCTAATTCAACTAATCTAGCTAAACTTTCCAAACAATGTTGAAAATAGTTTTGTGGTATAGGTATCAGAAGTTTTAAACATGAGAATAGGATGCAGCTAATTCTGAAATTTATAATAATTTAAAAAGGAATCACTCCACTGGAAAAGTGTAGCCTGAACTCATAGCCGAAAAGCAGTTGATCTCTGCTGGTAGCTTGACAAGAAAAAGGCAACAACTATTGTGCTTGATAAACTGCCTGATGTAAAGAAAACCTATGTAAAAGCATTGGTAACGAACTGAGTTTTTGACCTCTGATGCTCAGATCAATCACAAAAATGTTGCAAAAAGAGCCAATACAACTATTGGAACATCATTACTGACTTTTTTCAAAGTAGGTTACTCATGTATATATGCTAACTGGAACACAGATATCCTTTTTTACAAAGCAGGTGGCCAGTGTGCTTTTCCCCATTCTTTACTGCATATTTCATTATTCCTAAATGTAATACGTGATTTACCATATGGTACATTATTTTAAAGTCAATTACTGTGTCCATTTAATTTTTCACAATTTAAAAAGAACTTATATGTGAAAAGAAAGCTCTGTTGCACCTATAAAGTAGAAATATGCCAATGAATTTTAACATTTCACTGTTTTGAATCCAAAAATAGTCATACTAATATAACTACACAAGCATTTTTGTATTCAGTAGGCCAGTAAGATAACACTGTTCAGTAAAAGCCACAGCCTTTTTTGCCAACTCTATCTTACATGACTTTTAAATTCTTTGTCTATTAAGTGGACTGAAAGTGATCTCTAATTTTCTAAAGGGTGTGTATATACTCAGTTGCAAAAATCAAAATGGATGAAATATAAAGGCCAGAAAATTTGAAAGGATCTGGCCTGAAAAAAATTCATAATTACTTCACTAAAAGAAAAATTTGTATGGGTGTAGGACTTGAGGAATCCAAGGACTCTATTCGTGTACACAACTTCTCCATAATAGTCTTATTATTTCTTTCCAAATCACTTCCTTTAGTCGATCAGTCTTTTGCACAGGAAAACAAAGTACTATTTCATAACATGTATTCTTAAATGGAACAGGGAGAGAAACTGGGGAGTCTTTGAAAGTCTAATCTTCCTTACTTAAAATGATATCATGATCATGGTACATATAGCACATATCATCATCATAGTAACTCTTCAGTTATAAAGCTAGAAGCAAAAGAGCAAAAGACAGGATAAATGAAATTTAGACATGGGGAGTCCCACTGTATGGGCTTTTCACAGAGTAGGGGAATAAACAAAGTGGAAAGAATGCAAAAATGCTAAAGGAAAATCTGAATCTTGTTCGACTCTCTGGGAAAGATAAATCAGTGGAATTGATTACAAGCAATCTATAATTAAGGTCAGTACTTTATGTTCCATGAAGCTTTTTAGTCGACTGAATTTCAGTTGCAAAATTGTTAAATAACTTCAAAGTGTAAGTTCTTTTGAGTGTCTAAAGAACTTAAATTAGTTTATTTTGTAATTTTTAAAATGTCTTAATTTTTGTTTAACTAGACATTTTTGAGCAACTCTAATGGACTTTCGGGCAGGTGTCATTTAGCAATTGCTTATTATTAATTGCAAAAACATAAAAACTAAATTAAATTAAAATCTTATAGGTTTTACTTTATTTTTAAATTCACATAATATATATAATTCTTGTTAAAGAAAATATTGGCACATCTCTGTAATTTCAGAGACCAGTAATAATGCCTGAGTTTGATCCTTCCTGCTTCATTGCTAGGACATATTTTTAGGGCTTTTTCTTGGGTTGATTTTTGGTTGTTTGGGGTTTTTTTATTTGGTTGTTTTTTATTGGGGGGGTCTTTGTTTTCTTTTAATGCAAGTCTTTAATTTACTAGAAGGTATTTAAGAAAATATTTTGTGGTTCAAGATGTATAATAATATTTAGATGTTCTGTAGACTTTTTTGAAAGAGATCTATAGCATTTTAATTTCCTGCAATGGTCTTCAGTGTGCATTCAATCTTGACAGAGTTAGAAAATAGACCAAAAGACATTTGTCCAAAACAGTGCACCATGAAGAAAGATAGAAAAGGTAAACTTTAAACTCTTGAAAGAAGTACAGGAGGGAAAAAAATGTAAAATATATTGGCCAACCATGGAATCTTTTCTAAAAGTACATTTTTCCATTATTAAAAGAAAATCAAATACATTATAACGATCAGTTGTCAAATATTTGATATGTTACTAGAATTACTACCTGGTTTCATCAGAAACCTGGAACCCTGTGAATAATAGTAATTTTGTACTAGAGAGACTGAGATCCCACAATTATTTTTATTTCACTGCATGTTTTCTTTCAACAGTTAGTTATACAGAACATTTCTTTATGTGAAATCAGTCTCTTGTCACTCATTACCTATAATTAAATGTTGGCCATGTGGGACACAGTCGAGATGATTGATACTGGATCTGTAATTGGACCTGCTACTAGAGAGTTTGAAAAGAACTCAAGCCTACAGCAGTTCTAGAGCTGTGTTGCTGACACTTTCAGACTGTCACATTGAATTTAATTGGAATTGGAGAATATACAATGTGTTCTGAATTAAACCTTTTATACCTACCTTCTGTGTAAGCAGAACACCAAGATTTCATCATCAGTCAAAATAAGCTCCCTACTGAATCTAAATGAGAACAGTAAATGCATTTTCCTTCGGAAAAAAACAACTTCAATTTTGCTCTTCAGAATGGGTGTAAGGTTAGCCAGGCCTACAGGCTGGCAGGACCATAGATGAGTCCATATCCATCTGACAGTTCCATTATTTTCTAAGTAAGCCTCTGTTTATGTCCTTATACATTTGCCTCCAAAATTATTATTAATTTAGATAAATAAAATAACAAATATCAAGAAAAATATCACAATACAAAATTATTCTAATAAGGTCATGTTAAAAATATGATCTTAATGCTGAAATTTTGCTAAGATTATGAAAGAAAAAAAAAGTATTATTTCTGAGGTTAAGTAATCTGGTCTATTGTCTCTGGACATTTCCCACTGATATCAGGGGAGCACTCCAGATCTCCTTCATTAAGGCACACAGATTGTCTCCTCACAGTGGTCCTTCCCCAGTGTGATGTAGGACATCCCATCTCCTCTGACTGCAAAAGCTAGGGTCAATTATAATCAGGAAAAATAGGATTACTACCATGTTATGCTTTTTTGATCAGGCAGCTCAACAGGTAATGCATAGGTCACATAACTTGATACCTCTTGTATACTTTTCCTGCTAATTATGTTAACTCAGACTTAACTCCTCTGTTAGTTCAAGTCTGTTCTCTAAGCATAGGAACTTTGTAATGGAATAAAAAAATACATTGTTTATGAGTAATTGAGTTGTGAAATGATTTCCATATTGTATTAAAGGTAGTATTTTTATACTGACACTGAGACTTATCTATGGAACCAGAGAAGATTTCGCCATCATGTGAAGCTAGTTACTAAGAGCCCGAGGATGTGTACAATTTCACAAGTTAAGGAAATGCACAAAGATTAAGTTCTGCTGGTTTATAAAGTATTTAATTGATTAACAGTTGAGTTAACATTTAATAGAGAAAACAGATGCATGTTAGATACACATAAAAATATTTTGACAACTTAAAACGTGTTTGAATTCCTCATCTTCCGTGACTACAGAACATTTGTATAGTTCAGATACTAAGTGTCCTGTGCTGGCTAGGTGGTAGAATGGCATGTCAAATATGTTTTGGCAGGTCTGACACTCCTGACAGAACAGGAAGGTGACATTATTAGAAGTCTGTATAATGGAAGTAACTTTCAAGTGTAATGTAGAAACATTTGTTTTTTCTTAAGCTTCCCAGCTTTGACAAAGGTTTATGAACAAAAGTCCCCTCTTCTAGATAAAGTAATTAACTCAAATTGTATATTTTTGACCATGTAAGCATTTTATTTACAATTTATTTGGCTTATACTTTCTGTAAAGAAGCTTGTTATTAAACTGAAAATTTAAACTTCTAATGTTTGTTAAAGTAAACAGCAGTAGGAATTTGCCATCAGCAAAAGAAAAGTTGTTAAGACAACAGTTGAATTTTAAGATAAAATCTGCTTGGAATTTAAAATAAACAGAAAAGAGGTCAAAAGTGACAGCCTTTACTCTGAGGATAATCTGGGGGCAAAATATTCAATTTTAGTTTGAATAAGCTGTGTGTTTCTGACAAAACCCCTATTTTTCCCCTCTGGCCATGTCTTATTTCAGCCCACAATATGATCCTGGAGTGCATTAATCAGATTAATTTCAGATAAATCAAAAACAGAAGGGTTGCTGGGAGGGGGTCTTCAGGGAACTCCAACCACAAATGGACCTTCAGCTCCCAAAATCTGAAGTCATCATCCCTGAAATGTGTGTAGTAACAGTGTAACTTCCTCTGCAGCAACTGCTTTACATTCCGTATCCATTCTTCTTCACTGAGCTATCTCTAGATGTAGACAGCATGGGTGAATAATTTTTTAGCACAGCTATAGGTTTATTCTCTTGTGCTCATTATACTAGAAACATGCCATGATTAATTCTAATTCATTGTAAATTTACGTTTTAGATTAGAAGTTGTACATTAGTATGCAAGTGTTGGATGCAACAACATAATGTATGCCAATGTTTTAATACTGTTAGCTTAGTAGCTTTGAAGCTACCTGAACTTATGGGAAGAGTATCTAAGCAAAACTTCATGCAAAACATTATCTCAGAAATTTTGGATCACCTTGAAATGAAAGAAGTCTGAGCGCTCTTTTATATTTTTTGGGTTTTTTTCACTTGTGTATCAATGTTTTTAATTTTAGTCACTATATCACCTTCTTACTGTATCACTCTCTGTCATAATTAAAAGGAATATTTTTGTAAGAGTTATGGCTTGGTTTTCAAACCAGAATGTTCTAAAATGTTAATACAAAACTTTTTTCCTAAGGATCACAAAAGTTTAAGGTCTAACAGCCTTTGATCTCTTAGAAGCTCTTCATGTACTTGTTTTTGTTTGTTTGTTTTTAATTAGGAGTGAATGATATTCACAACTAAGCGAGAAGATAAGAAACTATTTTCATGATCTTTCTGATGGGGAAATTTGACTACAAAAGAGTAAACCGAGTTTACAAGGTCATTCAGTAGGTTAGTGCAATTACTGTGTTCTTACATATGCAGTTTCCCAATACTCTCCTTTCTCCCTTTGTTTTGCATTCACTTTTCTCTCAAGGTTTCAGTTTAACACTATAATTCTTGCAGATGAAGAAATGTAGGGATATGTGGTTTAGCCTGTTCTAACAGCAAAACAATTAATTCTGAGTAGTTTGAAAGTACACATAAGGGTCACTAATTCATAAAAAATTTAAATTAAAGATTTGAAGTCCAGTTTTCTGGAAATACAGGTGTAGTATCAAGACCGAAGTCCTAGATCTCCAGAGGTTCTGGGAATAAGTGAACAGGGTTAAAGATTTGACTAGGAGCATGTCAGCCTAGTTCACAAAAATTCAAAAAAGAAGTAGTTCATATAATACTGTTCCATATCAGTAGAACAGATATTCTGCAGTTACACTGGAGATTCCTTTTTTAGTTCTGTTTGCCGTGATTTTTGTTAAAATACTTAACATGTATTTGATCTGCTGTACTTTTAGAAGACATTGGGATATATAAGCAATTTTCTATGGGAATAATGCAGATGCTGTGCCAGATTCTGCACCCAGGATGGGGCAACTCTGGATGTACACTCTGGGGAATGAGATGTGGAAAAACATTGCTGAGGAAAGGACCTAGGAATCACAGTCAACAGAGAGTGGAATATGAGTCAGCAGTGCCCTGGCAGCCAGGAGGGCCAACTGTGTCCTGGGGTGCATCAGGCACAGCATCACCAGCTGGGCAAGGGAGGGGATTGTCCTGCTCTGCTCTGCACTGGGGCAGCCTCACCTCAAGTGCTAGGGCAGTTTTGGGTGCCACAATACAAGATATAAAGTTATTAGAGAGTGTCCAAAGGAGGGCAACAAAGATGGTGAAGGGTCTGGAGGGGAAGCCATATGACTAGTGGCTGAGAGTGTGTTCAGCCTGAAAGAGGAGGCTGAGGCGTGACCTCATTGCAGTCTACAATTTCCTCATGAGGGGAAGAGAAGGGACACTGATCTCTTCTCTGTGGTGACCAGTAACAGGACCCAAGGGAGGGGCCTGAAATTGTGTCAGGGGAGGTTTAGATTGGATATTAGAAAATGTTCTTCATCAGGAGAGTAGCCGGGCACTGGAACAGGCTCCCCAGCAAAGTGGTCACAGCACCAGCCTGACAGAGTTCAAGAAGCATTTGGTCAATACTTTTAGGCATCTGGTGTGACTCTTGGGGATGGTTCTGTGCAGGGCCAGGAGTTGGACTCAATGACCTTTGTGAGTCCCTTCCAACTCAGTACATTCTGTGATTCTGTGAAAAGTTTTGCTGAACAATGGAAACATCACAACATCTGGAAGATAAAAGCCAAACTAGAAACCGTAACAAGGCCGTCTGTCAGGGTCAGACAGCAATGCCAAGATACGGTTTATTTTGCAGATATCATCAGTTTCTCTAACTGAAATAGTCAAGGGTCTCTTACAGGCACAATGTCTTGGATAAGGGCTTTAGATGGATCAGATGTAGCTGAGTAAATAGTAATGTTAGAGACATAGATAAATTTTTACAGCACTGCTATAGACAAAAGTACAGTCATAAGCCATTTCACAAATATAAACACTCTGGAGGGTGCTGAAATTGGCTTCCCATGTGCCTTTCTTAGATTTCATTACTTGGATGAAAATGAAGTAAATGTAGTATATTGGTGAGTTTGTTATTTTCTAGTACAATCCTCATCAGAGGGGTCAGCAGGCTTTGCGTACAATTTTTGTTCCTTTGCATACAATTTATGGAATGCCCTAAACACTGCCGTAGTTACAAAATTGTTTGTGAGGTACTTTTCCAACAAATAAGCTAGTTTAATAACTATTTGAAATATTTTATTGAATCTATTTTCAAATAATTAAGTTTTATACTTGAGGGAGGTTAAAAAGTTAACTCTCACTTAGATATCAAAGGAGAGTGGATCAAACTTTTGGTGGATTTATGCAGAATTCTTCCTCACTCCCAAGTAGCTGTGTGGGATAACAGCAGATAGAAATGTTGTTCCTTCTGCTATAGAAAATTAAGAAGGATATTAAAAAGAGAGAGAGAGTAGATCTCCAATTTTTTTCAAGTCGTTTCCACAATGAAAATTGTACACACACAAAAAAATAGTTACCACATATTTTTTAAAAAATTCTAAATCTCATAAATTTTGTTGAATTTTGCTAGAACGGCCATATGGCAATTTGAAAGAATTGCATTACAGCCTCTCATAATTTAAAATTCTGATATCTCATCATGTTTGTTACATTTTTAAAATAACATCATAATGCATTTCTGAATTGATTCTGTGCTAAAAAAGTAGTTTACTGCATCAGAGCTTTCCAGAAACATCATGTAAGACTTCAAGGATCAGATACTCTGTGGGTATCTCATAACAGGTTGCAAATTATATAATTCAAATCCAAAAGAAACAGGAAATGTTACAGGCTTTAAAAACAAAGTACAGTTTCAGACATCTTCCTTGAGCAATAATATTTTTGAGACAAGATGGCAAATAAATTATATATTTTATCTTTTTATTACTCATGAGAAATAGTGACTGTCTTCAGAATTTCTGCTTTTTTATGTAAGCAAAAGATCTAGGGTTTTTTTTTTTTGTTTGTTTGGTTTTTTTCTTAGTTTTGTATAAATAGCTTTGAATAACTGCTTAAAGCTCATGAAAGTTATTGTATGAGTAGACCTCCTGTTATGAACTCTATAATTATAATTTCCTTTCCAAGAACATATATAACAAATGCTCTCAGCATTAAGTTATAATATACTTTGATGTATAATTAAAAAGAAAGGCATTAGGGGAAAAAGAAGTTTAGTTATAAGTAATGTTCTTAATACACTGCATATTATTTTGAAATACAAATTAAGTTAGATTTAAATAATTTATTAAGCCCCTAGAATTAAGATATAATCATGAAACATATTAGTGACAGCCCAATTTACAAGTGAACAATCCAGATATTTCAATATATATAACTTAGATCTATTATTTAGTACTCTATGGCAGAATTTATCCTGAAAAACGAAGCTTTTATTCACAAAAAACTGAAATAAGAGTGACTTAATAGGACTACGTTTCCAATTCATGTTGAAGGAAGAGCTAGTTGGTGAAACAGCACAATTCACAGTCAAAAGTGTTCCTTTTTCCTGTTAGATTGGTTTACTGCATATTAGTACAACCTAAAATTTGGCATTGTGTAATGCCACATTATATTACTGATTCAATAAACAAACGTCTTTTTAAAAATTTCTTCTAAACATTTTTAATTGTTTTAGTGAATTTCTTACTATATGTTTTAATATTTTCCTGTTGGCATTTGCTTATATAAGCATATTTATTTTCATACCTAACTTTTTAAAAATAAATACCCAGAGCACAGTAACCACTTTCTTCATAATTTCACATTATGAAAATGGTTTGAGTTACAAAAAAAATAGTGAACCTCACGGTTTGAGTTACAAAAAAAAATAGTGAACCTCACAGTTAGCATTCTAATAGAAATTAATCAGAAACCCTAAACCAAAATAGTTTAAATTTTAATTAAATATAATGACAGATATTACATTATGGAAAAATAGAGCATGATCATGTGAATGTCAGCTTGTTGGTAACTTGCCATCAATGTTAACCTCTTTGGAGTTGGTTGTTAATACTAGTGAGGTTAGAAACTCTGATATTATTGGTAGGGATGTTGTTCAAGGGGTAAATATTCATTTGGATATGTTGGTCTGTCCTGCCAGCTCCTGTGCTTAAAATTTTGTCAAAGCAGGACATTTCTCTTTCCTGGTCTATCAGATAGGCCAGAAGCTGGAGTCTGAATCCAAGATATCCAATTTTAAAAGGCCATGGTCACTCCCCCAGTCATATTTTATTTCCATTCCAAGAAGATTTGTGCTACTGGATGATAAGTACTTTCACAAAACTGACATAATTTTATTCTGCATTCATGAAAATTGAGATAATTTTAATATTATGTCTCAAAAAAATGTACAGCATATTTGATTTTTTTTCTATGGACATCATTTTTATATTTTAAATAAAACACTATCACATGACAAAACAGATTTATGTAATGGATATCAGAATACAATGGATTTCATTCTTGATAAAAATGGAAAGATCAAAACCTAGATTTAAAATTACATATAGTTTATATATAAAGAAATGTGTATCTGTTTGTGTGTGTGTGAGCACAAGGGGGAAAATTCTGATACACTTTCATAGCAGAATTTATAACTTCATTGCAAAGCAATTTATTTAGTGTGTCACAGCAGACTGCAAAATAACTCCTACCTTGCTTGATATGGCAACATTATGTTCCCAACTCATGCTCTGAAGTCACCTGTCTGAAAGCCTGTGGTCATTTCAGATTATTTCAGATGACAATCACTTTGCCCTCAGCATATGTGCAAGGTCAACAACAAAGAAGAAGGAAAAAAAATACCACAATAAGAATATACGAGATGTTAAGTCATAAAACGGTATTAAGCAGCTCCTGTGTTGGTAAATAAAATATTTTAAATTTTAAAAATAGATATGATGTCCCTCAGCTATTGCTGTAACACCTTGAAAATCCCCTCACAGAGGAATAAAAGAAAAAAAGTGTAAAAATCCTTCTTCTGCTTTATGAAATTATGCACACTACTTCTGTGCTGTCTTTAAAATACTGTAGTTCATCCTAGTCATATCTCCAAGATAAATAATTTTGTCAATTATTTGATCACTCCTATTATAGTTTTAGTGGGGAAAAAAGTCTGTCTTCGGACTCTGAAAAATTGATCTAGAATTTTTCAATACGTCTAAGCTATATAACTCATGAAGAAAAAGGATTTTTGTTACCACACCTATGCTAATACAAAATTCACTGGCTTTTGTCCCATAATTCTGGGTTTATATAGTCATTAAAAATAAACACAGAAAACACAATATTCAACAGGATGGGGTGAAAAAAATATGACACAAAACACAGAATAAAAGGCAGAAGTACCTTAAAGTAATTGAAAACATGGAGATATGATAAAGTTTTCTTTCAGGTGATACATCATTAATGCCTACTTACAAAGGGCTTATACAAATTAACAAAAAAGGAAAAGCTGTGACAATTCTTGTGTATTTGCTGTTTAAAAAGCAGGATTATGTTCCAGATTCAGACTCAAAATTTGTCAGTCACAGAACTACATGTCTAGGCTCCTGCTAAAGCCAAGTGAGATGTAAATGCTGTCACTAAGGTCTGAACAACTGTTTAGTGCATCCTAAAATAAATAATTTAGACAGCTGGGTCACTCTTAAATCTTCAATGACTGCATTTTCTACAGCGTAATTCAGTTATCCATTCATAAATGTCTAATGCTCTTTGAGGAGCCATACGGCTTTGAAGACGTGCATGAGGTTTGCAGGTATGAGACCAAACCTGTGAGAAACCTGATGCCTCCAGGGACAACTTCTGAAGTGCAATAGAGCACTTCAGGCAGCACATCATAGTTTAATTCTGTACAACCCAATCAAATCCCAACTCTCGCTTCAGTCAGAGGGGAACTTAAACAGTTAAGCAATCGAATTTCTGAAGTACAGAATTGCCTATAGAGAAGATGCAGGAGACAAGGATTAAAGGTAGATTATGGAATTTGTTGCAAAAAAAAAAAAAAAAAAAAAATTGAAAGAATTTAAACCACAGCAATTAAATTACTATTCTTTCTTTTGAATTCCACATTAGAAAGTGAATTTATCTGACTAAATGTATATACTTAGTTCAGCTGCCTACTTCTAAGGGTCTAGTAACATTACAATATCGTAAAATATTCAGCCTGACTCCTAGATGACACTTTGGAAGGTCATGTACGTCTTTTAAGCCCTGCACCCTTTTATTTGAACCTGGATCTATTAGATGCTCAGATGAAACCTGTGTGGTACAATTAAACAAATCTTATATGTTTGCATCCAAG
This sequence comes from Corvus kubaryi, assembly GCF_017639235.1. Taxonomy (NCBI): domain Eukaryota; kingdom Metazoa; phylum Chordata; class Aves; order Passeriformes; family Corvidae; genus Corvus; species Corvus kubaryi. Next base: position 40,315,134 of record NW_024580667.1, on the reverse strand, counting down.
TCCAGGAAGATGTGATGGTGATGAAAATAGTCGGGTCTTCGCATTCATGCTGCACACGCATGCACAAACACAGACCCTCTCCATTTGTGTTATCTATGATAGGCAATGTGATTTACCCGAAGATAAGAACACCAGGTGGGTATTGCAGGTGGAACTGTCTGGGTGCTGGTGTAATTAATGCATTCCAGAGAGGGAGGAGCTGATATGTTGGTGATAGACACTGGTACTCATCAAGTGTTGCTGAAGACTCAGCCAACTGAGCAACCTGGTCTCTGAAGGTTGCAGGCAGCTTCTGGCTGGGTGCCCCACCTCATTAGGGACTCCTGCAGGGTATGTCCTAGGCATTCCAGAGACAGGGGATACTCATCTTGGATGGGTGAGTAAAAAAGCACCAAGACTCAGTGAAATACGAAGATAAAATCCTAAAGTTGCCACATCGGTGCTAATTGTGAATTCTGCAAGGCCAAGACAGTAAAACTTACACTTCTAGAAGAACCCGCTGATATTACAACACTTTTGACATAAACTTAGACCTAATCTAAGTGGACCAAGCCACACCTAGGCTTCTTTGAGAAGTTTAGAAAGCTAGGGCATCTCACTGAACCTCATGACTCAATGGGAGGAACCACAACCTGAGTGTATTATAATCCATGGTAGTAATGCATACAACTTCATTGGCAATATATAGACACTGTACTAGCAATACTTCTGATCATAACCATCCACATAATCATTGTGTCCTACTTCTCGTGCCTGGCTGAGAACCTTCCTTCAACTACCCTGCTACAGATGGCTAAATATCTTTCTGTTCAGAGCAAGAGACCCATTTGGGGTACAATGTATGTCATCAGAGAGTAAATGTCTTAACCTGATTGGATCATTTGTGTACTAAAGCTGTTTACCTCTAAAGGAATTCTGAGATACAGATGTCAACACTGCAAACATTTATACTGAGATACATTAATCCAAATATATAACTAAAAATATCTATGTGGACAGTGAGAACTCACTGTCCTTATCACAATATTTATCAGGCTCTGTGTCAAGGGGAAGGGCATTGGTTTTAGGAAAAGAGAGGAAGTGGCTGTGTTTAGGTCTATTAAAACTTGAAGCATGGAAATGTTTCTAAAAAATTTGGAAGATATGCATGAAAATACTGGATGCTTTCTCAGGTAATAGAATATCTGCAGCTTGATCTTAACAGAAGAATACTATATATATTTCCGTGATTTGTCTAGCATGAAAAGGCTTGACATTGAGAAGATCAAGTAATGGCAGAAACAAAAAAAAATGTTTGAAAATTACTATTCTATCACACACACACACATTCACACACACAAAGCTTGAAGTCTTCAAACCGTAAGTTTTTCTTGAAGAGAAAAGCATATGTTCTTAAAAAAACCTGTACGTTTCAACCAATCAAGCAACACAAAACAAGATGAATGCATTAATAGATTGATCCAGGTGAAAACCTACAATTTTCAAACAAACTTCAACTGGGATGTCAGGTCTCAGCAATTATCTGTCTCCTGAATTATTGTGTAAAACCAATAACACTAAGAAATTTTAGACTTAATTTTCTCCTCTAGATAAGATAATGTCAGTAAAAATGGTCATGCTGAGAAAAAGAAAGGGCAAATAGCAGGACAGTGAGGAAATATGAAGCAAAGTCAGTTGTAAATGTTAAAGGCACTATTATGTAAGTAAATATGAAATGTTTGCTAAGTACAGTAAGACATTTGAATGATTGCATAATGAATTAAAAGCTATTTAGATATGTTCAGGGTGTAATTTTTTCCTTTGTACTCTTTGGATTTCAATTAAATTTGTGGTTTGTTTATGGCCATTTTATATAAGTTATCAACAGTTACACTTTATCTAAATTCTACTTCAATAGAGTCTGGAAAGTAATTTCCTTTCTGTATCTGTGATCACCTCAAATGACTAGTGAAGACCTCAAATCATTAAAACAACATTCCTGGCTGATATAAAAGGAGGAAATGAGCATGAGTGAATCTGACAAAAAAACATTGTTAAAAAATGAAGTTTGATAAAGTTATATGGACTAGTTTCAAAGCTATAATAACTCAGTCAGAAGAATTAAAATGAGTTAAGTTATTAAATTAAGAACAAATGACCTAGTAGGTTTAATTTTCCCTTATAAACAGTCTCCCTGGGACAGATAAAAACAGGCAGCTGCAATACCATGACTTTCTTATTTTCCAATGAATACTGAGGGCTTATGATGTAATTATTACTGCTATTAAAGAAATTATCAGGTATTAAAAATTAATATGACTACTCATTGGAAGAATACTGAAAAAATGTTTGATCTCTTTATGGGAAGGGCCATAATATCACTCACATGTTTAGATATAGTTTAGCTTCCTAACAAGCTAGTATTTTATAACGGGAAGGTATTTATACTGCCACGATATTTTGATTAATTTAACACATTGTAGAATGTAAAACCACTTTTTAATTTTTTTTTTAAATCTGCTGAAAAATACAGGATGATGATCTTTGGAAAGCTAGTAACTTCTTGCAGGTAATTCATGTTGGTACACAAAGGATCTTGAGACTTTTTCACACACGAAAAGATTCATTAGTGGAGTGGATACCCGGTGGCATACATATGATTCTAGTGATTAAATTATTAAAGTTGTTCTTGGGAAAAAAAAAAGGAGAGATAGAGGAAGAAGAGGGAGATATATGAAAAGAGGGATGAGGAAGGAAAGAAAAAAGGGAAAAGGTTGACACTGGAAAGGGTCAGGATGGACTGAGATGAGCATCCTTGTCTGGAGGCTCTCTCCAGTGCAGTAGTGGTGAAAAACAAAATATGAGGTTGCCTCTTTTTTTGCAACGCTTCTCCCTTAAGACTGCAGAGTTGTCACTGAAGCCTTTTTAAATTCCTTCGTCTAGTCTTAAGTGTGATGCTGTTAGTTCTGGCTGGAGTACACCAAACAGATGCAAGTGTTGCACCTTCATTGCTCTTTAAGTGTCTATCCATATACTGTATTTAGTGATATTTAACAAAACATTGCAAATCTCTGTACAGATCCCTGAGCGACACCACTTGTTACTGATCTCCATCTGGACATTGAGATATTAACCACTACTTCCCCTCTGGGTGTGACCTTATCCACTTAACAATCCACTCATCAAATCCATCTCTCCAATTCATAGAGAAGGAAGCTTGCAGGGGACCATGTCAATGACCTTATGGCAGTCCAGAGAGATAGCATCCATAGCTCTTCCATCTGACTCATCTAAGTTAAGTCTGAAAATTATTGTTCTGCCAGAGATGTGCAGAGACACTCAGTCTGGACAGGTAAGAAAAACTCAAGTATTATAAAACACCAGGTAGACCTTTTAGCTAAAAGTGCTAGGTAAGTACTGCTACTGCATGTCCGAACCAATTTCAGATTTTATATAGGCATGTGAAGGAAAGACCCCACATTTTTTCAGGATTGATGTACTTTACATACATACCAGATGGTTTTTAAGTATCAATTTTTCATGAAGTGTATATAGATATACCAACATACACACATATACACAAAAATCCATATATATTTGTATGAATATATATATAAATAAAAGTAAATTAGGAAGTTTGAACCACATAACTTACTAAGATTCTCATTTACATTTAGACTGTCCTGAATTATGCACAAATAGTGTCTACAGGTCTCACTGGTGCATACATAAGACTACCGAATTTATCTTTGTCATCTATCATTACTATAAACGTGTGTGGTGAATAATCCAGCTAGAATGTATAATTGCTCATTCTTTAAAATGCTTTTTAATACTTTCATGTAGTTAAATCCGCTTCCATTTGGATATTTATCAGTTATTTTCATTTATAAAGCCTATTTTACAAGTTGGGAGATGCTGCTGTGAAAAGAATTCTCTATTAAAAAATCACGTTAAAACCAGAATGAATTCTGAGGCATGTTTCATTTCTAAATTGACAAGTAACATGAAAAAGCACTAAAAAACAAACAAAAAATCCTTTTGTAATAATGTTTCAAGGCATTCATATGACTTCTGTGCATATAATATACATATGTTATATCTCACAGTGTAATTGCATTGATTTAAGCAAATAGATTAAAAAAAGCAATAGAGGATATAACTGATAAATAGTTCTATAATTCGTTTCAGTCCAGTGTTGACTTTTTTATGAAGTTATTTATAGAAAAAATATGAGTTTTTTGGGAGGGCAGAATATCTATACTCATGAATGCCTTCCTAGTACATGATAAGAGCACAGAAGATTAAAAAAAATGTTTCTGATGGTCTATTTTTCAATAGAAACACTGTGTTTGGTTGACTATAATAAGGAAATTGCAATATAATAGCTAAAAAGAGCTTTAGTAAAAACAAAGAAAGCATTCAGCAAAATATTTTCTGATTCCAACTGTTTTAAAATTTCTAAACGTTTCCAATCAAATAGATAATAGATTTCTAAATGTTTCCAATCAAAATACAATAGGGATTCTGCTTTTTTTGTAAACAGAAAATAAATCTACCTAACAGAAATCAGCGTTAGCTTAGAACACTATTGACACCATTATTGCAAATAGTATTTGAAATCAGTAATATGTAGGCAAGCATGTAAGTCCTGCTGTATTTATTATAAGCCCTGCCTATAACGGTGGATCTAATTCTGTACTAGAATATCTTTTGAAATGAGGCCCTAAGAGAGCAGTTGCAAAAAGGCAAAAGTCCTTCAGCACAGACACACTTAGATGATGCTATTGTGCTGAAAGCAGATAACTCTGAGTGAATGCTGGACTGTGGCATCAAGTCTTTGAAACACAGCCCATAGTGAAAGAAACTTGCAAAGCAGTTGTTTGGTTTTATTGCTTATTGAGCCTTATTTTAAGCCAGATAGCCCTTGGCAATTCTTATGAAACAATCTAGAATTGTATTATGGATTTTTTTCTTCCATCAACTAGAATTTCAAAATGGATAGACATCACCTGAATTATAAAAAAATTGAGTTTGTTCTCTAGGGTTATTGCTAGCTTGCAACAGGTTATGTTAAGCTACACTTATTTAATCTTTTTAATGTTAAATATCAGCTTGCCTTCATTTTTACTGTTGTGTCTAATGGACCCTTAAGGTTTAATAACCTTTTCCATAAAAAGATTAAATTTTATTATAATATGTTTACATGTTTAGTCTGAGCACATTTGTCAATATGAAAGGTGTATTCATACTACTTGTTTGCTCACATTATTTATATTCCTTATTTTTCCCTTCTTTCTTTCCTTTTTTTTACCCTTTCTTTCCTTTTTTTTCCCTCTATTTTAATGCTTGATCTTCTTCCCAATCTCGTAAGAAGAATATATTCCCATATCTCCTTGTTTTTCTCAAACCTCCCCTGCATATAGTGCAGTTATCCTCTTTTCTTCTGAAGATCTAAAATTGGCTTACTTTATCTGACCTGGCCTGTGTCAGAATTCTGAATTATAATATTCAACTTCCTCAAGTTTTAATGAAATACAGCGCATCAGTTCTAGAGAGGGAGGAACAGAATAATGTGCAACACTACAGCAAAAAAAATGTTTTTTGTTCATGTGTGTAACACATGAAACAAAGAAGTGAGTTCCATAAATCTGATATGAAAGCCAGTATAAAAACTTAGGGTCAAGATGATAGATCCTAATATTAAATGAGAACATTTTTTTAAATTATTTGTTGTTTTCACTACTAGTCATTTAAAGCATTTACACATGCAGAAAGGAAATTACCTTCCAGACCCACACCCATGCACAGAATTGAAGTAAAATTCAGGTAGAGTGTAACTTTCAACAACTTAGATAAAATGGCCAAAAACAAACCACAAATTTAAATGAAATCCAAATAGGACAAAGGAAAAAAAACCACACTGAGCATATCTAAACAGCTTTTAATTCATTATGCAATCATTCATGAAGTAGAAAATAAAATAGGAATACTAGTGAACTATATCAGTTTTTAACAAGTGCAAATTTTAGCAGTACAATTGTATCATGCACTTTAACAAGTAAGACAAGACTGTTTCATAGTGCTGTGCCCTATGGGTGTCATATTTGTGATGTATTTTGCGTCCCAGAATCTGTTTTTCCTTCAAAAAGGTTTTATATTATTTTGTTTTTCTGTAGGTTTGAAGAGTGCTAAATTAATCTTGAAAATACAGGGCAGTACAATGGCTGTTTTTTTGATGAACATCCTTCAAAACCTATTGGATCAGCTCAGAATATCAGAATGCTCTAAATATCAGTGCTGTTAACTTAATTCATATCTCTAAAAGGAGTAAGGGAGGAAAAGGAGTCACATGAACAAATTGTAAGAGGAATGCATATGCAACAGCTTACCTCTATTCCAAAGAGTCCTGCATATGTGAAATTTTCCATACGGAGTCCAGTCCCTTTAAGACAAGCTGAACTAACCACTCAGAACATGACTCCTGACACTTTATACATTATCCATGATTAAGCTGTACATAGAGTTGTCTCTGATTTTATTATGTAGACATGAAAGTCAAATAAGCAACATCTGCTTTATCCCTTTTCTCACAGTCAAGATGGTGCTTTTTCCTGTATTTTCTCCACTCTTTGGAGTGCGTGATCCACATGGGCATTGCCAAACATGCTTACAAACGGTTCAGCTGCATGACAATTAAATCTATGTCAACATTTTTTTAAGAGTTTTGAATTTTAATGTGCTATTACACATTCAATCTCTCCTCTCACTTTCTTACAAGATTACCAGGACAAATTCTGAGGTGTTTGCTCAAGAGAGAAGTGAAGAAAGTGAATTGTTAAGAAGAGTATTGCTTACAATTGGGAATCTATACTGAACTATTTTGAATGTGCAGAATATGCCAAGCCTTTTAGAAAAGGAACAATGGAGCTGTATAATATAATGTGAGCTGTGTAATAAGGAGTGAAAATCTGAGAAAATGCGGCAATACAAAACAGGAGATGAACCATGCCAAAGAATCTGGACATTTAATATTTGGAATATTTCTTAATTTTCGTCTCTAATAGACTTTTTGGTTTGAATCAGGAAGTTTTTGTGTTTTCCAACAGTAGGAAGTACAGCTCAAATAAGACAGTTTTATACTTCTATGTCCATGGATTATATTTTGATAGTTTTTCTTCAGGGTTTATGCATTTTTTAGCTAATTTAAAATTTCAATACACATTTATAGTCACTTCAGAGATTTTTAATGTTAGTCAGATCACATCAGGACGTGGCAATGAAATCATACACAAAGAGAGCAGTTCACTCCCCCCATCTAAACTTTGAATTTAGACTAAGTAAACTAAGTAAAGGGCTAATCCTGAGTGAGGCTTTAGGATCACTATAGTCTCCCTGGCTGGAAATTGCAGGGTGGGCTAGTTAGTGCACAGCTGTCCATATATGAGCTGATGGGGATTTTTAAAGACCTCTCACATTGAACACAGTTCCTGCTGTTTTGCCTGTTTGTTTGTTTCTTATTTCAAACAACTGCAGAAAACTCCCCACTTGCAAAATATTTCTCTCAATTGGAACAAGTGCCTCTAGGCTTTACCACAGTACACTGGATACAGAAACAAAAATTTAACAAGAGGAAAGGATCTTTTGCAAGCTAACCTGTGAGTTTTTGTGGGAGATGAAAAGCTGGGGAATGCTTTAGTTCTAATTTTAGTTTTTGTTGTTGTTTGGTACAGATTTTATGTAATCCTTAATGCAAATGGTCTTTTGATCACCATCATACATAGATGAAGAAAGAGAAGGGATATTGGTCATGTAGGTAATTCTCCTGAAGATCAATTTATGCATATGCAGTGACATCATTTGATGACAGGAAAATAGGTAAGAATGAGTCAATGGCTTTGGTTGGAAATAAAATTTATCGTTGCATATTTTTATGGAACATAGCTGTTCCATAAAATTAAGTAAGGGAACACATACTTTTCCTGTAAGGCCTTCAATTCTAGTCACATAAGCAGTAAATAAAAATGTCTTCTATTTTCTGTCCTGTAAGGTTGTTGCTAAAAATGAATGGCTTATAACTCCCTCTCTTTTGTCTGTCTCCCCTACCACTACATTAGTGTGGGTGAGTGGGTGGACTGCAAACTGCAAAACCTCAGACTGATCTTTCTTTTCTAGCAAATGTGAACTTCATTAATTGCTGTATTTCAGATCCTTATTCTTGTTACATTGCTGGTCTAGTTTCAGCAAAGACAGACTTATTGTATGTTTAATACATACAAGATGAAAACAAAGTAATTAATTACAAAATATTTCAAACTATTTGAACAATTCAGTTCCTATTTAATTGAACTTTCAATTCAGAGGTATGCATCAGACTGGAAACAAAGACATTTAATCAAGGCAACTAAATAAAAATAGAGTCATTAGAAGCAGTCCTTTTTGCTACAAACACTGTAAAATTAGAAGATATTTAGACTAGAATATTTATATTTTATATTTCAATGTATTTACAGACATAATAGTGAGAACACATAAAGAAATTGAATTTCCTGGAAAATTTTAATAAAAAGAAAAGATAGATATTTTGGTTATGAAACTGGAAAATCTGAATTACTCTGAATTTGCAGTTTTATTTTCTAACTGAATAAAAGGCAAATCTGAGATTTTGTTTCAGTTTACTCAGCATATGTTCCTTTCTCTTTATTATTTTTCACAGAAACATGGAATCACAGAATAGCTGGAGTTCAAAGGGACCCCTTTAGCTCATGTATTACAAACCCTTTCTCCAGCAGAATCAGCTAATGCAGGTTGCCAAGAGTTGTGTTTTGAATGTCTCATGGGTGGAGACTTCAAAACAATTCTGGACAATCTATTCCAATGTTGGTCATCCTCACAAAAAAAAAGTTATTTATTTAGTTTTAACATGGTGGCCTGTGTATCAGTTTCAGCCCATTTCCTCTTGCTTTATCATTAGATTCCACTGGATAGAGTGTGGTTATTTTTTGGTCCCAGCAGGCAGGTCATTATGCATATTTACAATATTCCCCCTGAACCATCTCTTTTCTCAGTTAAACAGTCACAGATGTCTCAGCATTTTCTTATACGAGAGATGCTCCCTTCGTGGCACTTTGCTGGATGCACTCCACTACATCCATGAGTGGTTTGTTGTACACTTCCATCTTAACATAGAATCATAGAAACATAGAATGGCTTGGGTTGGAAGAGACCTTAAAAGTCATCCTGTTCCAGCTCTCAGCAGGGTCATCTTCCACTAGATGAGGTTGCTCAGAGCTCCATCTAGCCTGGCCTTGAACGCCTCCAGGGATGGGGCATGCACAGCTTCTCTGGGCAACCTGTTCCTGTGCTTCACCGCCTGCACAATAAAGAATTTCTTTCTGATATGTAATCTAAACATACTCTCATTTTATACACTCTGGCAAAATACATTAATCATATAACAATGTTGTTTCATTCTATGGGTTTTAATGCGTTTTTGTTGTTTCAGTTAGGTTTTCATGTTATTAATCTCCATCGATTTATAATACAGTTTAAGAAAGACTATCCAGAAAGTAGGATATATTTTTAACACTAATATACAAAAGACAAAGTCTTCCTTTTACCATTTTGATGAAGACTGCTGCAACAATTTCTTGAATAAGAAAACCCTTACTGACACAAGAGGTATAACAATGTTAGCGAAATGCCTTTTATTTTTCCTTTTTTTTAATAATGAAGAGTATTACAGTTTTGTAAAATTCTCAAATGTCAGAGTGTTTGCTTCCTTTTGGGCCATTGGAAGATTTTTTTTTCTGGAAAAAGGATTATGTCACTTGATTTTATTCTTTCTTTTAATAAAACTTAGTAGTTACATAGAACTATTCTGACTGCAGAGACTGTCGGTTCACTTTTTCATTCATAGACATATGAAAAGAACTAGTTTGTGAAAATATTAATTAGGTTTCTACTTGACCTTAAGCTAGATACCTCCATATATCCTAGGAGATGGCAAAAATAGTCACAGCAGGGGAACTTAGCTCTCAAATGCTAGTAGCTGAAGGGTTATGCTTCCTGTTATACAACAGAGGCATTAAGGGTTTCTTAGATAAATTCAGAAATACAATACTGCTAACAGTATGAGCAAGCAGTTGACAAGTGAACAAATTACAGGCCCTCATGCATTTAGATTTTATATTTTTCTCTTTTTTTTTCCTTTTGAATCTCTCTTTTCTCTTGCTGTTTCTGAACAATCTCAGTAAGAACATCTCAAGATGTTAAAATATTTCTTTCTCCTGTCAAAGACATGTTTTCCTTTCAGAACAAGTACACTGAAGCTCTTTTTTCCAGGAACTTGGGGGCTCTGCTTTCTAATTAGAAGATTTCTTCCATTTTTGGTATAGACATTTGAACTCAATGTGATTTCCATAACTGAAGGCTATTTCTCAATGTATGGACACCTGATAACTGCATGTATGGTGTTTCTATGCAGAAAGAGATTTGCCAAAGGAATCACAGCATGGTCAGTGGACAGCCAGGAAAGTAGGCTGGTTTGATGATTTCAGTTTGTTAAAGACAGGTATCATCTGACTAGTTAGCATTTTAGGATGTTAATTTATAACACAGAATAACAAAAGTATCTAAAAGGAAGATGATAGAGGTAGAAATGGCTGTTACAAGAAAATACTATTATGACAAATATTTGAAATCACTTCATATATAATAAAAAAAATTATGAGTCACATACAGTACAGATCAGTAATTATAATTAATTTAGGTAACAGCAGCACAGCAGAAATTTGCTGTTAATTTAGGATACTTAACTCTTCTAAAATGTAGGTGCTCTTAGCATATTGAATTTTGCATAACATTGAAATTAGCCATAGCTTTTCTGTTAATGAAGCATCATAGATTAATGAATTAAATAAAGATACTGAGTAATTGACTGAGCAAATTAATTTGGGTTATTGTTACAAATAAGCTAATGTTAAGTTTATCAATGTTGCTGAGAAAGATACACAACGGCAAGAAATGAACTTGCATCAACATAGTTAAATAGCAGTTGTCAAATAATTGTGCAAATATTGTGAAAAAAGTTTCAGTGTCATATTGGGGTTTTTTTTTGGGTTAGCCTCTCTTGTGACTAGGCCTTCTGTTAATTAAAATCCCATTTAGTTTTCTCTATTGTGCATTTTCTATATAGCTAAAACTAATCAGGCTAAGGTCAGTTTCTTAATAGCTTCTAAAAATGAGGTTGAATGAACGCTGTATTTCATAATCTTAATCTGCAAGAACTCCTCATTAACGAAGATCTTCCTGAGCTAATTTGTTATGGGTTGTTCTCTTTGGTAATTATTTTAACATCTAAATACCTTTAGACCTCTTCAAATTAATACTCCCTAGCACTTATGCAGATATGTAACATTTGACTTTCCTTTGATTTAGTGAATCTTACTTAGACTAATAGAATTATTGCAATTTCTTTTTAGTATCAACTTTTACAATTTGGTTAGCTCTTCATAAATATTTGTTGTAGTTCGTTTTATCTTCACTTTTCTTCTGACAGCATCATCTCTACTGCTTTTTCATCACAACAGAGAACATTTTCATGATTCCTGCTTCTTGCTAACTGATTTCTTTTACTTGGTTATAACACGGGATACAATGTTATTGCCTTCATTGTTCTCTTCCCCTCAGTTTTGCATTTTATGTCTTCTCATCCTGTTTCTATTTATTTAGGTATTAAAGGTGCGCAGATACATTCATTAACTACTATCAAAGACTTATTTTTTCCAGTTAATTTGTTCATTTTTCCCTATATGCTGATTTCCATTGTATGTTCATTGACCCAAATAGCTGTCTACTGCTATTCAGTATCCAGGTTCCAAACTGAGAGATGCTAGTCAATCCAAAAGTAAATGAAAATAAAAATAAAATCAAACCCAAACCTGTAGGGAGTGTCTTCATTTCCTTTTGTAATGTAATATCAGGACAGGAATACTGTAGGTGCTGCAGAATAATTCAAAATACAAACATCAAGGTACAGCAGATGGTACTATGGCAAGCAGCTAAGAAATTATTTTGTCAGTTTCATGAGAAATAAATACTTTAAAATTAAACTCATTATTTTTTTAAGTATTTATATTCCTAGTTTTTTCTACAGAAAATATTTCTTTACTTAGGAAAATGTTTTTAAGACAAAGGCAGCAAACATCATCCACAGACATATTTTAGTAAGAGTTTTATGAGAATGAAGAAGGGACAAGGGAGCAGAACAGACTTGCAGATCTTTAAGGACATCTTCCAGAAAGCACAAGAGTTGACAATGCCCAGAAGCAAGAAATCAGGAGAGGAAGACAAGAGACTGGCATGGCTGAGTAGAGAATTGCTGGTTACACTAAAGGGAAAGAAACTAATGTGCAGGCAGTGGAAACGAGGAAACCTCTGAAGATTACAGAGACGAAGTACAGTTGTTTAAAGATGGGGTAAGGAAGGCCAAGGTGAAGCTGAAACTAAACTTGACAAGGGATGCAAAGAATAACAAGAAGGCTTCTACAAGTGTGTTAACTAGAAAAGGAAGATCAAAGGAGGTGTACTCCCTGATAAGAAGTTCTGGCAAACTGGTAGCAACAGATGAGGAGCAGGCTGAGGTAGTCAACATTTTTTTTTGCCTCAGTCTTCAGTGGCAACCTCTCTTCCCACACTTCTCGATTCGATGGACAGCAGCATGGGAACTGCGGCAGCAAAGTTCCTCCCACAGGAAGAAGACAAGTAAGAGAAGATCAGGCTTGTGACCACGTGAGGAACCAGCATGTACATAAGTCTATGACAAGATGAGATGCATCCCGGAGTCCAGTGGGAACTGGCTAATGTAGTTGTCAAGCCATTCTCCACAATAATTGAAAAGTCATGGCAGGAAGGTGAGATCCCAGTTAATTAGGAAAGGGGAAACATTGTACCCATCTTTAAAAAGGGTAGAAAGGAGGACCCTGGGAACTACCCACCTGTCAGCCTCACCTCTGTGCCTGAAGATCATGGAATCTACCAAAGAGATATTTTATACCAATGCAAAGTCATATTCACCAATAAAAGGTTAAGAGAAAGGAGGAGGGGAGCAGGCATTTGTTATTAAGGCATTTGTCTTCAGAAGTAATGACTACATGTACTGAGGCCCTACTTTCCAGGAAATGGCTGAATGTTGCCAAGTGATGGGAAATAGAGAATAAATCTTTGTGTTTTACTTTTCTGCTGTGTGTGGCCTTTGTTTTTTATGTATTTAACTGCCTTTATATCAATCCATGGGGTTTTTTCCTCCCCCAAGCATGCTGAGGAAAGGGAGTGAGAGATGCATTGTGGGCACCTGGTAGACAGCCAAGATCAGCCCAACACATTTAGTCAGCTTTTGTTTAATGCAGAGAGCGCCTTTGACCTCTGCCTGACACCTCTGCCAGCCTACCCAGCCCTCTCTGCTACATGGGAGTGCTGGGGCATGGACAAAGCATTGTCTTTGCTTCCTGAAAGTATTTCACCAACTCAACTCTTAACCATGTCCTTAGTGTTAATGCTACCCATACCTTCCTCACCCATGAAAATATCAGCTAAAATTTTCCACCACAATTTGAGCTTTAGGCAGACATCAGATACCAAAAATTGTAGCTGGTGTAAATAAACACTTTGCAATGCTGTATAGCTGAAAAAAAGGTGTTTTATTAATTGGCTTAAAAAAGACTGAAATGGTGATCTTTGTCAGTAATATATACATAGAAATTTATATTTTTTATATTTTTCTTTTTTCATTTCAAGCACATCGTAATGTACAAAAGGAATTCTCCCAACTTCTTAGCAGATGAATGAAAGAATCTGTTGATTGTTTTCTCTCAATAAGTTTATTTGAATATAAAGAAGTGTTTTTAAGAAGCCACTCATTTTACAGTGGAGAGCCTGCTTCTTGTCCCCGGTTCTGTCTTATCATGCTGGTAGAAAAGAAAACAAAAATTTAAAAAAAATGCTATAAATAATTAAATGTTACTAGAAGTCAGGCATTCAATGTCATCAAAACTCTGCCGTACTGATACTCTCAAGCTAGCCTCAGAGACAATTGCATGCATTATGTTGTGGTATTTCTATTAGCTAAGTTTCACACTTTTTAAACTTTAGGGTAGAAGAAAATAACCTAAGTGTGTTGACATGCAAGTTTATGTGACTTCATAAGGACACCCACAAAAGTGGTTCAATTTATTTGTTCTTGTAGTGGGGTAAAGAAATTATAAGAGGAGACAAATACTCCTTTCTCAGGGAGTGAGATCAATTTCACTTCCTGGCAGTTTCTAAATTGTGTTTGCCAATTGTGACTGAAATTATGGAGACAGATGATTGCTGGTCTCAACCTTTCATTATTCGAAGGCCACTGAGTGAAGTTGTGCACTGCTTTTAGGCTTACCTCCTTTGTTTCAATTTACGGGATCTCAAGTTTCATTTCTCAAAGACTGGAATGGAGAAAAGTGTTTCTGAAATCTTTTCTATATACAGGGTTAGCACACTACAGATCTTGGTTTTCTCTTGTCTTTTCCCTTTTCTTCCATTTCTTTGGAAAGTACAATATTCTATGGAAGACATGATCAGAAGGAACATCCATTCTTTTCATAGGTCGAAACTTGACATTTCATTGTCTTTGCTTAAATGACTTATGCAAATTAGGTGTGGTATCAGCTGTAACAGACTGGACCTAAGTTGCATTACTTCTATTTGTGCTTCCTTTTTAGTGAGATCAGTTTAAGTTTTAGAAAGCTCCCAGAAAATGAAATTTTCTCTAATTCACTGCTGAATTTTAAATTTAGATTTTATTCTATAAACTATCTTATAAACATAAAAGATTCAAAAAATCTCTCCTATAAAGTTCTTTATAAAGGACAGTTACATAGACCTGGACAGACAGCTAGAAAAAGACTCAAATTATTAAGTCCTTCATCAAATTTAAAAACCTGTTTGTTTGAGTTTTTTCCCCTTGAAAGGGAAATGTAGAATAGCTGTAACATCATTAAAAAAACATTCACAACCAAATAAACTGAACACTGTCAACACAAGCTAGTTGCTACCATTCCAGGGAAAAATAATGATAAATAAGAAAGAAGATTTTTTTAATTTTTTTAATTTTTTTTTTTGAGCAACAGAAATATAAAGTAAGGTCATTATTCTTAGGCACCTAGAAATTTTCACTAATTTTGGGCTTTGCAAGCAGTATAAACTTCAGTTTTAAATTACACCAGAAAAGCTTAAGGGGCCTTCCAAGTATGGAAAGATTAAGTCACTCTTCCACTTTCCAAATGAGACTTAGCCTTGTTTAATCATCAAATAGGGAGGACTAAAGGAGTTGTCCAAGCTAAGCAGGAAGTCTATGATGATGAATTCTGGTCATTTCATCCAAATTTTTAGCCTGGAAGACAAGAAAAGGGGTCTATTATAGGTGTTACTGTAAAACACTACAAATTAATTGACAGGAAATTAGCTCAATGTATGCAAAGAAGTATTCAAGTACGATTTTTTTTCTAAATATCCTCTTTAAATAGTGAATAAATTTTATTTGTAAATATAGTAATTTTTGATTAGTTGTTTAACTACCAAAGCATACCCCAGATTTTAAAAGAAAGAAGAAGCTATTATGTTGATGGAGAAATATGTAACTGTCCAATAAAAAAATACCATAAGAATGCACACAAATATTAATTAAGCTTAGTTTGTTTGCAAACTATTGTTACTATTCTTCAAATTCAGATAATCAGTTTCAACAACTGAAATGATGGAAAAAAAAAAAACAACACAGAGTTAAACTGCAGTGCATTGATTTAAATCCTAGCTCACCAAAATGAGAAGACAATTCTAGCCATATACAGCTCTATAACGAAGCCCTTCAGAGAGAGACTAAGGGCCAAATCTACTCTATGTACAGCAAAGATTTGAAAAGCTTGGCTTGCTGCTACCAGCAGGAACAATAGTGCTTGGAACATTAGGTAGTGCTGGAAAAAAAAGGCACAGAGAAACACAGTAAGAACTGCCAATCTTCTGGTATTTACACCACCTTTTTTTTATCATCTGAATTTTTGATTTCTTATCCTTATTCCAAGCTTGATTCTAGTCATCCTTCCTTGGGACACCCACTGATATATGTAGGGTTGTATATAGGGGGTGGTTTTTTGCTTGTTTGGGTAGTTTTTGTGTGTTTTTTGTTTTGTTCATTGGGGTTTTTTTGTTGTTTTTTCCTCTTTTTTTTTATTCGACACTGCTGAGAAGCCTTGTTCTTTCTCTCTTGCAGAGAATTTGTCTGCTGCAGAGAAGAGACAATCTGTCTTATGGTTAACAGTCCCAGAAAACCATGGTGGTGGTAGAAAATAATGAGCATGAAGGAAGAAGAATGTAAACAATCCTACTCCCAGCAAATGTGTCCTGAGTCATCCCTTCCTGGGACAGCCAGTGAACAAAGCAGAACACCAAGGAGACATAAGGAAATCATGGAGATTTATGTTTTTCACGTGTTCCTCAGGAGATATTTTTCTCAGTTATAAATGAGTGGTAGCTTTTGCTCCTCTGGGTTTTCCATGGTTATATTGTGGATTAAGTTCTTATTGCCAGTATAAGTATATACAGTACACAGTTACTTAACCCCTAAATGGTTAATACAAGGCACAAAATCATTGATGCTCTGTGGATCTACCCTGAAGACCTCAGAACAAGAATAAATAGTAGTGGGATATAACATTTTTTCCAGATACTTTTCTTTTGGGTGCAACTTTTATTAACACACTAAGCAAACTTTGTAGTAATTTCCCTTCTGTTTCTTCCAACTATTTTTTTAAATTGTAAAAATGAAAAGTTCAATGTTTATGACAGCTATGTTACATTTAGTCTTTATGTTTGCTTGCTTTTTTAAAACTAACAACAAAGTTAATATTTCAGTCTCCATGTTTGGTAACCTTAGATACACTCTGTACTTGAAAACTCTGAGAGGGTTTTTTTCTACTAAATTTATATATGAACAATAAGCAGAGCTGTGTTTAGTAGCATTTACAGACAATGCAAAATGAAAAAAGAAATAATAAAACAGAAGAGTTTTAGGGCACAATTAATGTTAGGGATTCAACATCCTAAAGTTGCCCATTTTAGGAACTGTGAGGTATCCCATTCAGTCTCTAGATGCACTCCAGATTGTGTGTCTCAGAGGTCCCTTTTCATACCTACCAGTCCTCCCTGTATATTCACGCTCTACATAAGGTCATGTAGTCTAACTCTGAACTACATATGAGTATTTTGCAGTTATTCTGATTCATAACTAGATAGGTTATTGGGACACCTCACTGGGATGGTGAGCATACTCGTGCTCAGCCTGAAGATCACTATATCCTTGATATCTGTTATCTGCAATAACCAATGAACAATTGCTTTGTACTTGCAACTTGAGCATATTCTACTTGCTTGTATCTCTTTGCGCTTGGCTAAAAAACTAAACTAAGAATTGTCTGTAACAAAACACATGATGCCCTCTTGGAAACCATAGGATATTCATCTTGGCTTTAATCTATCTCTTTAAATGACTGAAGCTATCCTATGGGTCCTGCAGTGCCTGCCAGTGCTCTGTGGGTGTCACAGATGATAAAATAAAAATCAATAAAAATCACTAAAATATTTACATTTTGAGAATAAAATCCTATCCTAAATTCTGTATCTGGGATCACTCTGAGACGCCTTTGTCTTCAAACAAAAAAGACATCACTTGTGTATTATTCACCTCCTCTTAAAGGGAGTAACATAAAAGAGAGAAGCAAAATCACCCTTTATATTATTACCTGATTGATTAATTTTCAACGTGTGCACATCTGTGAAGTCACTTGAAGAAGGCTAGCTCAGGCTTAGACATCTAGGAATTAATATATAGTAATGCTCTGCAAAACTATTATGATTTCATAACCATAATTGTGTTGTTTTAGATATAAACATAAATATTATAATATCAGTAATAAACATGAAAAAGAAGAAATATGTTTTGTGGCTTTTCGCTCTTAAAAGAGACAATTCTTTTAATAATTCAACGAATGCCCCTATAATTTACCATTTTCTAGTAAACATGAGAAAAGGCTTTAGAACCTTATCTGATAGGAATATTAAGTTTTCTCATGTACAAAATTCCCAGATTATTTCTAATGTGTCTCTGCCATGCCAGGGGTATTGAGTGATCTTTACAGTTGCTTCTGACCTAGACCATTCTGATTCTATGATTCCATTTAAGCAAGTGAATTCTTCTAGCTCTGAATTTGCTATGGTACTATCTCTTTATGAGTTTCAGATCTCATTAGAAATCATTAGACTCTTGAGACATCTTGAAAACATTATAAACAATGCCTTTTCAACCTTGATTGAAGTTTTTGTATTCCCTGATTAATGTTTGTGCACTGAGATAGATTAAGAATATAAAAGGGAGAAAAACATTTGAATACATGGCCTTTATAAACAAGTTCTTTCAGAATGCTTTGCACCAAGGAATAAAACTTCTTTCCTTTTTTCTTTTCAGTTAAAATAAGTAAATCTCCAAACAATCCTCAGTGACAGATAAGACAACATGAAATGAAGGTTAACTTTTACTGAATAATGTTTTATAACAAAATATATACACGTCATTGAAATGTGATAGGATAGAACTTTACCTCCAAAAACTGGTATAAGTTTTAAACTTGTAACAAAGAATCCTGAACATTCTTCTGCCATTCATAATGTTGATTTTGGCCCACTGAAGAGGATCGGCTTGGATAAACTTTTAGCCTCTTTACCAGAACGAAAATACCACCATTCTTTCACCATGACAGAAGAACTGGACATTAAATAAAGAATTAAATAAAATTCTGCAATGGTCCTACTATGTTATAGCTGTAGGGAAATTTCAGCACATTGCTGGATGGTAGATGGCTTCTAGAGACAAGAACTTCAGCTTAAAAGATAATCACATTCATATATACACCTAGCCAGAGCACAATACTTATCGCAACAGTAGGATATGTTTTTGGTTTGGTTTTTTTTTCCCCAAGCTTTGCAAAAAAATGCTGATGGCTTCATTGAATGTTGAAAAACATGTTGTGTTTGTGTTGCTGTGCCCTCAGGTAGTGTGAAAGGACATGCAAACCCAGCTGCACAGCCTGAAGCGGCAGAAGCTGTTAGAACTGTGACCTCTGTATGGCAGGCAATCCCACCGGCAAAAAGGGTTAGCGGAAACAAGAGAGGGAGGGGCAGTTAGAGTTAATGTTAGAGATTATTTTAAAAGATCTTTTTAAGATTGTAAACAGACCATATTATGGAAAAGACATGAGCTAGCTAAAACCTGGGTGGATAAAATAGGTTTTTATACTGACTGCCAAAGGTAACATGCTGGTAATCAATACTCAGGAGGAAAGATAGCTCAGAAATTGAAAGGTGTGTTGCAGTTGTCAAAGAGACAAATGTAGGTTTTGTCACTATACAGCAGAGGGTGAATGGGCTTGAAACAAAGAGCGAGAGGAATTCTAAATTGTACTTAAAAATTCCAGCAACTTTAGTCTTATCCCTAGACAGAATAATTTGGATGTAAGAAGACTTCAAGGTAAAAAGGTATGAGGGCAGATAAAAATGTTTCTTGAATTGTCTAAAATTATGGGCTTCTGACACAATATTATAAAACATTATATATATCTATAATTATCCATGTTTTTTCAATTACCTATAAATATCATTATTTTTGCTAGAAATCATCTGACATCTTATACCTAGTGCTTCTTCCAATTCATCAAATATATTTCTTACCTGTTTCATCCACACACACTTTCCCTGTGGACAGCAGAAGAGTTGCATTTGCTAGGTAGGCAAAAAGAGCAGAGGATTTATATTGAGCTTATGTCAGCTATCATATTTATACACTGAATATCATAAGAGATGATTGACAGGAATAGTTCTGTAGTATCCTTTGTTATGTCACCAAGAAAAAGAGGAAAGCAGTTGTGTAGTAGATCTGCACTTCCCCCTATACAAAATGCCATGAGATGGATGACATCTACGCCATGTAGATGGTGACAACAGCTTTCAACAGGTCTCACAAAACTAATATAGACATTTGGAGGCCGAATGTTGCCCAGGATACATTGCCATTCTTCCACTGCAGTGTGTTGACCTCTGACATTTAGACAAGTTGAGGTTTTGCCCTTTCAGTTTAATGTATGTTTACAATATATTTAATAATTAACCACCCTTAATGATATAAAACATTTTCTCTGAAATTTAAATTACAATTCAAATATTTATGACTTATAGCCAGCAATTTAACAACCTTGTTCTTATTGACCATAAATATTAAAATAATTTTCTATACTTACTTTTTTCCATTTCTCATTCTTTCTCCTCTCTTTTTGTTTTATGGTTTTGTGGGGATTTCTTTCTGTAAAATTTCAGTATTTTGAAGTGCCATATCCAATAAATTTTAAAAAGAAAATCCATGTAGAATCCCCCCATTTAGAAAAATGAAATAAAATTTTAGAGTTATTAATAATGTACTAGTTTGAAAACAAACCAGTGGGAGGCACCAAGTCAGAATAACAATTTAATAGGGAAATTAAAATAAATAAAGGCAGAAAACACTGGTTCAAACTGACAGAGTCAGTATACAACCTGACACCCTGTTAGTCAGGGTGGCGGTAGCAGTCTGATAAAATGGTGGCTGCAGTCCCCTGAAGTGGTGGGCGTGGTTCTGTGGAAACAGTGATCCTGTAGAAAGGGGCTGCTCCTCTCAGAAGGTCCAGTGGTGGTTATGTAGCTCCTGTCCTCTGGGAATCCAGTGGAAAGGGTGCCTGTGGTGTTTGGAATCTCAGATTATATCCATGATGGGATGCTTGGTTCCTCCCTCTGGGTGGAGCATCTCACAATGGGATGATGAGTCATGAGGCCAGGCATTGATGGGCTCATTAATCAGACGATAGTCTGGAGGGAGGAGGCAAGGGAACACTGCCCCCCTGGTTTCAACAGCTCATGAGGATGGTAATAGAATACACTGCAACCCAGGACAATTAAATATCACATTCTCACTATCTGTGTTAAAATAACACAAATGCTTTCATGTGGGGCATGCCCAGCCCCCGCCCTGGAGGGACATCTGCTGAGATAAGGAGAGTGCTCAATCTCCCAGCAGGACTCCCCCCCCGCCCCGGGAAGGCAGCTACTTTTCAGTTACAGCAAGAAGAAGACAAACCGAGAATCCTCTGGGAGACCCTATGCAGATCCTTTGTAACCCACTGGCCCTTACCCTCTGATACCCACCCCTGTATTCCTACAAAGCTAGCCCTCTGCCCTTGTGAGGCAGAGAGATGCTCATCCCTGGCCTCCCCTTCGCTGGACTAATAAAGCTACCTCGTGCAGAACAGCTACACGGGCCTCTCGTCTCTCTCTCCCTGGTCTGGCCTGGAGGCTGCCCTGCAGAGCTGAGCTGAAATCACGAGCTGACAATCACTAAAGAGCTGGCAGCCTCTGCAGGGGCCCTCCTAGACAGCCGCTGAGGGAAGACACCGGACCTCGGGAAGACGATCTCATTCTGGACCATCTCTCCGACCAGTCACAGCTTCCTCAGTCAGAGCTACTGACCCAACACCAGCTGCCATACTTTCATACTGTGCTCCTTTGCAGTTATAAAATGAATAAATGAGATTTGAACATTCACTTTTTCATGAGTTTTCACATAGAAAAAATAGTATGTTCAAGTAATTTAAATACAGAAGTTATTACATGTCTGAAAATCAGTTTATTCTCCATCATACTAAATTTTCTGAAAAATAGTGAAAAGATAAAGAACCAATCTCAGTCCTTATTGAGTGTCCTTTCACTGTCTCATTTATGAATATTTGCCCAAACTTTTATACATTTCAGGAAACCACCATGCCATGGTACGTTTATGATTGATAATCTTGGCTTTCATGGGCTAACTTAGGAGTTCAAATTAGACTAGAGTAGCTAATTTAGGACCTAATTTTACTTAAGCATATTACAGCATTAATGAAAATACAGACACCTCTAGACAGTGATTCAGAAGTGTTAAGCATTACTTCAGCTCTAAAGAACCCTTCATTTATCAATGATTGCATTCATAGCTAGGCTCCCATCTTCTACTTCCTACTCCCTAGTTCAGGCAATTCAGGTAATGTAAATTCAGAGAAATTAGTGCTATAGTTTAAAGCCATTGTAAATCAATGCATCTGGGTTTATTTTCTATGGAAATAGAAAATATCAGAGGGAAGTGGAATGTTGAGGTTTCACTTAATATGAAGCTGTGAGCTGCTCCACTCCTGAAATGGTTTCCAAGCCATATTTAAATATGGTTATTTGCAGGTAAATTGCTTGGGTTTTGAATGCTCCTAAAGGTAGTCATTAATATTCATAAAAAATGAAAATCATCATATATGTCATAATTATATATACGTATAAGAAATAGCTACAAAATTTTAAGCTAGAAATGTTATTGGTCCACCTCAAACAATAAACTTTTCTAGGATTGTGACAATTGACCAGTACTGTTATGACATTTACAGAAACACTGAACTGCAAGTAATATTTTAGGGGAAGAATCAGACAATATACTAATATATACTGAGAGGTCTAAGGCCTAAATTATTGCTCCCCAAAGGAAAGCCTAATCTATAAGGATGGTTTTTGGGGATGTCTCTGTCCTTTTCTGTTAGAATGCTATAAAACTGAAAAACACCCTTGATCTTCAGTTTGAATAGGAAAGACCTTTGGATTTTCAAGAAAGCACTGCAGAAGGAAGAAGAGCCCTGGATTGCTAACAAGAAACAAAGAGTTCATACGCTTAGGACAATTAAACACGATTCTAAATGCATGGTTATGACTTACTGAGCCAGTTCCACTTCAAAAGCTTAGTATTTTGATGTATACAATGCCATTCTGTAATTAAGGGCCATTTAATCTAGATTTTCTTGTAACCAAATCAGGTCCTTAAAATATTTGAATAGATTATATTTTGCAGTTATGTTTAACTCAAAACTGAGAAAAAAAATATTGCTGCTTTCAGTAGCAATTGAAACGTTCATCTAGCTTTTTCTGTTATCACATTACAGAATACTGATAGCAAGAATATTGCAATGGACAAACTATTTTATTCTATTTTGGCAATGAAAGCACAAAAGATCCTTTTTTTAATCAAATATGGTCTCAAATTAAATATTTTAGGTTTCTGGTTGCAAAATAAGTCCAGCAGAGGAAATAAGTGGGTTGGCAATTTGCTTTAGTCAATATTCAACACAATATAATTGTGTATGACCAATTTTTAGTCAACAAAACTATTGGGTTTATTTAATTTTATACTCTATCTTTGCTTCATGCTGCTATTATACTTTTGGAAGCTGACAAATTCATTTAATCACATTTGACTATGGGGAAGAGGTCTGAAGACAGAAAATCTGTAATAAACTGCCAGAGTATATCTAATTCATCTTGATTTTACTTACTCTTGGATTTTGTCTACTGGGTCATATTACAAAAAAACCTTGAATACCAGACTGGTGCACTGTAAGGGTTTTATGTGTTTTTAAATAATCTACCTATTTCGGTTTCTCCTCCCAAAGAAACAATAACTTTCACTCCTAAAGGATATTTTGTTGACAGAATAAACTCTAAAAATAATTGATTTTTATTACATTGCAGCTCTTTTTGGTTTTGGTTTACAGATAATTTTTCCTCTCAGTCACATCAGTGATTTTTATCTGTTCATTGACAAATTTGAACCTCCATCTTACGTTTAATTATCTAATTTTCCTTGCATTTGTCTCTATTAAATTGAAAACTTAGGATAAAGGATCCCTCATATCCACATTTGAAAGTCAAGATTGTGTAAGGAACAATTTAATAACTGTCTGATTTCATTAACATTATTGCTTTTGCCCCTTAGACAAACATATTTGGGTATTACCGCAGGCCTGGTTCCTACGGTATATCACCGTGTCCCGCAGCCATAGGGAGGAGGAGGAGGAGAAGATCCAGCAGGCAGGAATTGTGCAGCAAGATTGATTTATTTAATTATTTTACAAACTCTTTTATAGACTTTTTTCTTCATAGTCTAATTGGACAAAGGACCAGCCACCCCTTGGGGGTGATTGGCCAAAATCCTAAAACATCCACTATCAAAATATTTTCTACTATACCATTAACAAGACTTTCCAAGGTTGCAGGTGGCTTGGTTGTTTACATTCCCTGCTACCTCTTCTGTGAGAGAGAAAAAGTCTCTCACGGCCTTAGAAAAATAACAAGAAGATCCTCACTAACAGCATTTTTGTACCTACATTTGGGAACAGTGTGAAATCCAGAATTACTAGTGAAAAGTTTTGACTTAGACTAGATTGCAATTTGTTTATTTTAGAGGTGTGATAAATTACTGTCTGCCAGAAAATTCAATTTGATGCTTCAGGACTTTAACATGTATCTGTAAGATACACTTCTACTTATTATTTTGCAATTTTTGCAGTGGTAGTAAAACGGAAAGGTGAAAATTAAAATTTAAATGACAAAGCAAAAATAAAAGGTAAGGTATTTTATTCATACTAAATAGAGAAGCACTGGCACTCTTTTTACAATATATAGTTCCTTATCCATCTTTTCTGGCCAGTTTCATGAGCAAAAAAAAAGCAAGGAATACAGATATATAGCTTAACCTTTCTGTCTCATTTCCTACACCAAGGAGACTCATTGCCTTTGCCCTTTCTCAGAAGGATATAAGGTTATAAAACCAAAGTATTTTTATTAACAGGAATTGTTATCAAGAAAAATTACCCTTTTTCTTTAATTAATCATAAGTTAATCTAATGTGAAATTTGAAACTTGCCTAAGTTTTGATCAACCCAATTTTTCCTCTGAACTCTCTACAAACTTTCTTTGCAATACATTGTTGAGGGAGCATTGATGAATAGAGAGAACAAATGCCTTTACTAAAGCAAATTATTTTACAATATTTATTTTTGAATTGGCTGTCATTGAAGTAGAATATGAAAAAATACCTATGAAGTTTGTGCAGTCTAAAAATTATCTTTGTGAACATATTTATATGCTATTTGTAAGTATCGAACACCATCTGCTTTTTCTATTCTGAATCAGGCCACCAAAAACATGTATCAATGTAGGAAATTGTCATATCTATAGAAATAATAAAAAGGAAATGTGAATTTTTTTTGAATTTTTATTGCTTTTTATCTTAACCTGTAGAGTACACTCAATTCATTTTCCTAACTATTATGAGAATATGACATTCAGATCTATCTAATGAAAGTTGCAGTTCATGTTCACAAATTCAGTCTCTCAGGGTTGACAACACTGTAATGTGTATGTTTCTTTGGAAATGTTATAAAAGTTAAATCAAGAAATTATCTAAGTGCAATGTTCGTCCTTAAAAGCATCTAAGATCTATATATTGTCCTTAATGTGAAGTGGAGAGGACAATATAAGTAAGATAGAATCTCTGGTAACAAAGGAGGAAATTCCTTTGTGAAGTCAACAACGTGTTTTTAAAAGTTCTGGAAATAAAATATTTGAAGCAGTATTGCTTTTGACAAGGACTGAAAAGCAGGACAGATATTGGAGAGAAATTCAAAGAAGGTAATAGACAATCATAAAAGAACAAAGGTGCAGAGTAGACATGACATAAGGTTAGCAAACAACTCCAGTCACTGGAGTCTGTTATGATAAAACCAGAAATATGTTTTTGATACAATACTGCCTCCTCTAAAAAAATAAGTGAAGAGAGATTACACAACCAGGCATCTAGAAATTGTACCACTCAAGACATTTATCTATGTTATCAATATCCCTGTGTTTCAGCAATAAGTGTCACCAGGCTCATATGGCTTTTCTCTGGCTACCATGCGCTGACCAGGGATGGAAGAATGGAAGTGCTCTGCTATATTTTCCTGCCACAGTGCAGAGTGCCCACAAGCTCTGGGCTAGGAAACATTGGGGAAAAGCAAGTATTCATTTCTTTGGATGGGGTTTTCTTTTATTTCTGGTTTTGATTTTGTTGGTGTTTTTTTTTTGTTTGGTGAGGGTGTTTTGGTTTTTGTTTTGTTTTGTACTGTTTCTTTGTTTGATTTTTTTTTTTTTGGTGGGGGTCTTGGTTTCAGTTTGCTTTGTTGTGTTTTTTTGTGGATTTTACACATCTCTTTGCTAGTTGTTTAACTTACTCTAGTGAACTCTCAAGAAGGTGTTTGAAACAATGGTAAAATTCAGTTCAAAGCCATGAATTTCTGCATGCCTAATAATCAAGTAACTCATATGCATTATGGTATATATGTGAGTTCATATATATTATATATATATGAACTTTGTACAACTTTCATCCCATACCACTTGGCAATTCCTAATTTAGAATGTGTCTTAACCTCAGCAAAAGAAAGCAATGTGCAAAATGTATTTCAAAGCATGAAATAGCAATGTATCCACTGATTAGAACAGGATCTGAACTTAAAGGACAAGATCTGGCTTTATTTTAGTGCTTAAAATTTGAGCCTTCTTATGATATCTTTGGTGTATTAGAGACCTCTTATAAATCAATCTGATAAATCTGAGATGTGTTTGTAAGGCATGGCTCAACATGATGTGTCATCACTCTGGGACTTTGAAAATATTAGCTTATACTTAAAAAGTCTTTATTGACTCAATTATTAATTACTCTTACTATAAGATTATGATAGTTTAATTATTTAGATTTTTTCTTCTTCAGCTTCTAGCTATTGATATATCTGGCTTTTGCACTGTCAAACCTCCTACATTTTTGGTTCCTTTGGTAAGCATATATGATCATCAAATCACATAAATACTATTCTGAACACTACAAAAATTTAAATTCTTGCATCTTTAGGACATGTTTTTAAATGTTTTCATGATACCAATAGTGGTTCTGTAAACACAGTTCCATTTCTTCAGCATGTGAAAATGCAGATGACAGTTAAGGCTATAGTAACAGGTTCTTCATTAAAGACCATATAATTATGACATAAATATTGAAATATGTTAAATAAGCATACTGAACAGGGTTATTATATGTAGGACAATCTCTCTTTTAAGAAGAGGGAGAATGTCAAAGGCTTTTATTGCCTGAGGCAGAGATCTGTAGGAGCAGACAGAAATGTCTCCTGAGTTATCCTATTTAAAGCTGCCTTGAAAAGAATGCTAACTCTACTTTTTCTTCCTCCTTGCTGCAAGAAAAATATCACATATAGGGAAAAAAAAAATTTAAAAATAGAATACACATGTACCATGTATACTGTAGAATCAACTTGGAACTAGTCTTGTGGCCTTTGTTTACAGAAGTAAATCTGGATTCTTGTGCTATCATTTAATACTGCTGAAGTTCTCTCTTGCCTAGATCGTGCTTAAATACATGCTGCTGTCCTTGTCTTTGCTTTTATAACTTTTCCTTCTTCCAAAAGATTCTGGCCTTTGTTTTACCTCTGCCCTACTTTGATTGCTGATACTGAGAGCATTCAGATGCCTCCATTCATTGCTTTCCTTACCATCACTTTCTCAATGCTGGTTCTTGGCCTTCATACAAATTTTGTAATGTTTTTCCACAGCCTTTCTTGCCCCATCTTTCCCCTTTCACTATGCAATAGGAGTGTTTTGCTCTCCTTTTGTCTGTGAAATGACAAGAAAATACATTACACTGTGTTACTCAGTGGAGCAGTTGTTTCAAGCGAACATTAAGGACCATCTTCAGATCTGAAATTAAGCATATTCTGATAATTCAAATATTGAAGTTTAGGGTAACTGCCACGGAATACTTGAATTCCATTATATATCATATAATTTATGGCCTCAGCAGTTCAAATCATACTGGTAGCAATTTGACAAGCATGAGAAAAAATTGTTTGAGAATCCAGATTGTTATGGTGCATGAGACAAATAGTGATCTAAAATATACAACAAAGTCTTTCATGTCTATTTATTGTTCTCATAGTGTTTGAGAAGAATTAAATTATATCTGCTCTTGACACTCTGAAAGTCACTGCAGTCCACTGTACTCTGCTGTCTAAAGAATAAACCTGAAATATTTTATAGCACTGGAAACTCAGTCATGATATTATGGTAAGTTTAAATAAATATTAATTCCACTTCTATATTTTACTAATTTTTTACCTATTATATTGAATGTAAAAGAATGTCTAACATCCACCTCTGATTTTACTTCAATATATTCCTTTCTAATACACACATAAACATAAACAGATACACAAATAAAGCCTCTCACTCCACATCCCACTAATTGTTTTAAATATAAATTTTAGATAAGATTCAATTAACCCATGTGGAATTAAAGTGACATGTCCAAAGGAGAAAGAAAGTGAATTGTTTTACAATCAATGTGCAAAGACACCCGCTGATGTCCAGTAATTTCTTCCCTTTCCCCTTGTTTTTCTATTTGTCATTTTATCGTTATCTCCTTTCTTCCTCTTTCAATATTTCCTTGGCCTTCTGTAGCTCTTATTCTTAATATTATGAAATACCCAAAAGTTCATCTGGGCACCTTATTCATCACAAATTTTCAGCCCAGAGAGAGTGATGATTCTTGGCTTCTTTATGACAGA
The DNA here is from genome assembly GCF_017639235.1 of Corvus kubaryi. Classification (NCBI taxonomy): domain Eukaryota; kingdom Metazoa; phylum Chordata; class Aves; order Passeriformes; family Corvidae; genus Corvus; species Corvus kubaryi. Next base: position 40,286,521 of record NW_024580667.1, on the reverse strand, counting down.
AACTCAAGTACCTTTTTATTTTCTCCATCCATTCATGAAAGACAAAATTCTTCTCTCACTTCTTCATTAGCAGTAATTTGCAACAGGGAAGCAGAATTATTGGGAAAGATAAACACACAGACACACAGATTGTTTGGAATCCAATTCCATATGCCACAACTCACCACTGAGAATCCAAACCTCCCATTGTCCTCATTCTTCACCAAAATCAGGACACTGTTATTAAAGAAGCAGACCTGTTATCCGTGGTTTTTTATTTTTATTCTGATTTAGTAGTCTGAAGGATTTCACACTTTGCATTGCAGTTTATGAGTAAGATGCTTGCTAATCAGATGCTTTCTAAGTAAGATGCTTTCTAATTTTGGCAAGGAAGCTCCAGAATGTAGAGATTTAGGTGAAGAGCCAAATATCATAAACACAGCTCCAATAATCTCTTCACATATTTCCAAACCTGTTGGAACCCTGGGTTCTGAGAATTTCAGCCTTTCAGTACTGAGAAGCAGTGATTCTCAGAAACACAGTGTATTCGATCCAAAACCCTGGGAAAAGTTTCCTAAATTGTGTGATAACACTGAGGTTGTTGCTGTGTAATTAAAAGTTATGTCACTGGGTGAAATATGTAGAAATGTAGAAAATTAGGTTTAGAAGAGATAGGTAGTAATAGGTTACAATATGGAGGATTTGGGGTGTGGATTTATGTCTTCTTTCTTCTCCTTCTTCTTCACAAATCTGAATGTTCTGTCATTGGGTCAAAAGTTCCACACTGCAGAACATGAAAAGTTAGTAATTGGATTGTAAGTAAAAACACATCTCATAATTGGTTAGTTTAGACTTTAAAAAGCTTAGAAAATTAAAACTCACGGCCATTTTCCACCCTGCCAACAAAGAGGCACACTCTGTGCACCTGTGTTACTGATAAGATATAATAAACAACTAAGTCCGAACAAGAATCCTCGATCTCCTGCATCTCAATTCAAACTCTGAGTAAAAGGAGTCAAGATGTAGAGAAAAAGAAGAAAAAGCAATACAAACCCTTTATATCACAACCAGCATGATAATCTATGAAATGTAAATAATTTTAACAATTCAGCTGTGTTAACTCATTATTCAGTAACCCCCTTTTCTTACAGTTCCCCTTCCCTCCTCTTCTTTATAAATATTAAATGTGTACTTCCATGTCATTTCTAAAGCTGTTTACCTAAATCCAGCAGGCTTCACATTTCCACACCAGATTCCACAAAACTACCATAATGCATATGTGTGTGTATTTTTCCCTAAAACCAGACCTAAATTACTCTAACGGGTGAGAATAACTCAAAATTATGGATATTTGGGAACTCCTGTGGAATACGGATTTAAATAACTTCTCTGAGGCTAGTATTGGGATGCAGGGTAGTTTAGTGATTCATGACACCTGTCTTCAAGTATATTACTGCACTTGAAATGCTACATTTATTCAGTCAAAGAAAACAAAATGAAAACAAAACCAGTAACAAAAAATTGAAGCTTTTTTTCAGTATCCTCTATTAATCAAAACCACCGTGCGTTATTTGATTTTTGTGTTTCTTAATCACACTGAATTCCAGTAAGTGGTATATTAATAACAAAGACTTTATTGCTACTTTTATTTTAGCATCTATATTCACTGTGCCATTCTGAAGAAGTCGAATTAAAAAAACAACTCTCCTAATACATGTATTTTCATAAATCTGACAAACATGAATGAATACTTTAATGCTCTCAGATGTGATTGCATGGAGTTCTTTGCAAACTATAATTTCATAGGATACATATAATTTCATCTAACAGAAACTTTGCTATTCAAGTCTTATTTTATGATTACATTCAGAATGAAAAATCCATTCAGCTTACCTTCAACATGGAATTTAGTGGTGGAAAATTTTGTACCTTATTTTCTTCCTCTGATTCTATTTTTCTTTTTTTTTTAATGCTTTTATTTGAATATGTATTACTTTAACAGTTTTATTTCTGCTTTTCTTTGATATTTCTCTTTTGCATATGCTATTAAAATTTTAGCAGTATACCAGAAAACACTGGACTTGAATTTGCATAATGATATGTTTTACCTCAAGTACGACATTTTAGAAGAAAACAAAATTCTGAGTGTTACCTTTTTTTGTCATTTCAGCACCCTCCTCTCCATTCCAGCTTTATTTTCAGTACTTGTCTCAAGTGCACATACTTCTAAACAGCTTTCAAATTGCAAATGACACATATAGACCCATAACAAATTAAAAAAATCTCAAAATTACATCTCAAGTTTTCAGGGATGTCAGTTCACTAACTTTGTTCTAAAGGTGGTATCCAAAGCAAAAGAAAAAAAAACGTGTAGGCCTAAGAAACAAAGTACATTAGTGTATATTAGTAATGACACACTAATGGGATTGAATAAGTTTCTGTCTGATTTGGGATAAGGGCAGAGGAATTCTGCATCTGCTCTGAGCACATCTGGATGAAGCCTCTTAGAAATGGAAGCTGAAAAAAAGTCCTTTAAGATCCAAGCCAAAATATTTTGAATAAACTATAAGTTAGTTCTTGATAATAAACTTTAAATTAGTCTTTAATTTCCTCTTTCATATTTTTTTTTTCTTTGTGTGTCTAGAAAAATGTACATGCATGCTACACAAATGAATGAAGGTGAAAGGTGGGACTCAGCTCTCTTACTACCCATATAAATGAGAGAGACTTCTAAATCAGAATTAGATGGACATCTCTGGAGGACCCTTTATCAAGCTTCTTAGATACCTATTTAAGAATTTCTTAATTGCTTCAAGATTTATTGATTGCTTACTTCTATTTCTTAACATATGAGGATATATGATCTTGGACCATGCAATGCACTACTGATCCTGGCCCAAGAACTTTATCCATATCTCAGCATCTTTATAAATACTAATATTGATTAAAAACCCTGAAACCCCTTTGTGCATCCTATCTTCTAGTCCTCTAGAATAATTTGGGAACTTTGGAGACATTTACTGAAGAGTTTTTTCCAGAAAACCTTCATCTTTATCCACACAAATGGCCTTCTTAACCCAGGATATGCCCAGATGTGAAGAGGACTCAATGCCATGTTCATAAACCATGGTGTAACCTCAGGACTGGAGACATAGCTGTCCTTATTCCTACTCTGGAGGGAAATAGATATATTCAGGGCAAAGGGATCTGCTGTGGTTTTCTTTTTTTCTTTCTTTCTTTTTTTTTTTTTTTTTTCTTTCTTTCTTTCTTTCCTTCTTTCTTTCTGTGGTGGCAAGCTGCATGGTTCACAGCGGTGTGAAAATAATTTGGGTTTTGTGCTTTGGAGAGGCAGAAAGGTCTCATTAATATTCTTTGATGGGAAAGACCATCCTGTTGGTGTATTCTTTGTCTACTACTTCCACTCACTTTTCCTGTCTGTCTAAGCCTACAGGACTGACAAGAGAGAGAAATGGAATTCTTTTCTCTTTTGTAGTTATTTACCGGTTGTTGGCAGGAGAGGGATTCTAGCAAAGGTTTAGTGGTGTAGACAGCAAATGCTTTGTGAGAAGCAAGACAGTCCTAGAAAAAAACAAACAAAAAAAGTATAATAGGTTAATTAAGAAAGTCTATCACCTTCTTGTTCTTTGCTCTGCAAGGGCCTTTTAGATTCCCTTTTCAAATTCATCTTATTAATGGCAGCACACACCATCAAAAAAATAGCAGTTACATCAACATGGGATGAAATTCCATCATGCCTCACTCTCCTCAGTTATGTTTGCCCAAGAAAAAGAAAATCCAAGAAGTAATTTTAAAAAAACCAAAATTGCAATTTTTTTGGTAAGTAAATAAATTTGAACTCAAATTAACATATTTTTCTATGTTACTTGTAAAACAGACATCATTTCAAACATATGACACATTGGTTATCCCAGCATGAGAGATTCAAAATGATGTAAAAGGGAAAAACCTAACATACCAGAAAATAACACATAAGCCATTTTAGATTAGAAAATAGGAGAGAAATAATTTGGCACCTTTAAATTTTTGGAAAGACAAGATGTGATCTGAAAAGGTTAATTGGTATGCAGGTTGTTCCTATTCAACAAATTTGAATCCTTTCTACGGTAATTCAGTGAGTGGTTTCAGAACCAAGCAAATATAAATCTGTTATTAAATACTGTAAAATCAATGTAAGACAAAGCCTAGATTTTGCTTGGGGTGATATACGTATAGAATACTAGTTTAATGCATTACTGTCAGAGTAGATCTTGCATATATTAAATAAAAGACTTTAAAAATTCAGTTGTGCCAAATTTTTCACTGGATAACACAAAATAAAGCAGCATATGAAACAGAGTCTGATTCACTAAAATAAGTGCCTGTGATCTTGAATCTTGCTATTCCAGAATTTATGAGGGCTACTATACCTGTTGCTATTCTATTTAATACTTTTATTTTTCCGAGTTTATTTATGTATTTCACACCTTATTAGCTGCAAGAACAGATTACTGTAATTCTCTCTGCTAGAGTGTGCCAAGCTCAAGTTATCTCCAAAGTACAGTATGTCCAAAACCCCTCATCTCAACTTTTAGCCTTCAATGTTAACAGACAGTCTATTAGTTCTACCTTTGAAGACTTAAAGTGGCTGGTTTTTTTTCAACTAGAACTATCTTCAAAATATAGATTCTATTTCTTGAGTCATTAAACAAATTTAAATTCTCATATCTGAGCTTCTGGTGAGCATATACCATGCTAGGATCAAAATCTGTGAACTGTGTCTTTAAAATTTTATCTTATATCCCTTCTTCCTTTTTCTCTGTTATATTAGGCTTTGGTTTTGTTTTGATTTGTGTTTGGGGGGTGGTGTTTGGGTTGTCTCTTTTTTTATTTTTTACTTATTTCTGTTCTTTATTTATAATTCAAATGTACTGTGTAAACAAGATAGCTTCATACTTTGCCTTTTATATATATTTTTTGGTTTGTTTGATTTTTTTCTAAATAAAAAGTTAAATAATTGAACAGAAAATATGAAGCTGATAGTCTCATTATTTACAGGATTTCCATTAAAATACTAGGTCAGGTTAAAAACTCACTGTTTTCAGGAATGTCTTAATGCTTATTTCTATTTACTATTGACTATCTTCTTTGTGCATTTTTTTCACATTTTTCTTCTGTATTCTAAATCAAAAAAAAAAAAAAAGAAGAGTTAGGAGATTTTAGAGAGAAAAATTATAAAATGTTTATTTACTTATTTCTATTTATCTATTGTTTTTCTATTTCAAAGTTCTGCAAGATTTCATGTACATGCCTGGAGGGGTCACCAGACTCTTGTTGTTTTATGTGACCCACTGAATAGCTGTGCAATGGCAGGGCTTTTTTCTATTTGAAAAAACTAGTTTCCTCCGTAAAACTGATGTTAAAATATTTCTTTTTTGAAGTGAATGGAGATTGACCCTTAAAAATTTTGGCCACGATGTAATCTATTATTTTATTTTAATAAACTGATAATATTTTATTTTTTATAATACTGTAAAATTCAGAGAGGAATTTGGTTCAATCAATTTTATTTGCTAACTTAACTAAAAAATAGTCTACAAAAACTTATAATGTAAACAGGCCTGAAGTGTCAATTTAATAAATGTAGAGATAGGGAATGAAAAAAATATTTTTTTACCTGTCCAATTCTACTTTTTTTTTTTATTTTTCAAGGTGTGTTAACACACCTGTTATGAAGTGATTCATGAATTGTGTGTTCTCCAAAGCATGGTGCTTGCATTATTTTATGTATTACTCACAGAACTTTCAGAAGGAATTTTCAGTTAACATTCTTACTCCAAGGAAATTATAATGTGTAATAAGATATTCCAAGAGGATATAGCTTCTTATGTTTAATTGTAACTGCTTACAAATGAAATTTTCTGTTACTTGTTCTTCTCCTGTGGTGATGAAAAGAATTATTTGGGTTTTGCAAATATGAGACACTTTATAAATTTTAATGAGTAGTATGAGATGCTGCTTACCATTAATGACAGGAAATATTATTGTCAAATACATTATTTTTACTTCCCTGAGTACAGAAAAAAAACAAAAAAAGCTGAAAAAAAGCCAAAAACTTGGCATGCTACATAAAACACCGCCTTTTGTAGACTACAGTACAGATCAAATATGATTGACAGTGAGCAAAATGGAATTCACTGAATATTCTAACATGAATAGAGAAAATCGACTTGGACACTCAAGTGATAAGTTCCATCATGGCTGGAAATTCATGCAAATTATTTGACAGGCATGCAAAAATGAGACAGATTGCCACTCACTGAGTAACAGAAACTGAACCCTGACTGCTGGTATCATGGTAAATGTAGCAGTCAGATGCATGGATGTCTCTTTCTCCTCACACTTAAGCACATTTAGAGGCTTAGGAAAATGAAGTTATTAATACACATCTTCAGTTAAATCACATATTCAGCCTTAAATTCTAAGAATGGTCTTCCTTGTATCCAGCTGGACTCAGTTCCTCTTAGCTCAAAGTTGATCTCATTAAGGTTTAGGTCTTTCCCTATTGTGAAGAAAGTAAGTTCGTAAAGATTCTTCATTCTGTCGTAGAGAGAGGTTTTCACTTAGCATTTTTCAGAGATCTTTACAAAAACTGAGGTACCTATTCATATTTTTATTTTGCAAGTTATGTTTTTTTTCTATTTGCTGAACCAAAATATGTAGAATAATAGGAAATAAATCTAGACATTCTATCTGTCCTATACCTGTTAATAGTAGAGTGCGTGTACCATCTATTTTTTCCAGACAGAATTTCTGATTGAATTCATCTTGGAAAAACAAATGGATAAATGAACAATTTTTGGAAAGGTTTCAGTTGAATTATGTGAATGAATTTTGGGAAGACTTTGAAATATGATACTTCATTCTGGTGCTGAAGAACAAGTGTTTTAGAAAAAAAACACTATAAACTGCAGGAAATGCTCAGTAGGCCTGAAGATTATACAGGAATTAAAATATTTATTTGTGCATTTTTTTAATATTTTTTTTTCTGTCTTCTAAATAAAAAAATAAAAGAAGAGTTAGGAGATTTTAGAGAGAAAAAATATAAAGTAATTAAAAGACATAGATTTGTAAAAGTATAAATCATCAATATTATGCATTATGAAATTACTAAATTTGTAGGGGAATCTTGGATGCTAGGGGGCTTTCCTTAGCTCTTTGAGAATACAGTACTATAAAATTCAAAGGCAAACCATTTTACCTATAATTTAAGTTTATGCTGATTGCTGTAGAAAATGAGGTTTTTCTTTCTCAATATCAGGAATAATATTTCAAAATAGACATAACAAGAAACATAGGAAAATTTAGAAATTTAGTTAGCATTGACTGAAAACAGACAAAATCTGCAAACATAAATCTGGACTCCTCTACAACAATCTCTAGAAAAATCTCAAAATGTGATGGTTTTACCATTTTCAATTCCCAGAGCTTAAGCAAAGGCCCATTGCATTTTTCAGTCCTTATTTTTATGTCATCTAAAATATGGGAAATGACTAATATAACATGTGGATACTAAAAAGCTAGCAGAGAAATTTTCTAGCTTTCTGTAGCCACCTGTGAAAGTCTCCTTTCTCACTCAAACTAGCTGGGAAACGGTTTGAGATTTTGTAAACTATTTCACAGGTGCAGGCTGTTTGTGTCTTTGTTTTCCACACTGGGAAAAATATTTTGGAAATGGGTGTCAGAGCATTCCACCAATCACTCTGGGAGGTGGATGGTCAAACAACCAATGATGTCATGCCGCTCTTACAAACAAAGCTATATAAGCTGATTTATATAATTAAATATAGCCTTTTGGCCACTTAACCCGAAAATAGACTCGTGTCGTTTTTTGCTGTTCCTGGTACAACAGCTACAATAACACAGCAGAAAAAAAAGTGGATGAAATCCTATAAGAAAAGATAACACTGATATCTGTCTTGTGGTGACTTTATGATGCTGTATCCCCTATCATCTGCCCTGTGCCAGACGTGAATCCTGTGCCTTCCCGTATCTTTAAGGTGTTTCTCAGGAAAGGGAGGAGAGAAGCCAGGTGAATTCTTCAGAGCGGTTTGTGCTCAAGGACAGACACTCCCCTGCATTCCTGCTGCTACAGAGCCGAGGAAAGCACCTTCCTGCTTTTTTTCCCTGCTGTCGGCTCTGATTCTCAGCAGAGAGACAGAGAGTTAATTCTTTGCTTTTTAGCTAGCCCGCTAGCTGAGGCAAGGAAGTTTGTCCCTGGGACTTTGGCTTCTTCTTTTCTTCCAGACTGTTCAGGAACACCAGAACATCACCGGGAGGTCCCACACCACAGCCTGGGGGGAGCCCAAGCCGCGCCCCAGCTCCAGAGAGAGAGAGAGCCACACCCACAGAAAGGACTTTGAACCTTCTCAGGTCTTCTCTACAGAGAGAGGTTTTATTATTTAGCATTACTCTTTTTCCGTGCCTGCGTGCACTTTGCTTGTTAAATAAATAGGGGTTTTTTTCACTTTCCTCTGAGGAATTTCTTTCCAAACCTGATGGGGCAGGGGCTGCTGCAATCTGCCTTCCAATAGAGGGATGTTCATTTTGGACGTTTTTCCTCCAAATTTGTCTCAAACCGAGACAATATAAAACCAGAAAAGCCTCAGAATACAGGATTTTAAAATTTCTGATTTTAATAACTCCTAAACATCCAAATATAAAGTGTTTCAGAAACTAAAAGATTTTTGCACAGGGAAGTTTGACTCCAGGAAACTATGTTTACAATTCACAGTGTATTAACTCTTTGGCACTGACAGCTGAAATTATATTAATTACCTTATGAAGGTAATATAGAGGCCTAATGAGCTTGTTTACTCATTACAGGCTGTGTTTTTGTCCGTCAAAACCGGACAATTCTGAAGCACTTGTCAGACCTCCTAAATCTGATCTTTCTTAACCCTACAGAGAGAGATACAGAAAACAACTTCACTGACTTAAGGCTGGATCTAGGGCAAAAGGGTTTGAAAATCAGAGTTAGGACGCAAGACTGGATGTGATGTCACATAAACAAATTGTTGGGCAAAATATTAAAGTCAGCATTACTAATATTATTGTTAATACCCCCACATATACTATTTTTACACTTACAAGAATGAATGACTTACAGGTCAATAATTCCAATAATGTAATATTATTATATATTTTTCTTATAAGTAGGCTATGAACAAAATAGGGGTCTAGTCTTTATTTTTAATCTTATTTAAGAATATATGTTGAACATGAAACACAAAATAACTACTATGAGCACAACAATGTTATTAGGAGTAGCATAACTAAAGCACCATTTCCTGACAGTTTCACTTGCCATGACCCTTTAGCTAACATATCTTGGTTGGAGACATTTGCAAGCTTCTTGCCACAGTCCTTTAGAAAAGATTAATACAAAATGACTAAGGATGATTTGTATAAAACCTGCTGCCTCTGACTTTTAGTGTTATTTGCATAAAATGGCCTACAGTTGAAAAGCTTATAGAGTCTATTCCTATTCAAACTGAAGTCAATGTGAGCAGAAATTAAGCTAAAGAAACTTGCCAAATTTTATTGGTTTTTTTCATGTACGATATTACAAGATTATATCTCATGCTTGATTACACTTTCATAAAGATGAGCAGTTTATTCTCCTTAATTTTAGCAGTTAACCAAATAAAAGTTTTGCTACTTTTATACATACATAAAGGGAGCCAATCTTCTATGTTTGCCAGATTTAGGAAGCAAATTTCTTTTATTATGAATGATGCAGGTAGAAAATGTTATAATAGAACAAAAATGTCATATAATAGAAATAAATATGTGAAATATTCTACCTTTTCTTCATATTGAAGAAAACTTATTTTTACTATTAATATTAAATACAATATATTTATGTAATATTTTTGAATTTGATCATAATTGTGGTAAACACCAGTGTTAAATGTGCCACACTACAAAAGTCTAAAGCAAGAATAAAAATATTTTTATACAGGTTTTTATTATAAGCTGGAGTTCTGAGTCTTGCCCTAGAGCAGAATGATAGATATCTTCACAAAGGGAAAGGCAAAATGTAGTGATTCTAAAACTTTAAGCCCTTAACTTAAGAGAAGTAAAATGGGAAAGGGCACTTTTAAGTGAGTCATTGTGTCATGCCAACACCCTAATCACACTTCCTACAGTCTACAGAAAAATAAGTTTAAGACATTTGGGATTGTCTAGGCTAACAGTATAAAAGCACCTCTTCTCCACTTTTCAGTAATGAACATATTTTCTGCTCCATTACCCTCCATTAACTGCATACCATTAGCAGTATTAGGCAATATTTCTGTCATTCAGCCAGCCTAATATGAGCATAAAACAGTGTATTTTGTCAGCAATAGGAGGCCTAATAAGAGTGAAAATGGATTGCTTTACCTTTAACTTGACAGGAAACTTTTTCTGAGGTGAGGACAAAATCTTGAAGCATTTTCCCAGGCCATAGATCCCTTATGTATTGCACAAAAATGTCAGCCTTTGGTGTTGAAACATGTTTTGAAAACTCTGTTTATCTATTCATGTATTTTCCTTTCAATATCCTTGAAAAGACGGGTCAGAAAAAATCAGAAAAAGAGCACTAGATACAATTTTTTTCTCAGCGATTATGATGTGCCTTCAAGATATTTCACTTCATTAAACATTAACTGCTTGGGAAGAATAATAAGATATTAAAATGCTAATAAAATTTTGTACATCATAAGTTGAAAATTGCATAGCATTTTCAAGCTGCTTTCACTTCCATTTTTTCTTCAGACTTGCATTCATAAAACATCCAGCAATTTGTGCCAGATAACAGAAAAATAATGAATGGTAAATAATTTTTATTATACTGAGAAGCTCCCTAGTTCATCCAACACTGTTAACTGATCTCTAATTACAACATGGTATAAAACCTGTATTTAAACACAAGTATGGGGTTGTCAGCAGCAAGTTATTGAAGGAAAGACATTAGTTTGTGATACACAATAATGTTGTGTCTAAAGCACCCCATTGACTGGTGAATTTAGTCTGATTTTAGATGACTGATAGAGAATTTTGAAATAACCTCACTTGACATTCTCATAAGCACTAAGAAATAAGAAGTCAGTAAATTACTGTGGAGGAGCAAAACTAGACACAGGAACAGACCCACAAAGAAATTATCAAAGAGAAGTTACTGAATTATTTGTTGTCAGTTTGGAAAGACACAAGTAGTCTAGCAAGTGTGCAGCAAGGATTTCTCTTGCATTGAGCACTGTTTGTTATATTAATTTTCTGTATAATAAAGCAGAGAATATGTTTGTTGTACATGCTGACCACAAAAGATTAGGCTAGCTGGGAATATTCCGGGAATACAAAGTCAAACTTTTTTTTTTTAACTTCCTTGTCTGTTTTAATACTTCTAATTTATTTGTGTCACATAATGAATACCACCAGGGGACAGTAGACTTCAAAATAAACAAAATACAAGGAAAAGATCTGAGGACAATAACTTCCAACATAAAGAGAACTATGTTCTAAGAGGACAACATATAAAATAGAAGTGGAGACCATGATGTAGGCCATACATTAGATACAAATCACTAATTGATCCATGTCACAGAAATAGAACAGATATGATTTATCTGAATGTTTGTAACTACATTATGGACACCTATATCTGCAATTCATCCTAAGTTTTCCTGCTAGTGTGATCATCTCAAATGTGGATAAGGATGGCTAAAATTAGGATAGATGAATAGTATTAACACTCTCAAGACTGAGAATACCAAGACTGTTTTATGAACATGCTTATATTCTGAAATGAGGGCTGGCATCTTGAAAATGAAATATTTTGTAAGACATCTCTGTGTTAAGGGATATTATAAGCAGACATTCTCAGTTTCTGAATACTCTTACAGTCTATCATTCTTCAGTTTGGAGAGAACAAGATGGTCAGGACTAGAACAAAGGATTTGACTCTTTCTGGACTGAATGCTCATTCTGGAGTCTTTGGAGATATATATATATATATATATATGTATATATACTGGTATAACAAATACTTCCAGTCATGTGTCTAGGCACTTGATCCTTGTCATTTGTACTTTCTTTGTCAGATTTGATCTCCTGAATGTTTTTTCTTGAGCTATTTATCAGTCTCCCAAAACTGCTCTGTGTGATATCTCAGTGAGAGATATCCAGTCCAATGCTATCTCAGAAGACCTTACTTTTGTGCAAATAAAACAATTTAAGGATGTGTGGAATGTCAGAACACTTGATTTATTAGGCTATTTCCTTAAGGATAAGAAAAACAATAAACCAAACACACAAACCCTCATGGACAGGAAAAAGAAAAGCAGAGACAATAAAAAAACATTGATCTCAGGCTGCTGGCTGAAAGGCCACTAAAGGAACAACTCCAGTGTAACTTTGATACTTTGCAACTGATAAAATTATCATGGCTATCATAAAAAACTGAAAAAACCCAATCCTCTTTATGAGACATTTGAATGGACTTGAGACATTGCATAAAACTTCTGAGATGAGGCAAAAAGGAGCAAATATTATTGTATGAAGTTCAGAGGAAGGTTCAAAAGAGGGATCAAGGTAGATCTCATAGGAATAATGGTAAATTGAAGAGAAGAGAGGCTGAAATGGGGCAGTAGCATTTAAGAAAGGGTCTTGCAAGTACATATGCTCTGCCAAGCCCGATCACCGCAGACCATTCTATCTTCTACTTAAAGTACCTTCTTAACTTATTTCCTGCATTTGTGCTCTCTGTGTGAGATGGTAGTGAGCTTAAAGTTGAACTTAACAGCAAAACAAGATGAGAGGGTCTGCTGCTGGGGAAGACATAAGTGAACCAGCAATGAGACAGGCTTGTTATATGTGGATGTATCTGTGTGTGTACATGTGAGCCTGATCTGCTAAGCACAGTTAGAGACAGAATAGGTGGTTAAAACAGGGTCTTTGTAATGCTGATGTGTATGTAATCACTGCGTGTGTGTGTGTGTGTGTGTGTGTGCGCACAATGCTGATAAAGCTGCAACTCTCCTGCCTGTCTTCTCTGTCCTGCTGTTGGGTGGCTATGCTTGTAAAGGGAACATGCAGATTTAGTGACCAGTCTTACCACAGCATGGATCTGGGGAAGAGGAGCAGAAGCAGCAGAACAAGGATGAGGAACCAGTCCCATCTCTCTTACTTGAGCTCCAGAACTTCCCTCCTAGAACAACACTGTCAAAACCAAAACTTCATCCTGATTATGGTCAGAGACACTTTGGAGCTCCTAAATGAGTCATTTTGTAAATGCCCAATAGGTCCTTCTACACTTCCCAGGCCAGTTCATAGTTTTTTGTGGTTTTGGGGTTTTTGTTGTTGTTGTTGTTTTGTTTTCGGATGGTTTTTTTTTTTTTTTTCCCTGTGGGGGTTCCTTTTACTGATCTGCCTTGTCAATTTTCATCAACTTAGAGTTTATTTTTTTAATAAAACTGAAGAGCTATAACTGTGTGAATACCAATTTTGTTAGCATAGAGAATGGAGGACACTGAGGTGATTAGCTAGTAATGAAAAAAACTACATAAGACAAGGTTACACTGGTAGTATTACAGACAGAAACTGTACTAAGAACTGTAGTGGTGACAGCAGGTTTTGTGTGAGATACCAGTGGGAGGGTGCTGACTTAAAGTGTGTTCTGATGTTGACTTGGTGTATGATGCATTGTTCTTTTTGCCTGTGGACCAGCTGTGAGTGAAGTAGGTGAAATGAGAGCATGGCAGGTGTGGTGTGCTTGAGAAGCACTGCAGAATGTGATCAGTGAAAGGGTGAGTGTGAACAAACATTCACTTGGGACAAAGCCACTGTTTTGCATATGTTGTATGCTTAGAGTAGATACTTACATGAAGATGACCCAATTGATTTCAAAGAGCCTGCCCTGGCCTATTTTATTTATTAATAGAGATTTTGCTCTTAGAGTAAACACCAGAATTAGGAAAGCTTGTATTTATCATAAATGAGCTAGTAATGTATTTGAGCTTTTTAACGATAAAATACAAAGTATAAATTAATATACTATAAGTTAAGATAAATAATTTCAGAATACCACAAGAATATAAAGCATACTTTTGTTTGAAGTCAATGAATACATTCTCCAGTAGTTTAATCTCTCAAAATATCCTCATTTATAGACAGGAGTGTATGTGATTAGAAAAATGCTAGCAACATATAAAAGAAGTAATTTTGTCCTCTCTGGGGGGAAAAAAAAAATCTTTCTTATCAAATTCACAGTAACTGACACTGTTTATTGTTGTCTGAAAAAATGAAAGAAACTTGGAACTTTTTTAATAGGCACTATTTTCAAATAAATATTTCTCAAGAATTGAATTGCAAGAAAATATCTGGTCAGCATACTCTTCTTTAAAATTAAAGAGGTATTTTTATTTTTTTGACCATTTTCATTAACCAATGCAATTACAATGGAATAAAAAGATTTTTGAGCACCACTCAGCAGTGTAAAACTTTATATCTGAAAATCAACAAGTTTTAAGCAGATGATGAAAGCACTCAGGTGAATACTTAAAGGCTGAGTTGTTAGAAGAAGCCTTACAGTATAAGCTTTTATGTGCCTGAATTTTTTAGAAGGCTAGATACATAATGTTTTATCCATAATACACAGGAGAGTGGCAAGTAAAGCTCTGTAAGATTCTAGTTAATAAAGAAAAAGTAAAGTCAAAACAGTCTATGTTCTATCACTAGGCTGAGGAGAAGTCTTGGCAAAACATCAAATGGAAGCTTTATCAGCCATACTTCTTTTTGAGTTTTGTCCCAGTTCTATGTATCCATGACACGTGTGAAAAAAAGCAATGTTTTGACAGATTTTATTAGCAATAATACTATTTAAATTATGCATTTCACCTTGGTCAAAACACAATTTCACATGCTCAATTCGTGCTGAATTCACATGTTAGTTGCTGTTGATGCTTGTGATCCAGGACCATTCTAAGGCAGCAGTGCCAAGAACAATTTATATTCTATGAGCAATGGCTTCCACATTTCAGAAAAATCAGTTCTTATGTACTGAAGGTAATCATCTCCCACAGCCTGTGGTAGTCAGGTAAGTCTGTTATGAATAAATATTCTTCCTTCTGTCAAAGTACCATCCTTCATACCATATACACCTTCAGTAAACTAATGGTGGTGAATGTAATTTCAAAAATGTCATTTGATCAATCAACCATTACTCAGTTCCATACATTAGTAGAATTCTCTTTATGAGCTCCATGATTCATAAGCTTTAATCACTGGCTAAAATATGCAAAAACACATTCAAGAAAACACACTTTTATTGATGTCTATGGCATCTAGGCAACGGGCATCCTGTGAGGAATCGGTTCATAACTTAGTTTTATAAACAGTGATATTACTTATTTTTTGAGTTATGTGATGCGCCTAGCACTAGAAGGAAGAAGGACTGTCATAGTCATATACTCCAGTGATTCTTCTCCATTAGTCTTGCTAGGACAGAGCTGTTGTCAGGCAGTCTAGAAGATACACAGCTGAACATTATGTAGATTATATCGTTTTCCATGTCAGTTATGAACTGTAATTAGACATTAAGCAAAACATACAGTGACAAGAATAATGAAGGCTGTGGATACTGCTTAGAGAAATTACAAATTATCTATGCAGGAGAAATTTGCAAACAGAATGCATAAATATCTGCTAGTAATTATTCAAGTGAGATTATTTACAGGGAGAAGCAACTTCTGTCATTCAGCTACAGAAGTAGGTAAGCCTTCAAACTGCCAATGTGTCTTTAGGTCTGAAACAAAAAAAAAAAAAAAAACAAACTCAGTAAAATTAGAACAATTTACAGATAATGTAGTTCTACTGCTTTGAAGTCAGTGAATATTCTAAATAATCTCTCAAGGCCACAATTTTCTATTTTGCAAGTACTTTCAATTTATCTTGTGCTAATTATGGCGAGACTAACCTGCAAAGGATCTTTTGTATTCATTACCTACTGGATTCTCTGCAGGACTTGGCTGCATAGTTTCACAAGATTTTGGATTCTTACTCATTTGGCTGATGAAAGAATAGCCAGATGCAATCAGGGGTCCACATCATCACAGAAGAATGAAATAATAATGCAGACAAAGGATCAAGCTGGCAGATCAGGGTAAGGATCAGTTACGCTTGGGTGTATCTACTGTAATATTTGTGGTACTTTACAAATACCTAACTGCATGAGTTCATATTTTTCTAGTGTGAAGTGCTGAGATCTTTGGCAAAGAGAATTAGCAGCAGGTAGAATGAACTAATTTCTACTGATCCTTTATTAGCAGGAATTTTTAGTTGTTTCAGAGTTCTTCAACAATACGTCACTTTATTTTGTTTCTCAAATAAAAAAGTGATAAATTAGCAGAATGATCTGTGATATACTCTATCATACTTGAAATTCAAATAATTTAAGTCTGCTGTTCTTTGCACTAAGGATGTTTACATGACCTCCTGTAGATGACCCTGAGCAGCATTATGAAGCACATCCAGCCTGGCACTTTCCTGACTACCAGGGCTACCAGGTATAAGTTTTGTGGGAGAAAGAACTCAAAATAAATTTATTCTCTATCTTCAGTCTGACATGGTCAGGCATAAAGCTGCTCCACAGGTATCCTGAATAGAACCAAACACTTCTTTGCTTCACCTTGTGTTTCCCTTTTTCCAAGTTCTTCTCCTTTACCACTCTCATTCCTTTTCAAATAAACAACCCACTTTTCTTTTCCCTTTTCTAATGGCCATGGTTTAGCAGACTTTATAACCTTATTTGGTGTTTATGATTTGATTGCCCTGGTAATTTCTATGTTGCTCAGCAATTCTGCTAAGCTACTGCTTTATTTTGTTATGTACAGTTTCCCGCTGTTGTCTTTTTAATGGAACTCTGGGTCAGAGCTAGCCCTTTGTGTATGCATTACTCTTACCTCATTATCTGAAGCAGCCTGCTATTCCTCATATTGCTATTTTTCAGAGGTGCCACATGTCAGGATTCACCACAACATCCTGTGTCATAGTTTGAATGTCCCTATACTTCTGTGACATTCTGTCATTTCACTACCTGGTTCTAGAGATGAACAATGGTGGGGAAATATTAAATAGACAATTTTTTATAATCAATTTCACAGTTGCTATTTTAGAAGTAAGGATGACCTAAGGTGTTGAGTAACAACACTGTAAATTGTCTGACACATGATGTGGCAACCATTCAACTTAAATGAAATATCTTCTTTGTTTAGCTCTTCTACTGGGAGGATAAAAACTAAGTGCATATAAGCTAATGAAATTGAAAAGATTTGATCCTATACACAGAGCTTACAAAGGAATAAAGACACACAGAGAACATTCTGGACCTAATGATTTAAATTGTTAAAATTGTTTTATGGGTAGTTATCTTTTGATCTCAAGAGATCCATTTCTTTGCATTTTGTCAATGATAATTTTGTACAAGTGTATTAGCACTGATTAAGTATGAATAATTGAACGACAAGACTTTCAATATAAAAAGAGCTGTACCTTTAATTATTTAATTAATCTTACAATAGTTCTGTCAAATAAATCACTCATAAAGGAAGAAGTTATGGTCAAGAGAAATATATGGATTGGTTACAGGGCAAAATAATGAACACCAAAAATTAAAGAGACCAGTTAAAAGACCAGCAATAAACTAAATGTGTCTCATTAATTTTCTTAACATGTAGGGCATTTGTGTTAATGAGCTTTATGAAATAAAAACATTCAATCTAGGAGCTAATTCCATACTTAATATGTAGCATGTAACAGTCCTGAAATTCTCAAAGAATGGCTGAAATCTTTCTATTACTCTTCCATTGGTAATAAATTCTGGTTTTCAAGCTCAACCAGAAAGGTTTTGATGATTGAGTATTCCTTAAACAGTTTGTGCTCATCTATTGTGTCCTGCAAGGA
Source organism: Corvus kubaryi (assembly GCF_017639235.1). Classification (NCBI taxonomy): domain Eukaryota; kingdom Metazoa; phylum Chordata; class Aves; order Passeriformes; family Corvidae; genus Corvus; species Corvus kubaryi. The sequence goes on along the minus strand of NW_024580667.1, from coordinate 40,268,542 downwards.
AAGGACTTTAATAGCAACTGAAAGATCACTACAAACTTATGCTTATTTGAAAGACAAGTGAAAGAAACCATACCATTGATTTAGGTGTTTATATTCAGGGAAATCCTACCTGTATATATTTTTCCAGCACTTCACCAGAGTTACAAAAAACAGGATAAAATCTTTCTTTTGTTTCTACAGTGACTAGACCAAAATAAGGTGATATATGGCTTAATCTTGAAGGTCTTTCTTACTTGAATTGTAAATAGTGTCTCAGCTGAATCTTGTCCCATCAGATCTTACCAATTTCTTCTGCAGGAAAAGAAAAATGCTTTTGGCTTAATCTGGCTTCACTGACATCAATGGCCTCACTTTACTGAAGGATAAATAGTAGTTCTAGACATTGGGCTCTTGTTTTCCAGGATTTCTGAGGACTTAAACATTTTGGAGTGTTCCGGGTGAATGATGATAGTGGTCTATGACTCTAATCAAAAGTGCAAATAAGCAATTATTCATAGAAATGGTCTTATGAAACAAAACCTGGATAGCAAAATAAGAGATCCTAGAAGTGAGATGAAGCACTGGACTCTTGAATATCAATATTGTTTAATGGTTAATTAAGCCCATGGTTTTATTTTAGTCTGCCTCAGTTAAATGTCTTGTGTGGCTTTAGTTAAGTTCAAACAGGACCTTCTTACCAGGAGTAAACACCACAGGTGAGTCAAGCTGTGCAGAAAGGAAATTAAGGCCGAATTTCTAGTTTTACTAAACCATTCTTGTTCCATGCTTAAGAGCATTAACATTGAACCCCTTGTCATCTTGTTCAATGGGAATATCACAACCCTTGGAATAAACCTCAGAATAGTAATTCACAACTTCATAGTTAATTTTTTTCTACTGTCTTGTAAAAATTCACCTTTACATTCCAGCAGCACTAGAACTGACCAGGTGTAGCTAAAAAAATGACTTCCCTTGTGTGTTCTAGTCAGCACCTTTTTCACATGTAAGACAGCTAATTTGAGAAAGAATCTGTGAGAAAGGATTATATATTTTCTCTTTCAGATTTTAATTTCCCTTAACTACAGCTTTGTACGTTCTTGCCAAGAAAATGTCAAGTGCTTTTCTATGTTGATTTTCTTTGTGCTGTAGACCTCCAGCTCTAGTTCGAGCTCTTTTTGATGGTTTTTGGTTTCTTTGGTTGTTGTTGTTGTTGTTACTTTTAATAAAAAGGAATTATATTAGTTCTTTTCTCCTACTAAAATGAGTAAGGAGTTTTAAAGACCTTCTTTGTGTCTAACAGTTTTGGCAAGGGGCAGTGACAAAGAATACACATGAGGAAATCAATGTCTTTTTTTTCTCTTAGCTCTCCCTAGTGAGAACGATGCATATTGATAGGACAAGTGTCAACAGACACAAGGTGGAACACTGAAAATTCCTACCACATAATAGGAGAAAAAAATTACCACAAGTTTGTCTTGTAGGGTTGAGGAATCTCCAGCATTGAGGTGTTCAAGACTAGGCTTTTGAGCAGAAGTTTGGATGATGTTCTGAGGCCCCTTTGGCCTTAATTTTTCTCTAAACCAAAGAGAAAATTATTTTTCTATGAAAAATACATAGAAATTTTGAAACATGTATTCATTAATTTCTCTCATTATCAGTTATTATTTGGCATACTATGCAATTAGGTTTGTTATTTTTATTGCTTGTGGATTTTTGTTTTATACTCTACTCTATCACTTCTTATGTATAACACATTTAGTCCTCAGACTAAAATTAAGAGACATTGGATATCAGCACAGAAATTTTCAGAAACAAAATTTGTGTGATTTAGAGGAAAGGATTAGTGCTATGCTCTCTCTTCTGTACTTACACTTTTAAGGAGTAATTTTAAAAAGCTAAAGCTTAAAAGTACTCTTATGGGTATGTTATTTTTTTTCTGCCTCAGTAAACCACAACATGGTCTATTTAAAGATCTGTGTTGCTACTTTCTTCTCTAACACTGATTCTATTCCTTTTCATTGACTTTCATACCAAGGGAGAAAAAGTCAGTTAAACCTTTGTTGGAACAAACAGATAAACCAAACCAACCAAACAAACAAAACCTAGAAAAGAAGTCCATCCTGACCTGCTTCATTCTACTGCTATGCAATTTTACCTCAAGGAAATTTAGTTATAACTCTAATGATAAAAGCATATATTGCTCAGTAGCCCAGGAAACAGGTCCTCTTTGCAGTTGCCAAAATATTCTGTCTCCCTTCCACTTTAGAACATTAAAAGCAGAAGAACAGCAGTCACAAATGCAACATCAAGCTGTTTTGTTTTGGTTTTTTTTTCCTCTGGCTGTTGTCATCAATTAACAGATTCCCTTGCTCAGCCTCAGATGCCAGGAAAGGCATCTTGCTGAGATGCTTTAAGTCATACAGCTACAAAGCTGGTACAACTGTCATCCCCCTCCTTAAAGCAGGATACAGGAAATTGTAGTCTCATCAGTCTTACTGCAGTCCCTGCAAAAGTTATGGAACAAATTCTCTTTTCATAAGTCAAACGAAGTACGTGGCTGGGGAAAGCCAGCCTGGATTCACCAAGAGCAAATCATTCTTGGTAAGCTGATCACCTTCTGTGACAAAGCAAGCTGCTCAGTTGATGTGCATCAAGGGGTGGACATGGTCTACCTGGATTTATCCAAGGCTTTCAATACCATTTCCCACATCCTGTTTCTAAAGAAGCTGATGCATTATGGCCTAGACAAGTGGTCTGTGTGGTACCCTCTTGTGTAATGAAACTCTGAGTTGATCTTAATATTTTAGTGGAATCTGACTAAAAAATATAACTACAAGTGAAGATGTTAGAAAAGATTCAAATGCTTTTTGTGCCTAAATTAAAGATTTAACAAATATGAAAATAAGCCTAAAGAAGATGAATCAAACAGGAAAACAAAACCTCACAAATCACAAGTCTACTGTATTATTAAAAAGGTGGTTTGAACAGAGAATTCCTCATTCATGATGTTCATGATGTTCTTACTAGGTGAAATCTTATTACAGTTACACAAAACATATACAGTTTAATACTTTGGTCCACAACATAGTGCTAGAGCCTACCTCCTCCTCTCACTTACTTTAAGTAAATAAATGTGTTTCTGGGTTTGATTCTGTGACCTATTGACAAGATAATTTATTGGAATGAGAAGACTGTAAAAAGGAGTAAAAACCTTAAGAAGCTCAAAACTTCCACAACTTATCCTTAGTGGGCTTCAGGAAATGAACAAACTGCTGAGTATTGTATAAGTATGGAAAAGAACCCTGTATTTCAGTCCTTTTACAGATTTAATATCTCAGTTTAATGAATAGTGGTTTACATTAGATAAACATATTGTCAGCAGACTATACAAGATGAGAATTGAGAGCATTTTCTTCTTGAAAGAAATGTGGACCATTTGAATCACTCAGGCAAAGCAGCCTCAATTCAGTTCCTCAATGACAGCTATAACCACATAGTCTTTCTATCTGAAGTATATGTTTTAAATCTAAAAGCAAGTCACATCCTGGTAAATACATAATACAATTCTGGACATTTCCATTGAGGACTTGATTATAAGCAGGAAGAGCCACAGCCACAAATCCATGTTTGCAATAACAAATCCAGCACTGATAGCTGGGAAAAGGTGGATCTGAAGGCAAACTCCTGTTAAAAGTCCTAGGCTGCCTTTCTCTGAGTTACTACTAGGTCCACTAAGCCTAAATTTCCATCCATTATGTTTTTTTGACATTATTTCTGTGTCATTTGACTGCCCCATGCTCTTCATTAACAATCTAATTTCATAACGCTGTTCTTCATTCCAGCCTTAGGAAGAAGGAAAAGAGGATGTGTCTAGATTACTAGTTAGCCACTATGGGTACTAAAAATACTTTTTCCTTTTGAATTCCTTTCCACTAATATGGAACTAGGATGTACAAGAGAAATTGAGAGCAAGAGAAAAGAATTACCAAAAACAATTTCGACAGATTGTGGAATACTAGCTTGATGGATAAAATGTGTGCTCTTGTGACACAAGAAATCCAGACTTTTGTACCACAGTCCCTTCAGAGTAATCATCTTCAACAAGGAAGCATCTTCAATAGAAGGTAGAAACAGTAATCTCAAAACTAATCTCACTGAAATGTTTGTGATTGTATCACAAATGGCATGTAGGGAATTTCCTATATTGTTTTAAAATCAATTTATCTGTATTTTCTTTTCATTAAGTATAAAATATAACGTTCCTACTTTGTAAACTACAATTTGAAATAGTAAAGGTATAAAATTCTTAGCACAAAAAAAAAGCAAATCAGAAAGTTTATTTGCTGTTAGCACCAACACTGTAGAAATTTAGAATTGCTAGACAACTCCATTTAGGTGCTGAAAGTTCACTTAGCATCCACACATTCACACAAAAATAAACCCACTGGAAGTTATTCCAAGTTAAAGAGAAGACAGTTTTGCGAATTCCATTTAACTGTTTGCATGCTTCTTCATTAATTTTCCCTCAGAAATTGTAATACAAATAATTTTTTCATGCGTTAGTCGTAAGATTTTTTTGCCAGGCAAAATATGCTGGGTACGCATCTTTTGGTAAGCCACAGGAAAATTAAATCCACATCATTCACAGGAGCATATATTATCCAACAAGACTACTAAACTATTATGTGTGGCAGGATATGTTAGCTAGTTGTAGCCTTTGCAAGTTCAGGTGAAATTTTATCAATACAGATCCGAGAATGCAATTTGTTTATTTCCTATTGAAATAAGCAGCGTTATTCAGTTATCTTTTATTGTTGTTTTTCTTGTTTAACCTGCATAGGATGTTTGCTGAAATTAGGTTCCCTGGTAGCAGAATATATGCATCTCTCACTAAATACTTACTTGCTTAAAAAGTAAAACTAAAACACCTTTGCCTTGAGCATAATAGCATCCGTTCAGGTAAGTCAGAAATTAAAGTTGCAGCTCTAATTCTGTGCATGAGATTAGTAGTTCCAGGTAGCCATTATCTATTCCTTTACTTTCTTCTAAAAGTGATATAAAAAGGGATCAAACACCAAATTTTGCATGTGAGAACTATGCTGAGGTGAATATCAGGAAATCATGAAAGGAGAAAAGTAACATTCTGAAAAATGTGGTGCCTAGCATGACATTAGTTATCTACAAGATGCAGTTTTAAACCTGGTTCTACCCTTTGGAATCTCTTAACACTGTCTACAGACTGCTCCAGAAGTTAAGATAGGCCCTTAAGTAAGTCACTTTGAATAATGGGCTGGGCTCAAGAGTTTAATTTTTAAATAATTAGATTAAGGGTACCTCATTGTGAGGTGAGTGCTGCAGTTGTGCTGTGCACATCAGTGTGTGTGCAGCTAACTGAGTCAGCTCACTCCTGCAGCAGTTTGTGCAGAAAGGCACAGACCCGGAGCCAGCAGCTCTGTGCCAAACTGCATACGTGTCCCCAGCTATGGTGGTGACATGTCACAGGTGTCAGGGCATGGTTCTCAGCTGCTGTTAGAGCTGTTGTCCCTGTGACATCCAAGGCTTGACCCAGACAAATCCTCAGAAGGAGGGTTGAGATCTACAAATCTCAAACTGCAGGGAGTGCTTGGGACAACTCACTGGGGTTAGGCCAGATGGTTTTACAGCTTGTAGCATCTGTGCAGTTGTCAAGAAGCTGTGCCACCAAATGAAAGAGCTGCAGGAAGAGGTCAGCAGGCTGAGCAGCATTAGAGATGAAAGGAAAGCAGTTGAATGGCTCTTTTCCAAGAAACTGCAGCTTCAAGAGCTCAAACTTCCAATTGTAGAGGAGACAGGCAGAGCCTGTGCCTGTCAGGGTGTGTGACATCCCACCCATAAGGGGAAGGGAGCACCTAAGGTTCATAACTGCTCATGGTTGAAATGAACTACAAAAGTCAGAGGGTCTGCAAAAGCTTACAAAATTTTATATTTATATTTTTATTTATATTTATATTTTTATATTTATATTTATATTTTTATATTTAAATTACATACTTGGCATGAAAATTGGTTTGTTAGTCCCTGACGTCCTAGCATAAGCACACAGCGTGTGTTTTGGATAACAAGGTAGAGTGAAAGGGGAGAGACAGATGAATTAAAGAGAGGGGAGAGAGGGAGAGGGAAATGAAGGAAGAGGGGGTAAGAAAGAACGAAAGAGAGGAAGAGAGAAAGAGAGAGAGAAAGAAAGAGAGAAAGATCACCAGTCCTGGTTCCAGCATAGATCCAGTTGGGGTGTCCAGAGCCCTGAGGGGCACGCACACAGAGCAAATGCACTGGGCTTCTTAGAGGAAATTTCTCACTTTCCATGCAAATTAGTTATCAGTCACAGTCTGTTCTTCTAGACCTTTCTGGAAATAGGTTGGAGGGCTTTAGGGGTCTTTGGTGGTCTTAATTCCCCCCTAGAGTCCACACCCTCTTCTTGGTCATTCTTGCACTTGTGATGCACTGTGTTGTAATTATTTCCAGGAACTAGAACAAGGAATATTGTCCCAGGAAAGTCCTGCCCTATCTCCATATGGCCCCCTTCTCCAGCCATATTCTAGTCTTTCTCACAGTCTATTACCAACCATCCTTGGCTGTTATCACCCAAAGTCCTTAGCTGGTTCCATATCTCTCCAGCTATTAGTGTTTGAGATAACCTTATCATCTTATCTTCTGGGCTTCTATAGCGTGGCAAGGGGAAACTCCAACTATGGAAAAGCCTGGCAGCTGGCACCACGAAGATGGCTTCTTCTGTCCCTGAAGACTTGTACCTGCAGAATATGTTCACTGTCCTCATGCCTGATAAGGAACTGAGGCCACTCTAAAAAGAAAAATCAGAGCCAGTTGAGTCAGAAATATACTGCAGCACCAGGTGGAAATGCAGAGTGTTAGTAGAGGGAGACACCCTGTTGTAGGCAATGAGGTTTCCCACCTCATCTGTGGTGATGGTGGTCAGAGACAGGAACAGGTTGGCCAGAGAAGTTATGGGTGACCCATCATTGGTAATATGCAAAGTCAGGTTGGATGGAGCTTTGAGCAACCTGATGGAGTGAAAAAAGTCCCTGGCCATGGTGGGGAGGGATAACCCTGGAAGATCCCTCCCATCCTAAACCAATCTATGATTTTATGGTTGACATTTGAGTGGCCCTCCATAAATTACATATGACACATTATTATAACTACTCTAAAATTTTACTGTTCAGGATGAAGTTATGGGAAGCAGACTGGCAAAATTCAGGATCAAACTGTGTTCTCGATATCTTGCTGTATAGTAGATGATTTGATTATCATCAGTATTGCAAAACAAGATGCACATTATGGCAGATGTTCATCATACAAGATATTTTACTGTAACTTACTCTGGTTTTATTTGACTATTCTAAAAACACAGAGAGGCAATGATTAATTTTATATTGCTGAGGTTTATTTTATAGAAGCTACCAGAAGAAAATAAATTAATTCCTGTTCTCCAACTACTTTGAAATAAATAATTTATAGCTAAGGTAAAGTGAACAATATCCAGAGTAGACTACACAGTTACAACAGCTATTTGACATACAACAAACCAATCTACTTCCATTAAAATTTAATCAGAAGCATACCTTATTCCTTTCTCAACCTCAGTTACTATAAATTTTTCCTGTGACCCATCTATAATATAAAATACATCTGAGGTTGCATTTATTAAAAATAATGCCTTATTTATGTATTATGTCAGCTGTGGTCTTTAACTGAGTTTCTGAAGTTCAGATGTAAAAACTTTTAATGCCTGAAAATTATTTTCCTTTACCTTTTTTTTTTTTCTGTCTAAGTTGTAGTGAGTCAAATTTAGTTGTCTAAGCATAGTTACCTAGTGGCAAGTTAAGATAGATACCTGAGCTATCCATAGGGGCTGGCGGTTGGAACACAAAAGATGTGTGAAATCATTTCTTCTGACAGTGGCAGTTAGAAGACAAGCAAGATGAGCCAATGGAGCTTGAATGACTTCAGAGGGTGCATAATTATAAGCAGGTGATAACATCACTCTCTGTATTTTTACTAGTTATTTACCTTTGTTTTACTACTTTGAGCTGTAAAACTCTTTGTTACTAGAGTGTGATCACCTGTTTTAAAGGAGTATCAGCTCCTGGCATCTGAAGGTAACTACTGCATCTTGCTGTTTTTACCTTTCTGTTTAGGCAGATCAGCAATTGCAGATGTTTTGAAATGGTACACACCCTTGGAATGCAAGCAATTCGAGATGTTACTGCAGGCGCAGCTGCAGGTTTTAAGCTATAATGCATGGATTTCGCGTCACAATGATAACGTTCTTTAAAACATTTCCTCTCAGCTCTCCAACTCATCAGAATACTTTCCCAACCAGCCTCCAAAATTTGTCATCCATATCTTTTCCCACACATTTGCAATATATTTTCTTCACAGGCAATACAGCATGTAGAGTGTGCAATTAACAATTCATGGCTTGGAACTGAATTAAGAGAGTGAAATTCACTTGCTGACTTTCCACTATACATGACAGGCATCTGGCACTAGGAAGTGTCATCAGAGTTCATCTGGCATCATCAAATTGTCTCTTGGACAACCAAATGTTCCTCTTACTGTTTCAGGATTGTCATTGGTCATTGTCTGTAAGACATAAATAGCTACTTCATGTAGTATTAAGTCTGTTCTCAGGACCCTGAATTTTCCTTCAGGTTTTTGAATGACTAAGTACCTGTTTCTTCTGTTCTGAATTCTGTGATAAAATCTGCTACTTCAGTTCTATTTACTAGGAAACAATCAGGTCACAATTCAGAAGTCATACAAAATTGCAAAGTATGGTTTTGACACAACAAAGTGTCAATGGAAAGAATCTGATTAATGGGAAATTGCTGAGCATCTGTCCAGACCATGTAGAAGTATTTGTTTCATTTTTGTTTTTCATTATATATCCATGCAAAGCTGAATCCTCAGTTTGATTAACTCTCAAACTATCTCAAATGCACAGAACAAGAAAGAATTTCTTTTTGGTGCAAAAGATAAAGTACCAGATAAAATCTTTGCTGAACTGGAAAACAGAGAAGAGTGTCTGCAGGGAAGTGAGAGAACAGGCAGAATTGGAGCTATCTGGGAACCAAAAATGGCACCAATTCATTGAGTTCATAAGAGGAAAAGTGGGTTGCATAACTGTATGTCAACCTGAAAATACTTTTTAGATTCTTCAATTAAAGCACTGGAAGGTAAGACTGTGCTTCTGTGTAGGGCCTATTGGCTATGGTTGGTTTCTCAGCCATTTTTCCAGTTTGAATCCAGAGGCTTATAACTGAACATGAATGGTAAAAAGGGTTTATGCATCTCAGGCGTCCAAATTCCACTATCGGTGGTTGGTTACACTTAAAGTCAAAACCTAAAAAAGTTAACATTATCAGACACAGTCATTCACTAAATATTACCATCATCTATACAGCATAGGGAGCTGAAAGCTTGTCCATTGGCCCAATTCATTACTGTTTCCAAATCTCTCATCACAGCAGAAAGTAACTATAGAAATTATAAATGTCTTCAGGGTGGTAGATTTTGCCTATGATTTCATAACATATGTAATGGCTAATTACCTTAGGAAATACATTTAAACACATAAAACTCCTTATTTTATATGTATTTATTAAATTTTCTTTGAGAAATCAACAGTTTTAGGATATAGAGGTATATTCCAATCTCAGCAGGATAAACTACTGGTTAGAAAGAGAATCTGCTAGCTAGGGAAATGATAGGGAGAGAATTGTGACAAACCAGCAGAAATGTTTGATGGAGAAAATGATGACTAACCAATTCTTTAAAGTGAACTTTTAAATGCCTCTTTCATTAAAAAGAACTTGTAAAGCTGTCCATTTCCATTCATTGTAAGTTCTCATATTTGACTGAAATATTACACAAGTTGATATATGAACAAAAAAAATCACGGTGTGTAACAGAGCCATTTATAGCTGCAGACCAGTTGCAGGGCCAATATGATACATTTTAAAATGTGTTTACCCAAAAGCAATTCTTGAAGGGAAACTATCATGCAAGATAAACACTAATATTTATGCACTATATTTCCATGACAAGGAGAAATCCCTTTACAGCCACCTGACTTTCTGGGCCCAGAAGTCCTGCCCCTTTTGCTATCACATGATAGGCTTACCTACCTCACCTTGTCCCATGTGATCCCTGGATCCCAGTGACTGGATGGTAACTGAAGCCACATGTTCTAGATTCCCCCAGAAGTACATCAAGTCACTCCCATAGCCCACGACATGGCCCAGCAGTGTGATGCCATTTTGTCACATGTGATTTATGAATGTTCTGTGATTGCATGGTTGCTTCAGAAGCCTCAGAAAGTCCTCATAAATAGGTATCTATATATACATATATAAAAATAGATGCAGGATATATATTTGTTTAATTATATATAGTCATATGTATATTAGTTAAAAACATAAACCTATCAATGTATGTAAGTTTATATATAAAAAGGATGTACAATGTATATAAATGCATATATATAAACCCATCAAATTTTAATAGTGATTTCTATGCATCTAATACAAATTAATAATATAAATCAATATAAACATTTGTTACTGTTTAATAAAATGTATCTAAAAATATCATTTAATCTGAAAGATTTAACTAAGTTTAAGTGTGAATGGAAAGAACAATTTAAAAGATGTCTTGGGCTCACTACTTCAGAGGGTTTCAGTAACTCCTAACCCACTGTGGGTGTGGCAATCTTAAGATGGGCAGCACGCCTTTGAAGAGGCTAGAGGAACATGCACAAAACTGAACATGTCTGTGGATCCAGGGATGACTCTGGTGAGGCCAGCAGGGAAAGAACTACTGAACACTGCGCCATGCGAAGAGGAAAATGTTTGGAATAGTCTGAACAAGAGACCCCAGACCCTCAGCTCCAAACTTCTAGAGTGACCATCCAAAATTATTGGGGAAATCTCTTGGGTTTGTGCTGTGCAGCATGATACAGGCATCATTGTCAATTATAACAGAAAGCTGGGACAAGAAGCTTATGAACTGTGTCTTATGAACTTGTACAGGAAGATCACTGATGGAATTCTGAAAACGATTATATTATTCAGAAGAAATTACAAATGGGCTAGATATTTAGAAACACCGAATCATCAACTTGTTTTGTTGAAAGGGATCAAAGGGATTAAACATCATGTAGCTTCAACCCCTTTGCCATTGGTAGAGACTTTCCACTAGACCAGCTTGCTGAAAGCACCATCCAATCTGGTCTTGAACACTTCCAGTTATGGAAGGGCACAACTTTTCTAGGCAACCTTTTCCAGTGTCTCATCACACTCAGAGTGAAAAATTTCTTCCTTAGACCTAGTTTAAATCTACCCTCTTTATAAATCCATTCCCCCATGTTCTATTACTACATACCCTTTCTAAAAGTCCCTTTCCAGGTTTTGTGTAGGTCCCTTTAGGTACTGAAAAGCTACTAAAAGGTGGTTATATATCATCAAAAAAACGGAAACAGGAAAAACCCCATGTTTTCTGTGACCTGGAATATATGTACAAAGTGGAGCATATGTTCTTAAATATGGTTTAGCTCTGGACTTAGCACCAAAAACACAACAGGGTGAAAAAAAAAGTATGAAAAGGAAAACTGAAGGAGAATGAAAGCCTAAAGGTGACACATCTTGTGGTGTTTATTGTGCTGCTTATGGATGCAAAGTTTTGTGGTTACAGATGCATAAGTTTGTAAAACCAAAGGCTATGCTGACTATGTTTTAGCTAGCCATCTTCTGGAAGAAAAAATGGATATGTAGCTAAGGATTCAAGATGATCAATTCATGTGCATATAAGTTCTCATTCCTGAGTATATGTTTCATAGGTTTTAAATTTTTAAACTGTGAAACTAAGCAGCTTTTCCCAAGCACTGGGATTTGAGGGTTGAAAAGGTTATTTCTCCATTTTCTTCAACACTGCTGAAAATCAAAACTTTGCAGGCCCTCATCCACAATCAGAATATTATGGAGTAGAACAAATTGGAAAGGGATAGAAATTTTTTTCACAGCCCACAGTTAATAAGGAGAAGGTTTTTCACTTGCAAACAGAACCAAGTTACTACTGTTAACAGGAAGTGAAAATTTTGAGGTAGACCTGTAGTTTACACAAGAATGAGATTTTAGTGTTGATTTGTAATCTATGCAGATGGGGAGCTTGAAGAGTTTCTATAAACAAAATGCCTACATCGCTGAATCCTAGTGATGCTGTTTAGTGGCAAAAGAATTCCACACATATTAAAAAAACAATTCCTAAAGAAAAGGTCATTCCTAGAAATTTAATACCTTGTAGTCCTTCAGCAGCAAAATAAAACAATATCCTCCTGGGCACCCTGAAATTATACCTGACAATTCTGACAACTTGACAGCCTATTTTGGTGTACTCAAAGTAGAAGTGTATCCACTTTATGGTCTTTTCCTTGTGGTTACCGTCAGAGTAAATGGCAACATATTCTTCTTGTGCTGCACCTGTGCTGATACGCTTCAGAGATGCTGCATTTACAGACATAACACATGGTATGTATAATACTGCTGAACTAAAAAAGGCCTGGAGGATGCATACAAGGTTCTTGAAATCTATGAAGCTTTGCATTTTGAAGAGTCAGAAATGTTTGGTTTTGGATTTTTAGTGAGTTTTCCTTTTTGTGTTGTTTTGTTTGGGGTGGGGTTTTTTTGTTGGTTTTGCTTTAGATTACATAAAGCTGTACCTCCATCAGAAGCAGAAAGCTTCAAGTTACCCTGCCTGGTACACAGATGCTGACAAAACACCCTGATTCATCAGTGATCTCAGGCAAAAAGAAGACTTTCCTTTGCAACCTGAGTGCATAAAGAAGAACACCACAAAACAAAAAATTGCCTAAGCGTTTTAAAATTTTCAGTGCAATTTCTTCTAGGGATTCAATTTTCCCCACAGCATCGTGATAATAAAACAAGACGATCTGCACGGTTACCTCTTTAGTTTGGATTATGACAAAACTCCCTGTAATTTTCTTGACGAGAATATGGCGACTGCCTTATGGAAGCATGGCAAAGGATGGTGACACTGGAATACAAAACTAACATTTTTATAGTGTGCTTCATCATGACATGCACACCGACAGCTTTATGATTTCATAGATGTCCTTCAAGGTTGTCACTTTTATGACTACATATGGTATTTGTGAGTTGACAGGATGATTGTCTAAAAGTTAAATGCATCTCTGTAAACAAAAATAACAGAAAAAAATGGGAGCCTTATGTCAAATGGAAATGTTAATAGACTCCCCTACAGCTTTTGATAATAGGCTTGCAATGTCTGTGGCTGGAGATAAGGAGAACACTAATCTCTTGATGTATTGTTTTGGCTGACAAGAGTAAGATTGCCTTCTACAATGTAACAACTACTTGAATGAATGAGGAGAGAGCAGTGGATATTGCTTACTTCAACTCCAACAAGGCTTTCAACTCTGTATCTCTTAACATCCTCATAGGCAAACTCAGAAGTGTGGACTGGATGAGTGGACAGTGAGGTGGATTGAGAACTGGCTATACGGCAGATTCCAGAGTCGTAATCAGTGACACAGGATGTGTTTGGAGGCCGGTCACTAGTGGTGTCCCCAAGGTTCAGTACTGGGCCTAGTATTGTTTAACTTAACCATCAATGACTTGGATGAAGAAACAGGGACCTCCTCATCAAGTTCACTAACAACATAAAGCTGGGAGGAGCGGATGATACCACAGAGAGCTGTGCAGCCCTTCAAAAGAGTCTTGACTGGTTAGAGAGATGGGCAGATTGAAATTGTCTGAAATTTGACAAAGGCAAGTGCAGTGTACTGCACCTGAGGAGGAATAACCCCCTGCACCAGCACAGGCTAGGGGCTGGAAAGCAGCTCCGCAGAGAAGGATCTGGGGGTCCTGGTGGACAACAAACTGTCCGTGAGCCAGCAGCGTGACCTTGGGGCCAAAAAGGCCAGTAGTATCCTGGAGTGCTGTAGGAAGGACTTTGCCCACAGGTTGAGGGAGATGAACCTGCCCCTCTGCCCTGGTGAGGCAACATCTGAAGTGTTGTGTCCAGTTCTGGGCTCCTCAGTACAAGAGAGACATGGAGCTTCTGGAGCAGGTCACAAAAATGGTTAAGGAACTGGAACATGTCTCTTAAGGTTGAGGGGTCTGGGCCTGTTCAGACTCAAGCAGAGATGATTGAGAGGGGACCTCATCAAAGTGTATCAGTATCTGAAGGGAGGGTGACAAGGATATTATCAGGCTCTTCTCAGCAGTGCTGAGCGATAGGACAAGACTCAATGGGCAGAGACTGATGCACAGGAAGTTCCACCTGAACATGAGGAAGAACTTCTTTACTGTGCGAGTGACCACCCACCAGAACAGATTGTCCAGAGATGTTATGGAGTCTCCCTCATGGAGAGATTCAAGAGCTGTCTAGATGCAATCCTGTGCCAAGTGCTCTAGGATGACTCTGCTTGAGCAGGGAGGTTTGATCAGATGACCCAGTGTGGTACTTTCCAACCTGACCCATCCTGTGATTCTGCGTTAGAGTGTTGCTGACAACTGTCATGTCTTGTCTATAAATATCCTTTTATCCTATCTGGAGAATAAATATAGAAGCATTTTTATGGTAACCAGCTTATTTAAGCTTAGGAAAATAAACATGGTTATGATCAATGATATGGCTAACTGTGTATGTGGGCGGTGAAACTGAAAACTTTTGCTAGGCATGTGCATTGCTGGAAGCTTAGTAGCCTGCACATTTTTTGAAGAATTACAAAGGGTCACAACTTCAACCAAAAGCAAAATCCACAGGGTTATTTAAGAAACAAATTTTGTCCTTCACAGGACACATGAAATCTTGACAAGACTTGGTTCTTTTAAGAAGCATCAGAAGATACTACCAAGCCTCCATATGGATATCTGTTCATCGGTACAAATTCTTCTAGGTATGTAGTGCCTTTTAGGCAAAGAACTGACCAATTTTTTCCTGACCAAAAAAGCCAACTAGATGTATACTGATGGGGGGAAGAGAGGGAAGATCACTGAGAAATATGAGAAGATGAACTGGATATATCTGATTGTGTGAACTCTGGTGAGTAAAGCCCCTGAAAGATTTAGTCAAGGAATGTTTAGTCAAGTCTGATCAGCATATTCTTTTTCTAGAGACTACGCAAAGGCAGAGTATAGCCCACAGGCAAATGCTTCCCAGAAAACTGTCAGGAAATTACCTTCCATATGGCTGTCAGTCATCTGTAAGAGTTCCATGTATTTCCTCATGCAGCAGCTTTTGTGAAAATCCTGTGCCCCTGAACTTTTTTCACAGTACAGGAATGGTTACAACCAGTTTATATAACATTACTGCTGGGAAGTTCATCAAGCAAAAACTGTCTTTTCTGAACATCAGTTTAAATTTTACATCCATGTTAAATCAACAAAACCTTTTCTTGGAAAAACAGCATGGCATTCAAGTCTGCTACCGTGGGCTTTCAGATCAGAGTGTTGCCTAAACCTGATTAAAGATGTCATCCAGCATGATCAGTTCTGCTGTTTATTTGTGTCTTTATAAAACAAGCTTATGCAAAAGGGTGTAGACATTGTGTCTTATTTGCAACTGAGAAACAACTTGATTAGTGCACAGTATGAGTAAGATTTGCTGCTTTGGCTTAGAAAGTTCTCTTCTGGATGAAAATAGTTGTCAACAGGTAGTTGACCAGACCCATGAGCAGCTATGTCTGTCATTCTATGGTTGGACCTATCTTGCAGCAAACATACAGCAGAGTGTTGTGCCTTTATAATCCTCTCCATTCCCAGCTAACATGCCCGGGGATGCAGACTTTGGCAGATGAAAGCAGGATCATCTCAGTGTACAGGTTTTCCTTGACACTGATCTTCATCAGGATCACTATGAACTCAGCTTGAAATTTAGTATTCTTTCAAGAAATTTGGAATATAAACCCATCCCTGTTAAAATGTATCTCCTTTTCTAGTAGCAGAAGAGACCCATACAACAAGGTTTGTTTTTCCATTTCACCTTGCCCTCAAAAGTCTACTGCTTGATGATACTTGAACTTTGTCCTAATGGGTTCAGGTTGGATTTCTGTCCAGAAATATCATATGTTTCAGTTTGAAATACTTTTCAAGTAGCCCTTTGGGACTTTTCCTTTTTGTCACACGTTTCTGTGACGTTGCCTTTTGGATATGGCAGAGTGAAAAATGGCAGCCCCGGGGAAGCAAAAGAAGGCAGGGATTGCCTGTCCTGTGACTGGGAAATGTGAGTGACTTCTAGCCCCAAGTGGTCATGTGAACATAAACCTGAGTGTGATGCTATCATTACTTTCTTACCATGCATGGATTACTACATTACTACTCACCAGGTACCTTGTATATCCTCAACTACTACTATTTTTAATGAGCACAAATGCTACACTCAATCTTTGCCTCCGCTACTTCTGCCTGACAGATTAAAAGTTTTTCATTCTGATGAAAATTTAAGTACAGCATGGAAGGGGAAATAAATTGACAACCCCCAAAGCCCATATCCATGCTGAGACAGAGATAACCTCAGTGTTTTTGTGAATTTGTGGAAATACACCTTGTGAGTCTGCTCCCTAGCCCTAATGAGGGATTTTGGTTATTAGCTATAAAGAAAACTTGTTATTATTTCTACAAATTATTCTGCTTATTCTTCACTTTTGGGTTGGATTAAACTGTTTTAATCATGGGGCTTTTGTGATATTTTTATTCCTTTCAAGTGTTTATGAAGTTAACGCAGAAGGCACTAAAAAAGTATACTCTGGCTTCTAGTCAGTCCAGATCTCCAGTCTTGTTTACCAATCCAAAGAGTATTTTAATATATATGAAGGGAGACTTATATCTAATATGAATTAATTAAAATATAGTGATAAAAATGAGATTATAGTCTTTAAAAAAAATAAGCAATTAGTTATGGGAAGAAGAATGGGGGCAAAACTAAAGAAAACTGGAAATTTACATTCTAACAGACAAAAGTTGCAGTCAGCAATCCTGAGTCCCCACACACAGTACAGGCTAAGGGGGTATGAAACGGAGGATAGAGTGGAGTGGAAAGTTATACAGTAATGTACAGTTATAACAGTACGGAAATTACAGGGGGAAGTGCAGTTGCTACTCCCTGGAGGGAATGTGATCATCATACTCGACTTCCCACACACAACACATGCTGAGAGGGACTAACTGGAGGGTGGAGCAGAATGGAAACACCACCAGCAGCCTCTGTCGAAATCCTTGCAAGGGAGGGAACTCAGTGGTGTCTTGTAGCTGATAAGCCATATAGCAGCTGTCAACCAAGGGAGAAAATAGATGTCTTGCTGTTGAACCAGCAACCATGGTGAAGCCACAGATACAATACAGACAGACACCCAAAGTTACCCACCTCCAAGGTAGGACCACCCCTCATTGACAAGTATTATGAATTTGTCTGTGATATCTCCACACTTTTTTGTGTATAATAATAAGACAGTTTATAATCCTAGTTTAGAACAGCATGTGTCTTACTGTTAGGCATCTAGAGCTGCATAGGAAGAGTCTGTAGGAAGATAATGATGAGTAATGATTGTCGTAAATGCCTCTTATTCCATCTACTAGATGACTACTTTGCACACATCACTGGCATGACAATCAAGAAAAGCAACAAGTAACCTAGTGCTATTTGAACAAAATAAATGGAAAATAAACCTAATTTTAAATATTTATTTATTTCTTTATCTTTATTTCAGTTTTGTGAAGCAGCTCACCTAAATTTAGATGTCTGTGATGGAAACATCTGAGACAGCTGGCTAGGTCTTTACTGACAGTGGATGTGTGGACATTTTATGACATGGTTGATGATGTTTTCAGATGTCTATTTCAGATTAGATGTGCTATGTCTTAAAACTGCATATTTCTATCTATCTCTCTATAAAGTATACTTAGAGTGATTATCTCAGACCATGGTCTGAAACTTACCTTCATATCACCCACTTTCCCTGTAGTCATTGTAAATGTACATAAACTCAACCTGCTCAACAGCAAACAACAAAAAAAGATTTGTTTTTGTTTTGTTGTGCTTTACTATATTTTCCGTTTTTTTTTTTTAAAGTGGACAACTACCCTTAAAAAGATTACAGTACTCTGTTCTCAACAGTAAAAATCTTAGACTGTTGAGAGAAGTCTTAGAAAATAGGAATCTTGGATGAAGATGTAAAAGACAACAAATAACTGACACAATTCTAAAAAGGCCTCACCTCAGCCAGTGAACATTGCTGAAATCAAGTTATGGTGGTAAAAAGATTGAGCTTCAGAGGACCACTAGCTGCCATAAGTGCATTCATGGAATTTAGGCTAAATTTCTTACATCAGACTATGCAATGCCTTAAACAATGTGGACAAAAAGCCCTGGAGGCTACTAGAAGCTTACCTATTGGATGATCACATGGGTAAATACATTATGTTCATAGGACTTTGCATGTAACTCTAAGTGAAAATATTGTATATTGCAGACAAGACTGTTCTTAACCCTAAATTAATGTTCATTATGTTCCTCTTCTTTTCTCTGCATGACCTATGCAATCTAAGTATATAATTAAGACTGTTGAGTTCTTCTGAATCAATAAACTCTGTATTCTATGTGCAAAATTTAAAGCGTAGAGGATGTTGAGATGGAAGAGTGATAAAAGTAATACTACAACATAAATTATAGAATTAGATATTTAATGATAGCAAATTTTCCCCTTGGAGCTTTTACAGAGTTGATCCTTGATCAATTTTTTTAACACTACTTTACCAGTACACATTATCACATAGATGCCAGCTCTCCTCAGTTCTAAATAACACAAACCAAAACATACTTTTCAGTAATAACATAGCAAAAATAATAAATTAGACCACATTCTGAAAAATAAACCTGTTAGAAAAATCACAGCTTTGAAATTACTTGGTAGCTACCTGAATGTCATGTCTTTACAGAAAGGAAAGAATAAAGAGGTTTGCTCCTGCTTTGGACTGGGAGATTTCTGATGTTGCTTGTTTCCCACTCCTCTCTTCCTGCCCTGAAATCTCTCTTGGCCTTCTTTCTTAAAAACAGAAAGAGAACAACTCTACTTCTGAACATTCACCTGTCAGGTGTGACAAACTGCACAGAGGCAATAAAGAATCTCCTCTGAGTTGACTGATCCTCTAGTTTAAATGTAACAAGTTATAACAAATTACCCTTCTCTCAAAAGATGTCCTTAATAAAATTTTCTAGATGGAAAGTGTTTTAAAACCTTGAAAATGACATCTTCTAATGTCAAATTTAATAAAGCTGGTATGACTACCTCATAATCTTAGAAGATAATTAAGTTAATTGTAGTACCTGAACTAATTAGTTCCAAGTTCCCTCTCTTATTATATATAAAATTTTCAGGACATGTTTTTAAATCAAATAAAATAGAGAGGGCTTAGCCTAATTTCCTATATTATGTACTGTGTTTTCTTGTTGTTTTTTATCATAAATAGCTATATAGATATTTAATTAAAGAATGTGTTTTCCTTCCAAGGTTAGATGTGTGAACTCAATAGTCTCTGAGTCTTCTTACTGTTCTGCATCCTGTATTGCTAAAAAATCTTTGTCTAAATAAGTTTAAAAAACTCTTCTTAAAAAGCAAACAAAAAAAGAACCAATAAAGGTCTGAATATTTCTTAAAATTTTCCATATAAAAATAATTCTTTTAGAATAAATGCGTGAGAGGAGTTATTGTGCAATAAAATTTTGGTGAAATATGACTTTTTTTTTCACTTGCTACTCTACATCATTGCACATTTGGTTTTCCAGCTATATTGTAAGTGAATTCCAGCAGCATAGAGAGAGTCAGGAAAGAAATTTCAGGCAGTCTCAAGCCTTTCTATTGCTATCCAGCTTACTGTTTTTCAGTCTACATTCTTGGAATTTGAAAGGGTCTAATGTACTTTGCCTGTGAAAGACAACCAGGCAAATAACATACAATGTTATGAGAAAGGCAATAGGAGACTATTTAAAGGTACCACATTACAAAATTAAGTTAAGGATTCTATGATCTAGAAATCTCCTAGCAGCAAGAAAGTGAGTAAGGAAGGAAGGTAGAAAGAAGCTTAACACAAAATAATATAGCAATCTAGGAAGCAAGAAGATATGTGTAACTCTATATATATTTCTTCTGCACTTACCTTCCATATACTAGTTTGACTGCAAATGTTAGGCTTACTTTTCCTTACTTTCGTTCTATAATATAAATTATTTCAGAAAAAAGAAAATGTGCTGGTTTGGACAAATTTGGAGGAAAAATATCCTCTGATAGAAGGCAGGTAACAACCATCCCTCCCGCACCAGGTTTGGGAGAAAAAGAAATTCTCCTTGGTGTCAGGGTCCCTTCCCCCCTGCCATGTAGCCCTGGGAGAGGGGGCCCGGGAGGGAAACACGGAGTTTCCCCAACCCCTGGTCAGCCTCGTTCCCCACTGGTTGTTTTGTGTTCCCCTGTGCGGGCAAGGACTCTCAGGTCTCGTGATTGCCTCAGTTCCTTGGGAGATCCTCAGTCATGCAGCTGGAGAAATAAACATCTCTGAAACATCTATCAAGAATTGGTCCATGTATATTTCTTTTCCACAGGCCTCCTTGTTTGATACATCGTGTTACAGAATCCCCACTGTAACACCTTGGAGGAAAGTGAAAGAGATAAAAACTATTTATTTAATAAACACAGAGGAAAAGGATAATAATGATAAATAATAAAACATATTGAGAGAGCACTGTGGAGAGAAGCCTGGGGAAATTTCAGAGTCCTTCCCTAGGTGTAGTCTCTCTCCTCCTCCTTGGAGCTGGGTCATGGGCCCACCTCTGGGACCACTACCTCAGTAGAAAATTCTCCCAATGTGTTCTGGTGTTGAAACAGTTCAGAAGAGAAGGGAAAAAAAAACCAAAGTCCCAGGAAAACAAAGTTCAACTCTTCATCTCCCTCTGGAGGAAAGGAGCCGAAAGCTGGCTGAAAAGAAAGAAGGGTACTTCCTTCGCTCTCTACCGCAGCAGAACGCAGAGGAGCGTGTATACGTGTCCTTGAAACAACTGCCCTGAACAGTTTGCTCAGTTTTTTTTCTTCTCCTCCCTCTCGGGCTCAGTTTAAAGGCACAAAGTTAATTTCTGGGCATAGAGCAGTGATAGGGGATACACACCATAAAGTCACCCCAAGACATCCTCTTTGTGTAGCACTATAATGGCATAGACATACAGTAAGCTCTAAGGCAAAAATAGTTACACCTAGGAGTACAATAGATCTGATTCATGTGCTACACTCATGCAATGGAGAAAATAAAGGAAAACTTCTGCAGATCCTAATAAATTGAAAACGGATGGGCAGTTTCCAGCCTTTGGAAAGCTACTATTTGTGTGATTATATTGCTGGAAAAGACCTGTACAATATATTTATTTATCTTATGCCAACAAGTATTCTCCTAAATATTTATCTGGGAACTGTTGAGGATTTAACACAGAATAGGGACTATTCTTAAAAGAGTTGCTGCCATGTGGCTACCTTGTGTTGGCAAGTAAGGAAGTTTAATAATGAGCTGTTTGAGGAGTTTGACCTCTAGGCTAGGAAGTTGAAGGACTTTATTTTTATAGAAGAAAAAGGAGTAATTTCTCTGCAAGAAATCCTGGTGGAGATGGTAATTTTTCCCAAGTTTATGACTGTGTCATGCAGAGGTGGTTCAGATAAGCTACTTCTCGCTAGTTACTTGTAGCAGGTTTTACTCAAGCTGCTTTTGCTGCCTCTTTACCTCATTCAGGTCTGCTTCTTCCCTTCCTGTTTGCCTTCTGTTTCTGAAGTTAGTTGTTGTGACTTTGTCATTATTCTTTCAATAAAGCTCTCCCTTTTGATAATTGAAGGGAAAACAAGTGGGAACACATAAGTGACACAGTGGAGCATTTGTGTCTCCATGGAAGGACAAAAACTTATAGGAACAAAGGTCAGAAAAAAATAGGGGAAAGTTCCCCACTGTTCCTTTATTTTGGTCTGAATCTCTCATAAGATGTGAAAGAGAGGTATGGTTCCCTCCACCCCACTTCTGTAGAAAGTGATGAAATAAGAATACATAAGGCCATGTAATTAACAGTAAAAATCACTTCAAATACATAGACTTAAAATGTCACGGTGACCCTGGCCAAGTGTATTATCTGGATTTCAGTACATGATTGCTCTCCAGCTTACAATACTGTATCTCCACGGTGACAGTGAATGTGCATATGATTGTGGGTGTATTACACTTTCCTTGCATCTACTATGAAGAAAAGCAATCAATCTGTAAAGACAAACACTTCCTTATTTTTTCATGTGTGGGAAGTGGGCAAACTGGAACATCATGTTCCCTTGCTCAAATCTATGTAAATGGAAGTTAAATGCCTTTGGAACAGCTAAGAAAATAAATTAAAAAGAAAAAAAGGAGAAAGAGCAAGAAGCAGAAATCACTTCTTTGGCTCTGTTTTGAATCAGGCTTGGCATTCAGAGAAGATGCTGGGACAGCTGCTACAGGAAACCAGACAGGAACAGTTAAAGTATTGTATAAAAAAGAAGAAAATAACTTCTAGTTAAAAAATGCAAAGCCATAGCCATTGGTAATATACATGGAAATGTGCTTGGCAGTAGCTGCAGAACCAGGGACAGAATGCAGATGGCTAAATGGCAGCGTTACTGGCAATTTCTCCCACTATGCTCTCTAGGGCAAAACACATTCCTGGGATTCATGCCTTGTACCCATATTGTTCAGGGAGTTCATATTCTGAGATTGCCACTGTAGCTTGAACTGAACAGTAATGTTATTTTTTTATGGTAATAGATATATTAAGTATGTAAATACCACAGAAAATAATGTCTAATGATTAAATTGATATAAAAGATGTATTATTTTTATAGTTCATAGCCATATATATAGCAACAATTTCTTTCCAGGAACTATTCAGGAGAGCAGAAGGTGACAAATTCACAGGCATCTGCAATTTATATACGTGCTGCTCAAACAAAATGTTGTGAAGTCATTAACTAAATCAATCTTACTACATCCCCTTTTCAGATATATCTACAATGAAGGATGTGTGGAAAATAGTAAGCAGTTACAGCCAAAGCAACTATTTCTTAGACAGTTCCAGAAAAGGTTAAAATCAAATTACTTGGTGTTTTGACATCAAAGTTTAATATTGAAGTTCAAAATAAATCCACAAGATATGTGAAATTCATTCAAACAAAAAGTGAATTAATTGTACAGTATCCCAATAATTCTAAATTAGTGTATGAATTGAAAGCAATTTATGATGAGAGCAAGGAAACTTCTTCACCATGATCTTACAGTAAGAAAACAGGCGCAATGCAAAGTGCTTTACTATCCTGTGTAGGCATCAACCCACTTGCACAATGCAACATTCAGCAAAGCATAAGAGACTGAAGACTGTAAAAATCCAGATTTCTTACATTACAGGAAATGAGTAATTCAACATCCAAAGAGATTTATTAGGTACACTGTGGGACTTATGCTGAAATCAGGCATCCAAAATTCCTCAAAATCTTTATTTGATTTTTATTTCTCTTGAGACCATATTACAGCAGACACTTCTGAAGGCATATCACTGTAGTAACTTAAAATTCACTTGAACACCTAGGGTAAGATTCATACTGCTTGACTTTAACTATCTGAAAATTAAGCACCTAGATTAAGTAAAGGTGTTTCATTACCTAATCAATAAAGACATATAGGTACCTTCAGAGCATGATTCATTCCACCCTAAAATGAGATTCAGTACTAAACAGCAAGTACTAGATGTGCCTTCCCATGGAATTCTTTTGTATCATGTGTCTGTGGTAGGCCAAACACCATTCCCTAGCTGGTTATGTAAAGTCTGCCCGTGTGTGTGTCATCTCCTTTATACGATCATGTCATTTGTTGAAACAATTAAAGTATTATGCTGTCATCTAGTAAGACATAATCCATCAACAAAATTTTCAGCAGCTTTTCTGTTTAGTTTATCAGTATAAACACACACAGGCGTAACCACATATAGCCGTTCAGATACAAGCCATTTATTCCTAATTATGGAGTTGCAGCAGTAGTCCTAATTATAAGATTAGAAGTAGGGGTTGTATAGCCACATCACTAAATTTTAAGTGTTGGAAGAGCTCTCTCATAAGGTTTTGTTTCTGTTTACCTTGCCTATGATTCTGAAGACTTTGTTCTCTCAAGCAAGCAACCTCCTCCTACCTTAGATATGATCTAAGTTACAAGATTCTTGATATACTACAACTTTTTGCTTCTCATTTTACTTTGATTTGTAGATTCAGCACTACAACAGCTTGTCACTTACTGATACCATTGAGAAATACCAGCCAAAGAGCCTTTGGCTCTTCACCTTATTAGTCAGCCAGTTCTTGGAAAGCTTTCACATAAAGTTTTTACAATTCAGTGTTTCATGGCACATTAACACTTTTGTGTTCTTCGGCCTTTCATTCTGGCAAGGATTTTTTGTGCCAAAGGAAAGCAGTCATTTCCCTAAGTTTTTGCTTATTGTTTTTTATGACACATCACTTTATATTATAATGCTAAACTTATTTTCTATCACAACCAAAAGAAGGGATCACCTAGCAGATGATTATGTTCACCTTCATCATCTGACTACATATGGACATATCCTCTAGGTATGTCATCACCACAAATTCAGCCACGTATATGTCAGCCAAGATATCACTATTTTGATTGAGAGAGGAGGAAGCACTGTGGTACTCAGGAAAAAAGTTGTAATACCTTTGACAATTTTTACATGAAATGTGTATCTACTTCACATGGAAAGAAGAATATTCACAAAAAAGATCAGCTTTTTCTATTACATATCCAATACCCAAATATGTCAATAGGTCATGGTGAAAAAGCATATTTGTGGGTGTTTGGGAGTTGGAATTCTATACAGATACAGTGTATTGAGCCTTGGTTTTTCACTTCTTCTGTTGGTGGAAGGGACAAGTGAATACAACAGAATATTCTGGTGATTTTCTGATTTTTTTCTTTTTCTTTTCTTTTTTTTTTTTTTTTCCAAATGACAGAGCAGAATTGTTGGCACAGTATTATTGTCTGAGAACAGAAGTTTATCACAACAAAGGTACAGAGGGACTATTGAAAAGGAAGGAGCAAAATTGCGTGATCTTAGAGAACAGAAGCCCTTTCTCCCCTTTTCAATCGCCTTTTCCAATGATTTTGCTGCAGCTGTTATATTATTTCCTTCTTTCAGGATAATTTAAAGAAAATATTTATACACGCCGTGAGCTGTACATCTATGTTTTTACTCCTACTATCCATTTTTAGTTTTACATCTTTGTTTTTGTACTCCTGCGTATCTATCCATATAAGCTATAAGTGAGGCTGACTTATAGTAAAAAAGTACTTTTGTTGCATTCCTACAAATCTAAGAGAAGGTTACGTTCAAACAGACTTCTTAATTTATTTTCCCTATCTATTCTGACTTAGCAAGGAGTGTGAAGGAACTACAGTATCTGGCTACTCCAAGAGGGTAGTAAGCAGTGGCAAAAAATCCATTTGAAGGCTAATGAATAGTGGTACATTTCATGGGTCAGTACTGGGTCCAATCCTCTTAAACATTTTTTTTTAATGACCTGGATGATGGGGCAGAATGTACCCTCAGCATCTTTGCAGATGATATAAAACAGGGAGAAGTGGTTGCCATTTGTGCTGCCCTGTAGAGGAACCTTGACAGACAGACCTGGAGAAATGGGTTCACAGAAATCCCATTAAATTCAGCAAAGGGAACTGACAAGTTATGCACCTGGGTAAGAATAATTCCATGCATCAGTAGATGCTGAGGGCCATCCAGCTGCAAAGTAGTTCACGGTAAAGGGCTGGGACACTGTGTTGTGAAGAAGTCAAGCTAGGGAATGATCACAAACTGAAACACAGGAGGATCCTTCTGAACATCAGAAGGATGTCACAGTAAAACAGTTTTATACTCTGAGGGTGACTGAGCACTGGCACCAGGCTGCCCATGGAGATTGTGGAGTCTCCCTCCGTTAATATATTGTGAACCTGGTCCTGGGCAACTGGCTCTTGGTGACCCTGCTCAAACAGGAGGGTGGACTAGATGACCTCTAGAGATGCCCTGCAACCTCAACTCTCTGTGATTCGGCAATTTTGTGAGTCTGTGTACGCACATATACACGTGTGCCTACATTAACACATAGTATGGATGTACACAAATGTCCAGTAGTTACTATGTCTCAAAGATATGTGAACATGTAGTCATGTATGCACATACATATGAATAAAGAGAAACACAGACATCGTGGTATTACTGAGCTGTTTTTATTTGCATTTCATGTAGGCATCTAGCATTTTAGACAGAGCCTGTATTAGGCATGTGAGTAATGTTAAAGACTCCCTCCAGAAAACTGCACCCATATTGCACAATGAGAACTACAAGTGAGTTAGGAACCTAAAAATGAACCTGAGATTTAAATAGGTATAGTTTTTATAGGTATGATGCAAATGATCATTTTTTTTAAATGCATTGCTGGCTCTAAGCCTTAGTGATGGTATGTAGGTTATGCAAGAACAAATTTTTTTCAAATTGTGTGAGATTAACAAGATGATTTAATCACTTCTGGGTTTTACTTGTTTTTCTTCTTAGTTTTACAATAGTTGTTTGCTTGCTTTTTTTTATTGGATAGGTCTGGAGAAATACTGTTAAAGTATTTTGTTGTACTAGTCTCCAATAAATAGACATTATTAATTTAGGATCATTAAGAAATATGAAAAATGTTTGTTAAAGTAGACATAAGACATCTGGAATTTTAATTAATGTATTTGTCTTGGGGTGACTTTGTGATCTACTAGTTAGATCATTATAAGGATTATAAAGAATTCTAAATGTTGCAAATAAGTGATGCACTAGCTACAATATTAAATTTATTAATTTTAGTGGTAATATAAGTTAACTAATAATGTCTGTGTAACACATCTTGAAGTGCTAACGAGAAATATGTGATTTTGCCTTTGGTTCTTTACTGTATCTACAAATGGTCAGATGGCCAGTGTCAGTACTAGTCAAGAGATGCTGTTGGAGAAGTAAGAGGCAGAGAAGGGATTAAGTTAGATAAAAGATATACTTCAAACTGAAGAAAAAAGTGAGTGCTGGTAAAATATCAATTCAGGGAATACGAAGCCATTCAGGGACATCCTACAGATAGAAATCCAAGACAGTCAAAAGAAAAAATCATTAGCATAAATATGAGTTAATCCTTTGGACTATGATTAGAGGAAAAATTACACTCTTTAAACTAGTCAGTAATTAACATTACACAAAAATATATTACCTAAAAGTAGGAAATATATCCACTTTTTACATGTATAGCAGGTTTTTATTAAGAAATTGTCCAGAAAGTGCTGCCTCCCTTTCAAGCTTACGGTACAATGAAGAAAATATGGGAAAAAAAAGGTTGTAATTTCCACATTAAGTTATAAAAAAATTAACTTTGGAACAGAGCATTCCAAGCATCAGCCCAACAACTGATCTTATGAATTTTTTTTTTTTAAATGTACGATCTTTGCAGCTCACAAAAGTCTGTGGTGAAAAATGACTGAAAATTTTTACACAATAATCAATTTTATGGATACATGCATGCACACATTTACGTCTGCAGTTACATATATATGCATGCATACCTACCTAAATATATAAATGTATATGTATATATATATATGTATATATATATATATGCATATATATAAAAAAAGAATCTAGAACTCAGCAAAAATTTTTAACATGAATTGTGCCTGTGGTCAGCAGAGTAAACACTGTATAATTTGTAATATGTTAACATTGTAAAAAAGCAATTTAAAAAAAACCCCACAGCTAGAGCTTTTCACATTTAGCCACTCTTTCATGAGTAATCTGTACATTCTACACAGACAGATGAATATCTAAGCCCTTACTGCTGAAAATTTCCCTGCATGTAAAGTTAAAGCCCATCTATTAAGAGGCCCGGGAAAATAATACACTATCTAGAAGATTTGTCTATTTTATCAAGATCATTTGTTTTAGAGCTATGAAAAACTGTGAGTTTAGGAGCAGTGGATTGCATAGTTTACTGGCACCTTCAAAGGAGCAACACTGAAGAAAGCTGCAGAATGGCTAAATCAAACAGGAACAAACACATCAGTATTACTGGGTAGGTGCAGCTTCACAGAAGCTGAACATAATGAAAATGGCTGATGTTTTATGAAATATATAGAGGTTACCAATCAAATTGAAATGTACTTGACAGATCAAATAATTCCATTGCTGTGCCATCTTAATATTATCCTGTTTGACTACTTCTGGTTGGAGCAAATTATCAGTTTTCTTTAGAAGTGCAGGAGTGTGTGGTGTAGGAGGTGTTTATTACCCGAAGAAGGAAAATGGTGAGACTGGACATAAGACAAAAGGCTGACTTGCACAAATGCTTAGTCTTCTTTGAAATGCACTAAGCTACTTGAGTGATCCAGGGAGGGCTGGTGAACATGAAACTCTTTAGGACAGGCAAGTGAAGAGTGGCTACAGGACTTCTCAAGTGGCACCATAAACTTATGCTTAATCAAGTCAATTAAGCCATGACAATTTTCTTGACTTCCCTTCCGTTGACTATCTTTTCATTGTGCTAAGCATATGGCATAAGGTTTTGACTTACATGTGTGTAAATCCATGCATGCATGTTTGACTGCAGAAGATTTTGACAAAGCGTCTATGAGTAGACAGCGATCAGAAGTCTTACCAGCTCCTTCAGTAACTGCACTGTGAATCACAAGTGGAAATAGATTTTGAAAAAGAAGAGGTATGCATGGACACAATGGAAAAGGTAAAGTATTTTTTATGTGTATTTGTGAAGAGTTCTTTTAGATTTTATAGAAACTGAAACAACCTTGGGAGCTTTCTAAAAAATTTACCCTCACAGATTGTTATGCATACAACCTTTGCTCCTGATGTGTTCTTTACCTCCCTTAAAACTCAACAGTAGTCATTAGAATCTTCATAGAGATATCTGCTCATTTAGACATCTCTATATAATGCATTTATTTCATACAGTAGGTTCCAGGCTGTAGTTCTCAATTCAGTATTAGGAAGGAAGAGATTAAGATGCATTATATTATATCCTTATTACCATGGATGCCTGCAACCACACTTTTGAGTTTATCTTAAAGCACAGTGAAGTGCCTTGTAAAATAATGCCCTTAGGTCAATGGCTTGGTTGAGTTTTGATTGCCAGGGAATGTTTTAGGAAGATATTCCAGCTTATTATCTGCAGCTGGCTCACATTCATGGGACTTAGCCCCTGAGCAGCATATGTGTGCATAGTAGCCCCACTTGTCGACATCTGTCGTGTGTGGTGGGGCATTCATCATGTGGGTGCCTGTGGTTCTGTTTGTACCAGATGTATGCAAAAATTTCTGTGTGCAGATTCACCCCCAGGAATATAGCTCATATCAGGCTTTTTGGAAATTTTGTTGTAACTTTGTGATGTTGGTTTCTGTTTCTTTAACAGATGGTACTAGGCTGTTACACAGTTGAAGTTGCATATGGGGTTAGCAAAAACCTGCCATGTCTCCTGTTCCTTATTGAAGCTCTTAACTTGTCAGGCCTCTGTAATTGCTTTCTCAAGGAATTGACACATGAGTGTCAAGGTACCAACTTTCTGACATGCAATGATCTGTGATGCTATAAACTGTATGACCCTGTATCATCTTGTACTGAAGTCTGCAAATGAAGGAAGCAAGCTTGGCTATGATTTAAAGCATGGAAGAAAATTTTTCAGTTATTCACACTCTGTATAAATCAGTCAGAAATGTAAAGAAACAAAGGAAGGAATTAAAGGGATTAAGAGATATTAGAAAGGGATAAAGTAACAAAACCAAACTCACCAAAACCAGAAACTTATGATTATTTTTATATCTGAGACATCTTGGTGCAGATATAACTTGATATACTCAGTCTGTGACTCAACCAGATACAGAGCAGTTAATCTGCTATTTTTCTATTTTTCTTCTGATTTTTCTAAAATAATCCAATCTCAGACCTGTCATTATCAATCTTCTAAGTAAATTGCCTTGGAATACATATCTCTGTTAAGAAGTGGTTTGTAGCCATTGCTATCCACAGACCTTCTTCACAAATCATGTTAAACATGTACAGAGTGTTTTCAGGGTTTCCATGATCCCACTTTGCCAGAAAATTTAGAATTATTGCATTATTCAAGCAAAAGATGAATATACAGCTCTGATCTGCAGTGTGATTAATTCATTCTCAGCAATCCAGTCATACTAAGATGAACGTTTCCTGAACAAGTGAAAAAAAAAGCATTGCAACCTAATGACCCATATATTTACACTCTAATAACCGTCTGCATAAATTGTATTACAAGCTCCAACTACTACAATTCTGTGCAACTTCATTTCCTTTCTCACCACTGATGAGTGCAGAAGTATTGACTAAGGAAGTCAATCAAGAGCTGATTTTAAAATAAAGATTTAAACATGCAATAAAAAAAAAGTATTTTTTAAAATGCTGTAAACAAAGGATGTACATTAAATTCATGGTGATAGGGACATCACAATATGTAGACTTACAAGCAATATATTTATCTTGCTATTCAGTGGAAGAGATCTTTCTCCCCCTCCTGCTTCCTCAGGAGGCAGCTGACAATGGAGAAGCAGAATAGAGAAGGAATGTGATCATGTTATCTTCATAGTCAATCACTAGGAAAAAAAAGAAGGAAGCATAACCTTTTCTTTGCATAACCCCTCCTGCAATATCCCCTGTACCAGTGTAATACCAGTATACCAATAGAATGAAACATGTTTAGATTGGTTTTCAGAGGTTCCTAAAATATTTTGTCAAAGTTTCTGGTCTTTTTGATAGTACTGGTGACAACTGTGAAAGACTTTGACGAAGATGGATGTGATGAATGAATGTTTATGTGGTTTCTTCCCAACTGAGAAATAAGAAAGACATTTCGAATTAATGTGTCTTAGATAAAACATACTAAAATCCACAAGAATTTTACTATTTTGACTCAGAATCAATTTGGAATTAATATGACAAAAAGATGAACTTGTCATAGATGTCAATTTTGCCTAGATGTTCTCTAACCCAGTCATCCTCAACCAAGGGAAATTCTTCCTTTATGTTCTCTATGTATAAGCCATAAAATGTGCAAATATGCCCTCAACATTTGTTTTCAATCCAAAATGAAAGTAACTATTATAAAATTTTATGTGATTAAACTTAATCAGTTTTAAGATTTTTACCAAATTTCTGAAATGTCTTCTTTTAAAAGGACTAAATTATATTTAATTTTGAAACTACATGTTATATCACTGCCTAAAGTCATGTAGGCTTCATCACACTGGAATATCAGAGGTGGATCAGCTTAGGCCATTTTGAAAGCAACTCTTTGAGTAAATTTTGTCAGAAAGCATACCTAAAGCTGGAGTTATATATGTTGGTGATATTTACTGTATTTCAAAACACTAACTAATATCATAGAGGTTACTAAGGCAGAATTTAAAATATCAGTTCAGCATCGTGTATGTATAATACAGGAAGTGTTTTTTGTGGCTGTGGGCAAGGCATGGTTTGCAGATGTGTTTATTCTAAAATTAGTCCTACTATCTTAGAGTTGCAGATGTAAGCTTAACCTGAGAAACCTGTTTTAACTACAACTATGAAAAAGAAGGATGCCAGTGACACATTCATTTCTTAAAAGCAATATCAACAAGATAACAGGAGCTAAATGCAAAATCAAAAAAAAAAAAAAAAAAGGAAAGAAACAAGAACTCATACAGATTCAATGTAGCATAGAATATGCATTTTGGTGGTGGGAGGGTGTTTACATTTCATATCTGATTTCTGTTTTTTCCATATACTAAATATATCTATCTGTAATTTGAATTCTGTAGCTATCAATGACTAATTTCAACATTAGATGCATTAGATGTGAATTAAAAAAGATAAAAACATTTGGAATTAAATAGATTTTTGAGTATTGGTACACGTTTCAAATAAGTAGGCTCGTATTTTGTACTCTCAAGTCACTAAATGGCAAATTTTGCAAAAGTAAAAGCTTTGGAAGTCATGTATTCATTACTTATTGTATTTTAAATGTAGATCACATGGTCAGAAGAAAAAACAAACAAACACATTCTTGAAATTCCAGGAGAATTTGGAAATGAAAATTTGAGATAAGTCCACTTTGGTTTATTAAATAATTATGTATGTCATAGAAGCAATCATAATACATGAAAATACGTCACCAGTTGAAACCTTTGTTACAGGCAATAGAATGAATGGGTGACTGGAAGTATGGTAATGAATTAATAAATTGAGTTGTGTTTTTGCTTTCATGTAATTACATGTACACAAGTATTTGCATTAGAACTGAACAAAAATCTGAATAAATTTTATTTATTTTTTTTTTATATTAGATTTGTTTTTGGCCCTGAAATACCTGTCTCACTACCAGTACATTAAAATATAGTACTGCTCTGATTTTGAAATTAGAAAATGTTTTTTAACTAGCCCTTGTTATTATAGCTAAAACAATATTAAATTAAAACTGAGAAGACTATGCACTCAATAGACATCAAAGGGTCTGCAGCTTTCAGAAAGACAGCCTGTGGATCTGTGGTGATCATGACTGAGAGAAGCTGAGATGAGAATGATATGTATAGAAGAAGACAAACTTGTTGCCAAAAAATTCTTGCTACAATTTCTGTTCAAGCGTCTTACTGCATGTCAGGGTAAGGCATCTTCAAGGCCCACCCTTAGCTATGATGATTTGGCTGAAGCCAGAAACCTCAATTGTTTTATGTAGCTTTTTAGCATTAGTTCAGGCTCCATGAGAAAATAGACTCCATCCTTCTGAGGAGAAGTGATCTAACAAATATTGTACTCCTCTGGTTCATGTCAAAATAATGTTGTGACCACATCTTTCTTATATCTTGATTTCCTTTTCTTCATTTATGAAGAGACAGTCCATAAACTGTATCCATTGGGAATTCAGTAATAGCTTGTTGGTTACCATTAGGAAATTATTGTGCTTTTTTTACAGGTTCATTTCCTGGTCTCCACAGTACAAGATCATTGTTTAATTTGTGGTCTGCAATTAGACAGCAGAGGATTGACCAGATCATGTAACACTTGAAGTATCTCTAATAGAAGTCCAGGTCAGCCAGGATGCCCTCACTTATGACTGAAAAATCTAGTCCTTCACCTTGCTTATGCCTAGGACTTTCAACTATCTTTTTTTTTTCTTACCTGTTTGTGGTTTGCTGAGTAATGGTACTTAATAAAATTTCATCTGTTCTGACTGACCAGGTGCAAAACATGTGCCTTCCGCACTTAAAAAAAAAAAAAAAAAATTCCTTCTTTTTGACTCTAGAAAAACTGCATTGCCTTCAAATCAGACACTTCCAAGCATTCTGGATCACTGTAGTAAATATTGTTCCCACTCTGGTCAGTTCTTGACCTTATGGTTATGAATCAGATCTCTATCAAAATATTGGCCAGACAAAACTTAAACCAGATGCTATTTTGATAATAACAATAATATGTGCTAGAAGAGAAATAATTGTAGTTTCCTAATGTGGCCAATTGGCCTTGGCTAGGTATCAGGTGCCCACTAGTCTGCTTTATCAATCCTGTCCTTCAAAAGAATAGGGGGAGAAAATACAACGAAAGGCTTATGGATCAAGATAAGGACAGGGAGATCACTTAAAAATTACCATCACAATAGAAATGGACTCGGGGAAATTATTTTAATTCATTACTAATTAACAGTAGAGTAGGATAATGAAAGCAGATCTTAGAACACCTTCTCCCATCCCTCCCTTCTTCCCAGGCTCAACTTCCCTCCCAAATTCTCTACCTCTCCTCTCAAGCAGCAGAGAAGGATGAGGTGTGGGTATTGCAGTCAGTTCATCACACTTTGTCTATCCTTTCTTCTCACTCTTTTCCTGTGTTCAAGCGTGGAGTCCCATCCCCCATAAATTTTGCTGACATGGATCCTTCCCATGGGCTGCAGTTCTTCACAAACAGTTTGGTTTCCTCTTGTGGGTTGCAGTCCTTCAGGAACAGATTGCTCCATCATGGGTTCCCCATGGGGTCACAGATCCTGACAGAAAACCTGTTCCAGCATGGGCTGCTCTTCATGGCTTCACAGATCCTCCCAAAAGCTTGCTCCAACACAGGGTTTTCACTGGGTCACAGCCTCTTTCAGGCATCCACCTGTTTGTGTGTGGGGTCCTCCACAGGCTGCATGTGAATGTCTGCACCCTGCTGACCTCCATGGGCTGCAGGGGCACAGATGTTTCACCATGGTCTGCACTACTCTGGTCCAGTGTCCAGAGCAACTCCTCTCCCTTTTTTTCAATGCCTTTGGTGTCTGCAGGGCTGTCTCTCTCACATATTTTCAATCCTCTCTCACAGTTGCTTCTGCACAGAAGTTTTCACCCTTCTTATACATGTTATCACAGAGATGTTACCAATGTCACTGGTGGGCTCATCTTGGGCCAGCAGTAGGTCTGTTTTAGAGCTGGCTGGAACTGACATTCTCTGACATGAGGGAGCTTCTGATGTCTTTTCGCAGTAGCCACCCATGCAGTTCCCCCACCTCACTACCAAAACCTTGCTACATAAACCCAATACAGTAAAAAAAATGTGTAGAGGTTTGACCCTGGCTAGATGCAAGACACGCACCAAAGCCTCTCTATTGCTTCCTTCCATAGCTGGACAGGGGAGAAAAAAGTACAATGAAGGGTTCGTGAGTTAAGGACAGAAAGAGACCACTCACCAATTACTGTCACAGGCAAAACAGACTTGAATTAGAGATATTAACTGAATTTATTATTAGAGCAGCATAAGAAGAAGAAAAGTAAGACCCTAAAAACCTCTTCCCCCCACTTCTCCCTCCTTCCCAGCTTCCAGCAGCTTCTCAGAGAAGAAGGCCACCCCTGTAGCCCTGCCAGCTACCAAAACCTGACTATGCCAACCCAATACAAAAATAAACTGCATCAGGCTGTGAAATCAGAATTAGAAAAAAACCCACTTTTTTTAGATATGTGTCTTGGGGTGACCGGAACAATATGTTTCGTCACTTTAGCATGTTATCGTTATAAAACATATTTATGAACTTTTTACTCATATACAATCAGGGAACTAATACAAATAGGAAATGTGTTCTAGAGAGTTTCACTGGAAACCTGAAATGGTTGTTTATGAGAATATATTTTTACTTTAATTTAAAATATTATAACTTTCTGAAGCTCGCTAAGTTTTGGTCTAAAATTGCATAAAAGCTACAACATATCCAATGAATCACAGGGAAACAGGATCTGTGGGCATTGTTTAGTATATAGTTGGTAAATAATAGAATATGAGACAACATTCTTTTCATTGGCAAAGACCAGGGATTCATTCAGAAAAACAACAAAAACCAGCATTGTTTTGTTATAAGTTTGCAAGCTGAAATCTATTCACCTGAATTAATAAGATGTGCATTAATCATTAGAGACAATATTGTCTTTTATCCCAGAATTTTCTCAGTTCTGTTTGCAAATGGTTTACGGTTTGAATGAAGTGTCTAATGACACTGATTTCAATATGATTTTCCTGAAGTGATGGACCTCTTCTATAAATTCCTTTTTTTTTTTTTTCTTATAATAAGAATGAAGTACCAGGTGAAGAAATTTTGCAGCTGGCATATTCTTGCATTATCAAGGCTAACCAGCCCCATCATAGGATAAAAAGTGGTAGACTGTCAGTTACAGATCAGTACATTTGCAACAGCTGCTGCTGCTGTTAGACTAAAATTGCTATGCATATTTTCTTATTGCTTCTTTCTAAAAGCACTGCTTCTCCAATATCTGAAATGCTATCACTTCTGACAAAATTATTCCCTCTCTTTTATGCATAAATAAAAATTTTCTGTTTTATTAACTTTTAGAACCTTGGGTACTATCATGAAGAAAATTTGCAGAAAAAAGACCATAGTCCAGAAAGGTGAAAATAAAATCATATTCAAGACAGCCATATGACTGGTAACTCCTGGAAGAATATGTATTAAGTTCTCAAAAAATCAAGAACTTGAGTCATCAGCAAATGTCAATAGATTCTTTTCAGAAAAGGTTGTACAGAAAATATTATCTAGGAAGTATTTTTTTTTTTTTTCAAAATGTGTCAATATTACCATTTCTGAATGATTCCTTTCTTCTTATTTCTCCAGCCAATAAGATCTTGATAAACACTTATAATGAAGGACTTTCCTTGATTAAGAAAAGACTTAGAAACATTTTTATTACAAAACCAAAGTCTACAATAATAATTTGTCATAACAGGGCATTTTTTGAGACTACAAGGTCACAGAAGATCATGAATTCCAGTGGCTGGCTAAGCTACAGTGAAATATGCAACAGGCTTATCTCATTGCAATAGTCATTTTGGATAAAATTCCATCTGGCATATGGTCCTAGCAATTCCCAGCTGGTGCATGATCCACTGCACAATCTACAGCAGCCCCCTGTGGGTTAACACTGGGCAGCATATCAAAAAGCTGCTTCTGGCTAACAGACACTCAACTTCTGAAATTCATCACATCAGAAGCTGTATGAGTAAGACTCAAAAAGTTCAGCATTAATGAGGTAAAAATATAGTTGTAGCAAAGGCACAAAATTATTTATACTGTTCAGCTGGGAAATTAGACTGATTTATCCTTTGTGATCAGAAATTAGATCAGTTCTTGAGTAAGTATTAAGGGTAGCAATGGAGGGTTGTACAGGGACTTAGTGACATAAACATCAACCTCATTCTTTGCACAGCTTTCTCCTTAACACCTTGCTTGGATGAAGACTCTCCACCCATCCATGTTGATTTATGTCTTCTCCATGTACTTAATGGGTAGTAAACCCAAAGGACTTTTTACCATTACAGATTATCTTCATGATATGGAAGACCAAAGAAAAATTTTGTGAACAGTTTTACTAGACAAAATAGAATTAGTAAAATCCCAAATTTGAAGATGTAAGTGGATATGTTAAAAGTAGTTCATGTCTCTTTCAGTTTGAAGGAAGATATAACTCTTTATGAATACAGACACCTGCAGTGGGAATTATAATTGATTCTTATATGGATTTTTGTGATGAAAATGCATCTCATACTTTTTGTTTCATCAGAAAAATAAAATTGAGGCCCTTTGCCTGACAGAATTCTCTCTTTCTGTAGCTTTCTAAAACGATAGTGACCAAAAGATGGAAAAGAAGCTCTTTGTGTTTGCTTCAATTAAAAATTGCGTGCCACTGAAGTATAAACATGAATTTCTGACCCACTGAAATGATTATTTGTTTAATTTGGAATAGAAGGTGTCTATCTGTGAATGGATTTTTTTTTCAATGAAAAATACTAAGGCATCATTAAAACCTAAGAAAACTCTACTTCCTGGAAAGAAAATTTAGAAAACAACGATTTGGCAATCTTTATAGTTGAAAAATTTTATAATGAAACAAATTTTTAAATTTTTCATTAATATCAACTACATTTATTAGTATTATATTATTTTTTAATATCTGATAGCATTGACCTAAGGAATTGTCTGGATGCATAAGACAGAGCAAATTTTACAATTAACAAGAATTAACACTTAATGTTAAATTTATGGGTCTAGAATGCTGCAAGTAGCTGAGTATACATGACATTCTACACTAAAAATATTTCACATGAGGGCAAAATAAGAATGGAATAAGAATTCTCCACAAAATATCAACAACACTACTTACTATATCCATCTTTATGTTTTTATTATATACTTCAAAATTCAATATAGGAAAAGGAAACAATTTTTTGGAGGGTTTGGGATGGCTGGAGCAACAAAGGCAAAAACTGATGATGCACTATTTAAAAGATTCTCCAACAGAATGTGGGTTGTTGATTACTCTTAATTTTTTAAGTTAGTTTTTATGTCACATGGGTAATACTCCCTCTTAATATTTTGGGTAGATGACAAGTTTTGGTTTTTTTTCAGTTGCATACAGCTCTATAAATATCATAGATGTAAAGGATAAATTTGATTTCAGTTACTGCTAAATACTCATAGTAATTCCCAGTCCAAATTCAGTATCTACAGTTCTGTCCTCTACCTCCATGAAGTACACAGCCCATCCCACTCACCTTGCCATACTGCCTCCCCACTTTTGTTCACCCATCTATTCATCCATTCAAAATTGTAAACCAAATGCTGCCTAAGCAAATAAAAAAAATAAAGC
This sequence comes from Corvus kubaryi, assembly GCF_017639235.1. Taxonomy (NCBI): domain Eukaryota; kingdom Metazoa; phylum Chordata; class Aves; order Passeriformes; family Corvidae; genus Corvus; species Corvus kubaryi. Next base: position 40,230,152 of record NW_024580667.1, on the reverse strand, counting down.
TTGGCAAGTGTTCTCCAAAGTATGTCACATGAATTTAAACCCAGTATGTGGCTAATTAGCCCACCACATTTAAATCTAAGGAAGGGAACTGCAAAAAACAAGGACTATACCTACTCTGGCTTCAGAAACAGCTGTATAAGACTGGACTACACCAGTAACACAGACTTATTCACATCTCTGAGAGTGGGTGTTAATACCAAATATATAAAGTCTCTTTTTCCCCTTCATTACTAGAAAAATGTATACATGATGTGACTTACTTAAAAAGGATTCCAAAAGTTGCTTAGTTGTAGTGGGAGGTTGTTATTTTTTTAAATAAACCCAGATTAAACTTACTTAGGCACAAAATGCCTACATTTGCTTTGCTATTGGATATTATTGATAGTATCAGGACAACATCGGTGTAGAAGTGTAAACTTGTCAAAATTGAAGCCACATGCAGTCTCCAAAAGCAATCTGGCAGTAACTCTTCATCTCTGCAGGGAAAAAAACCCCCTCTTGTTATCATCCATTTCTAACTCCTTGTTCTGCCACAGAACAGCTTGTTTGTTCGTAAGCTATGATCTTGCTTTTGCTCCTGATGTGAGAACAAACCCACCTGCATGGCACAGTTGGTCTCAGGCCTGATGTGTCCCACCTGGTGGGACAGCAGGTTGCTTGAAGTGTGAGCTGGAGTGTGCTGGGACTAGCTGTGGCAAGGCATGACCTGCATCACCTGTGCCAGGGACACATTTCACATGCCTCTGTACTGAGCCTGAGGGTGCACGGTTTGTCTCAAATGACCCTAGGATTATTCACACTCTTTTACTCCTTCTGATGAAATTCAACTAACTTTTTAACATCATTTTACTCCTTATTTACAGTGTTCTAGTTACCACACACAGTTAATACTGAACGGGAAAGAAACAACAACTACTTGGATAGAAAATTATTGTCACAATTCTACTTAGCAGATTAGAAGACTTTGTATAAAATGAAATTTAGTTTTGTGAATTTCTTAGAGAAGCAACTTTTGCATCCGCAGAAAGGAATTTAATTTCTTCTTATCCCCATCCAATATGCAATGTTTAGGTTTCTGTTTATGCCAACAAGCCTTGAAAACCAATTTCTTTGTCTTTGATTTTTTTTTATTGCCTTTAAAGCCTGCACATACTTCCTGAAGTTAGATTCACTGTGGGTGTGACAGACTGTACTTCTAACCAAACACATTCCCACTGGAAAAAAAATTATGTTTTTCAAAATCTGAGGACTACTTTGTAACCTATTATAGCATTCTTAAACTCTTGATCATACAGTTTGTTTCTCTAGTAGTTTAGCTGTGTCTGGCTATCTATGTTTGGCTATCTTTTCCAAAAAATTCTCACAATCCCTTTTCTCTCAGTCTGGTACGCATATAGAGAACAAAATTTTCTTTTTAAATTTCACTTCTGGCTTTGGACTGTTTCAAATTGCTTATCCAGAGAAACTGCTCTTATTCTTAGGTTATGTCATTATCAAGCTGTATTTTATAAGGTGATCCTGTCTCTCCAGGATCATCATCAAACTACTTAGACTATTTGATGAAAAAGCTCTCATGTACGTATTCTAGAGGTAACCACTTGTTTTCAACATGAGACTTAGTCATTGAAACTCTCATGTAGAGTATTGAAGAAATCCAGACAAATCAATGTGAAGTATTGCTTTTTATGTGCCACATTTAGAACAGCAGGGGATTATATCTTGTCATTCTCTTTCTATCCTTTAAAAATTACCAAAGACTACTACCCTTCACATATTTACTGATGTACTTCAGAAATACTGCAATTTACATGCTAAGAGAATTAGTGTGACTCAGTTATCCATTTAGGTGGACAAACTAGGCAGATATTTTCTGGTTTATATACTGTGATTCTGGATTATATGTACTTTATTTGAATAGAGAAAATTATCCAAGTTCTCAATATAATTGTCCGGGATAATTTATTAATCATAGAATTTTTATACATTAGTCTCTTTTTCCATTAAAAACCTGAACCTCCAGAGCTAAGTAAGTAAATTTTAGTCAAAGTGAAATGTCAATCTGTAATACAAAATGCTTCCAGCTTGTTTATATAAACATTAGTCTTCAAAATGTCTTCAAATAAAAGCAAAATTTATGTTCATTAGCTCTTTACAATCAGTCTAAGTTAAAATACTGAAAGGTAGGTATTTTCTTGTATTTTTCTCATTTTATTCCATAGCAACAAATGTAGATGGATGAAAAATTACTAGCTTTGCTCAAAAAGGTTGGCCACTCTAAACTAAATAGGGCAAATGTAACTAAATGAAACTGCTCATTTCAGATTGATGATCTCACTATTTTAGTATTAATTTCAGTTCATAAATCATCTACTTTTTGGCTACTTGTTGACTACTTGCTATTTGTAGTGAATACAATTGATTGCTCCAAGTGGGGATTAATGAATGAAAAACACTGAATTACAAATAAGTAAAATGGATATTTATCTCTCAAAAATATGCCCTTTGCAAAACCAATACTTATCTATATAAAAATTGCTGTCAGCTTTTAAATAATTGAAGAATTCTATTTCTCATTGTGAAGTGGTCAGTTTATAGACAACAAAGGCACTCAGTGCAGAGGAAAGACTTGCAAATAAATGTTTTGTGTTGTTTCACTGACTAAATATTAAGCAGATTCCTGAATGATGGGTTTATGCTTATTGACTCTTGTTGCATAGGATACTACATTGTTACCAGTTACAGTAATAATTTTAGAAGACACCTTTTGCTTGATGAAATGTGACAGTTTCTGTTGAAAGTACCTTACAAGTGTTTAGGTTGAAGTTGTCTCACTTTATGAAAGTTCTGTCATTGCAAATTTTCATTATATATGCTATATGTCATTACATATGACAGATGATTCAAGCCCTTAATATCTACATAGTCTTTCACTGGTGTCACTCCAGTATGTCTATGTCTTTCTCATACAGGGGTGTCCAGACCTGCACAATGTACTCCAGATGTGGCCTCAGAAGTGTTGAGCAGAGCAGTAGGATCACGCCCCTCAACCTGCTGACAGTGCTACTTCCAGTGCAGTCCAGGTCTTCATTTCTTTGCAATAAGTGAGCATTGCTCATTCATCCTCAATTTATTGACCATCAGGACTCTTCTGAGAGAAGAAGAAATAATTATTTCAGAATAAAAGAGACACCAAACCAAAAGTAGAAGAGAAAATGTCAGTGTGTCCCAGTTTGAGACAAATTCGAGGAATGTCCAAAATGAGTGTCCTCTGATAGAAGGCAGGTTACAACCACACCTTCCCCACCACGTTTGGAAAGAATTTTCATCAGAGGAAAGTGAAAAAAACTTGTTTATTTAACAAGTAAAGCGCACACAGGCACGGGAACAAAAAAAAAGAATAATGCTAAATAATAAAAGATCTCGCTGTGGAGAGAACCTGGGTAGATTTCAGAGTCCTTTTTGGGTGTGGCTTTCTCCTCTCCAGAGCTGGGGTTTGGCATGGGCCCCTCCAGGCCAGTGTGTAGGGTCTCCCGATGATGTTCTGGTGTCGCTGAACAGTGCAGAAGAGAAGAAGAAGAAACCAAAGTCCCAGGGCACCATATTTTAGCTAACGAACAAGAAGCTAGCTAAAAACAGAAGGAATGTAACTCCCTTCCCTGCTGCAGAAGCAGCGGCACTGGGCAGGAGAAACCAGTGAGTTTATCTCATATTTTGAACACAGCGCCAAAAGAATTCCACTGGCTCTCCCCCCTCTCCCTTAAAGGTATAGAAAGGCACAGGATTCATGTCTGGGCATAGAGCAGGAGATAGGGGATACAGTATCGTACAATCAGTAACAGTGTGTTACCCAGCAGTAGAATGGAAAATATTTTTAAAATATTTAAATCTGGCAGCATGGGGTAAGAATTGCATTTTAAGATCTTATTTATACATTAAGATATGAAAAATAGAAGAGACTCATTTTTTAAATGCAAGTCATAATCATAATACGAAGCAACTGTGAAAATGGTAATCAGTAGTTCCATATTAGAAAAAAAATATCACAAGAATCACAAGACTTCCAACACAGTGCAAAGGGTTGTGCCCGAGATGGAGCTACTGTGTGTGGAAGCCAGACCACCAGACAGGGATCAGACACGGGGAGAGCTGGAATGAGTTTCTTGTTTCCTCTCAGCCTGTGGTGCTGACCACACCTGGCCCAAAGAGTCAGGCTCTTGGACTGGTGCAAGTGCACATTCTTTACAGAAGCTTTCTGTGTGCCATAAAATAGGAACCTGAGTATATAAATTGGAGGGAGAGTTTACCTTATGGTCTGATTTGAAAAATAATGAAAAGAATAAGACTACTGCATTTGACTGGCTTCACATTGAACAGTTTTGGAAATTTTGTAATGAACACCAAAAAATAAAAACCAAAAAACCAAGAGGAGGAGAAAAAAATAATACATCTCACTTAGTCATTACCAATGAAGACATCCTAACATGGCTCTGAACAACTTTGCGAAACCACCAGAACCACTCTCAAGTGTGCTTTCTCAAATGAATCACCTTCTTAAAATGAAGGTGATTTGAAGATAAGAATTATGTTTCAGGAGTATAGGAGCAATCATGGAGTCCAAAAATTATCCAGGGCCAAAAATTACATAGTATGGACACCATCCATCTGACTTAGAAAGTTTTGTCCCGGTTGGGGTAAGAGAAATGGTGTTTACAGACATAAGTTAATACATGCCACTTGCCCTCAGTCTAAGACAATTGTCACCCATCCTTGATGTAACATCTCAGACACTTTCAGCATCCTCCTTCCCAGAGACGTACACCGTTGTCTTCTAGCTACACCATTTGATACTTGGAAGAAATGCTTGACATTCTCAGACAGTTGGAGTTTCTGGGTTTTTGAGAATAGAATAGACTGGTGGTATCAAAGTTTTCAACATCTGAGAGAACCAACAATGCTATCTTTATTATGTAGTGCTTTGTATTGACTTCTGCTTCTACAGAGAGAGTCCATGCTTTGCGATTCAGGGATTAGAGGATGAAAGAACCCCTGCTGGCAGAGATGCAGACAAAATTTGCATATGGGTTGGGGATTTCATAAGTTTTACAGAAAATTATCTCATATCTCATTCTTTGGAGAAACTATTCTCATTAAGTTTGTAAGATCTGTTTCTTAGATCTTCCTGATAAGCATGAAGACAATAACATGTCATGAAGTGAACAGTTTTTCAAGCTGTTGTAACACCATATGAAGCCTCACAGAAAAGAAGGAGTAACTTCATATGAATGATTCAGACATCACTGAATCAGAAAAAAACCTTGTGGAAATGTCATATCTGTGCCAGTGGTATTTCCAATTATATTGTGATGTTTCAGAAATTGCAAGCAAAATATTCCCAACCTTAACTTCTGCAAAAGAACTCTTAAATGCTTCTGAGGAATACTACTTACATTTTCACTGAATGATCAGTAAATGCTTTCATTTAGTATTTTAAAGTAATACTAAAAATTTCACTCTGTGAGTGCTTCTGTATTCTGCTCCAGGTGCAATGTACCATGATTCCCTGGGGTACACAGGGTACATTTAATCCACAGCACTTTTATCCTGCTTGATTTCAACAGCTTTACACTGATATTCCCCTGAAGCATTTCTTTTGTTTGCTTGCTCCTGAGCCTTGCTGATGCTATAGCAGGTGCATCTCATAAGGCCACTACACTTGAGAGATAATGATATAAAAACTTGCAGGTAGACCAACTGTAGTTTTGCAGAGAGAAATAGATTAACACTTCTCTGAAGTGATCTTTCCAGTTGTCATCAAACAAAAAATGTTCTTCTTGTTGGAAAGCTTTCTGATAGACACCTGTAGCCATTCTGCTGATCTTCCCAAGATTTTTGGGCTAAAATTACTTTTGCCTGCATTAAATAATAGCAGCATCTGTCAAGATGCACTACAACAGCTCAGTGAGCATAAAAGACAAAATAATTTCCAAGGCATTGTTGAATTCACTAACATTTCATTTTTATAGTTGTGTGAAGAAAGAGACAATGAATACTTTGAAAGGGCAGGGATTTTCCTGAGATACTTATTGCTATAGATATCAGTGCCATCTGTTTTAGTACTTGCAGAGAGGGAGGGACATAGTTCTACCAAAGGAATAAAACTAAGACATTCTTGCAGCATCAAGACTGTCCTGTTTGACGTGTTCAGGCAGGTTTCTCAAAGTAGTACAAAAGAATTTTATGAGTGAACAGCCAGTCACATAGTTCCAATACTTTGTCAGATCACTAGGGACTGGTTTACTTTTGCTAGTGCAAATGTCCTTGCTTATTCATTACCAAATGGAGACATCATAACAAGTTACACTGCAGCTGTAAATAATTTCATGAAAGTGCCAAAACACTAAAGTTTCCAGAATTATGGAGATTTTTTCTGGAAGCTTATATTTCATTATTTATTTTAAAAAACAGAACTCTCATCAGTATAATGAGTTTTCTAGGGATTTTCAGAAAAACAGAACTAAAATTGCATAATATTTTTGTATATTTTTCGTATTTATTTGATTGTTAGTTCAACCTTTAATTGCAATTCATTCTACAGTAATCATTAGAATTAATCATTGATATGTGGGGAAAATATTCACTAAATTGCTTAGAAATCAAATGTAAATTATTATGTTAGGGTTTATTATACTGTATGGCCTGTTTATTATATATTATATGCATATTTTATATATGCTGTTATATTAGGTCTTATGTCTGTAAATGAAACAGATACCTGCAGTAACTATTGTAAATGTATGACAAAATAACAATTTCTTAACTGAATACTGGACATTTCATCAGTTAATGTCTATTTTGTACCTAAAATTAATAAATTAAAAAATATATTTACATTACATATTTATTAATTTCTAAATATTATTTTACATATTCTTGCCTGTATAAATTTAACTGAAAAAGTGTTTGATAATGAAACATTGAGATGTTTTAGAAGCTGACAAATATAATTTATATATTTATCAATATTGTTTTATTGCTTTTGGTTTTGAATAAAGTATCTCATATATGCAGTGTCTCCTACTAATACGTAATAAAGAAATAAGACTGCAAAGAGCCTGAAACACTACAAAACTTTCTGGCAAGAATACAGGCATTTACTGGGAAGAGGAGATCAGTATACAGAATTATACCGCCAATTTTATTCTGCATTTTCAAGCACTCCACGAATAATGGGCTTTGAAATAAAAATTTAAATCCTCTGAACGGTAATACAAAGCCAGAGCATGTTCACCATACACTAGGTGAAACAAAAAAATGCAGTTCATATCTGTCCATTTTTGTGTATCCCCATTTTTCAGCCCCTTATTTGGAGAGAGCTAATCGTCACTCCTATATCCTTTTTCAAGATATTTGAAAACTATAAATCATTAAACTACCTCCACAATCATTCCATGTATCCTGTATTTAACTTCTGGGTTATAAACCAACTCTAGAAACATATTTAATTAGAATAATATCAGTTTTATGGCATATGTGGGGTGGGGCATTTAATGTTTCCTGCCAAGGACAGCTGTTTGGAAAGAGACAATGTCATCTGTAGCAACAAAGAAATATTAAGATTGCAGTCCGTCTCACGTTGCCTTTTTGATACCACTTATGTACTTAAAAACTGAAAGGGTTTGTAGCTGTCATAATGTACTGCAAAACTTTCCTTTAAAAAGAGACAAAACAGTTAGGTTTAAGGATTTGCTTTAGAGGATCAGTTACAGTTCAGTTTACTCACTCACCTGCCACAAAGTCTACACTGAGCATAGACTTAATGGCCAGCCATATCCTGTGTCATTGAAATACTGTCTTGCCTCTAGGTTAGTAAAGGACGAAAAAAAGTTCTCTGTCTTAATGTTAACTATATATAAATATTTGTTTTGATAAATTTTTTGCACAAACAGCTGCTTAGTATTTAACAATCATAGCAGTGATCTGCTCATGTCATAACTGTGTGTGGAAACTGCTAAGGGAAACAACAGAGGAAGTATAGAACACATCATTAGATGAAGCTTATAACATTCGGAGAAGTCTATTAAAATTTCTCATACCTAAAAGAGGTCAAAGGTTATTTCATTTGCCCTATGAATCCACATTGGACATCAACAGGTGGGTAAAGGAAAAGTAGAATAACTCTGTAAAGTGTAGGTGCTGGATTCAGTAATATATGAGCAGGTATTTGATGCCATTTTAAATAAATCTGAATGTCCTGCTTAGCCTTCACTTGTCACTCCTGCTGCTCAGTGCCTTGACTATTCTTTTTGCCCTGTGCCATCTCTGTTACACCTATGTTTATATCTTGAGTGTTCTAAGACATCACATATGGCGATAGAACATTAAAAACATACTTGCATATAAACATCTAAGTTTTGGCCAAGTTAGTTCTGGACCTCTAAAGTTTTGGGGGTAGACTGTATACAGGGGAAAAAAAAAGAGACATATTCTAAGAGGTTATAACAATTTCAGGATGCAATGAGCAAAGGTGGGATACTTAAACACATTAGCAGCTTCAAGTTTCTTCTGAAGCAACCCCTAAGAATTTGAAGGCCAAGGCAGATCTTGTTGGTTTATGCCTCCGGGTCAGTGAAAGAATCGAGTTGAGTAAGCTGAAAAATTAAAAATCTTTCACAACATTAAAAAAAAAAAAGAAAAAATTGCACTCTCTGATTGTCCAAAAGGAGCTCAAAGTTCAGTCTGTCCTAGCTCTGGAAGACCTTATTCCTAGAAATTATGTTCCCCAGCAAAATCTCTAAGTATTTACACGGGAAAGGGGGGATGTGTGGGATTTAAGAATATAAATGTGCAAATAAAGAATACAATGGGAAAATATTGAACGATACAGAGGGAAAATTTCAGGCATATTTCTATTAAGCTTGTAGAGAAAATCTGGAAAATTTACTGTACTGCGTTGTGGAATGTTTTAGTGGCAAAGAGGAATGGTTCAAAACCTGTTTTGTATCCCATGATGAATGCCACTAATGCTTTCTATACATGAAATTATCTTGGTCTTCACTTAAGTTACAAACAAAAAATCACCCCAAAGCCCAAAGAATTTTCATACTCGTTGTAATAAGTTAGTGTGGAAATTTTGTACATCCCTGACTGGTTAAATAATTTTCACTGCCATGAATAGTCATGTAAAGATTGAGAGTAATTTGTTATTTATTTTCTGCAATCATGTTGAATGCCTTCTAAGTATTAAAATGTGATATACTTCTGCTGCTATAGTAGTAATATAGAGCCTTTAGTACGGCATTAAGCTAATTTAACTTTCAGTGTCCCTAATGAAATGAAATACGTAAGTGGTTATTTTCCTCTTTTGATGGTAACTGGAACACAAGTGTGGGATTCATATGCTTCCCCATAAGGGTAGGGTTCACAGGCACGTCATCTCAATTCATATGCTTCAGTTTAAGGACCTCCTACATGATTTCTGGCAAATAGAAACACTGAGGTGCAAATAACAATACATCATGGCAGTATCATACTGGAGTTTGGCTAACTAAACTCTGCAGGTGTGAAAATGGTAACAGCATACAGGAAATAATTTTGTCACATAATTTATACAATGGAATGCAGCATAGCTTCCTATCTTGTCTTTCTGTTCTTCATTTTTTGCCTTAAGTGACTCATAGGGATGTATGAAAAAATTCAGTATATTTGAGATGACTGCAGGAGGCTAAAAATGATGACATGGAAGACATACAAACTTCAAGATTGACAGCTGGATGTTCAGGAGAATAACCACTGAAATATCAAACAGCACCAGAAATTCAGCTTTAGATAAAAGAATAAATATACAATTCTTGAACAAATAAATTTTGTATTCCATCTCCAAAAGAAAAGCTTTTATTCAAATACCTTAATCCAGGTAGCTCCAGTAAAGGTGATAGTTACAAACATACTCATCAGTTAGTAGAACTGTTAATTGTGGGATGCAATTTCCTAGAATATTAAAGTAGGGATCAGTGAGAAGCCAGGTGTGATAACCTACAGAATACAGATTGCTGTAAGTCACCTGTGTTTAAAAAGCTTCATTCCAGTTAGTTTCTGCATTTTTCAAAGTCCAGTTTAATAGTTTATTTAATAGTTCAATCATTAAGAAGTTAAAGGTTCAATTCACTTGCTTCAAAATATGCACCCGAGAAGTTCTAGTGCTGTGATTCTGTCTAGCCTCTGGCTGATGCTTTATTAAGGTATGAATATTATATTAGTGTGAGCAGAGCTGTTTCACCTTCCTTGTGGTTTCTCAGCTATGGGTAACAAACTATGCAAAAGTAATGGATCAAGAGACATCAAATAAAAGTGATTCTATAGCCAAATGGTTCTGACATTCTCCTGAAAACACAGAAGGTCCCTGATCTTGTTCTTTCCTTTTATAACTTTTTCATTTTTTAAAAAAGTGTAGCAAAAAACAAATAAGCAGTCTTTAGATCGGAGAGTAGAATTCCCATTTCCATAACCAAGTAAGTTACACTCTCTCCAACTTCATGAATTTCACATTTCGTGCTGATTAGTAGCCTAATTTGGACTACAAGCATTCTAATCCTTATTAATTTATTTTCTTCCTAGCATTATTTTTACACTTATATTAAGCAGTCAGTAAACAACATTTTAGGAAACAGTTTTTGTAGGACTATTTATGCACATATGCTAAGTAGCGAACATGTAACAATCTAGAAAGCAGTTTCCTATTTCATTGGTCTGGAATCACACTCATACTTGCTGTCCATCTAGCCCTGCAACTCACAGCTGCATGGCCACTCAACACTAAAAAAAAAGGTAAATTAGACATTATCTTTCTAAGTCAACTAGCAGAAAGATGGCAAGAATGATTGATGAAAGAAATACTGATTCAAATTTCTGCGGGAATAGGAGAATACAGATTTCAAATTGTGCTGGGTCTGTCTTGGATGCAGTTAACTTTCCTCATAACAATCTGCATGACATTATGTTTTAGATTTGTGACTGAAATTGTCATGATAACACATCAATGTTTTGTTATTATAATTAAATTAATATTAATATGTGGGACAGTGCTTTCATAACATCAAGGCTTTCTCAGTTTCTCACACTGCCCCCTTCCAGAAAGGTATTCCATGCCATATAACATCATTAGCAAAAAACAGGATGGACAGTGTTTATCTTCCAAGATAGTTGTTGCTCAGAGACTGGCTAGGTATCAGTCTGCTTGTGGGAGGCAGTGATTAATTACTTTTGCACAATTTCTTTCTTCTTCTTTTTCTTTTTTCTTTCACTTCTTGAATTGTCTTTGTCTCAAACCGTGAGTTTTCTCCTTGTTACTCTTCTTATTGTCTCCTCATCCCAGTTGTGGGCAGGCGAATGAGCAAGTGTCTGTGTGGGTACCACAACTCAAACCTCCTTTTCTTGCTCCACAAAACAAGATAAGATCCCTGATAAGAGCCAAGAGAATGTACCTAGGAGATTATATTGGGGAAAGACAGAAGAGGGAAAAGGCCAGAAATAACCCTGTCATGGACTAATCTTGTTGTTTCCACTGATGTTCCTACTGAAGAATACTATCACATCTGAGAGAATAACTGGATTTTGGAAATAACTCTCACAAACAGCCTTTGTTTAGTATCACAGCCTGTAGAATGCAGTTTCTAAAAACCTGAAATACTCCTAGAAATGTAATTTAAACTTGAAAAAGTCCCATACAGTGAACTTAATTACACTAATTTCTACTAATTTCTACTAATTTCTACTGCTTCTCTGGTTTATTTATTTATTTATTTGTTTGTCTAATTTGCCACGGTTTTCTTAATTCCTACTGAGGCTTCTAGAATGTAACAGCTGGTGACATTTATGTCTGAGTCCATATCCTTGTATTTTTATCAGCTAGAGTAGTAGGCCTAATGATTCATTTCTCAGTCATATGTATCTAGTACACGAAGTCCAGGATCCAAAGATTAGCCTGAACTAGCTCATATCTCCATCTGTAAACTGTTCATGTTTTGTGAACTGGAAAGGAAAGAAGTTCATGTTGCATTAAGACACTCTGTTCACTCTGATATCTTAAGATCTTATTTCTGTAGTCATTATTTCTTGTTGGACTAAAAGGAAGGGATCTTGATATGAATTCCTAATTGTATAAAATATGCAAAATCTCTAACTCCTATTTGTATTTTTTATTTATTTCTCCATTACTCTTAATCAAACTGGTCTCAAGGAAGTAACATTACCACACGACCATTTTGGTTTTTACTATGTGTTTTCATTGTCTATAAATCAGTGTTTAAGGAATAAAACATAATTCCCAACCTGAAATAAAATGCTCTCAATATTGACTTAAGGAAAAACTTCTTTTCTCAATTGCAAAATCACAGCAAAAGAGGTTCAGCCAATTTTTCTTAAAAGTTATTCAGCTGTAGTAAAAAAATCTCTTTTTGTCTTGTATTCTTAACAGTCTGACAAAGAGTAATAACAATAATAGATGCAAGAACTAAAATTATATTGTCTGAACTTTACATACACAGCAACTGAGCATATGACACAGCATCATTTTAACCACATACATAAGAATGTTTAACATTCTTCTTCCGAAACAAAATAAAAATTTGGAGGCAAGATGAATAATTTGTGTAAGGAAACACAGAACATTAAACAACAAAAAAACCCTGAAATGACTCCTGAATTGAATAAAAGGTATGCATTGATTTTCTGAATGAGAACACATCTTAAAAAGGAAATAAATTTTTAAAAAGCCATCATGATTAAGTTACTAATATTAAAGTTCTAGTTACAGTGAGGGTCACTTCTTTAACACAGCTATATTCTATATTCTTCTTATAACCCAAAGCTCTCACCTACATGTAACTAGGTCTGCAGAGCACTTACAATCAATCGATAAAGTAAGGATGTAGAAGGTTGCCTAGGAAGTGAGGTGTGTGATTCACCTTTCTAATGTGTTTCTGGAGTGTTCTAAAAGCATCTCATGATCAACCTAATAAATGGGTCCCTACAGTAGGATCAAATTACCTAACATGCATCTGATGAAATTTCAGATATTATAAGATATCAAAGTTATCTGCACAGCACTAGCTGAGAGCCTCAGAGATGCACTCAGCATTCTAAGCAGCATGTGGAAGGTCACTCACAATGAGCTCAGATATTTTAAGTTTCACTATATGCTTATGCTCTTACAGCCAAGTTTCAGCCGTCATGCCTGTTTTAAAGTGAGCTGATGTACCAGCTATGGCTGAGATGGAGCCTATTTTCTTCATTGCAGCCAGTATGGTGCTGTGTTTTGGATACATTAATAAAACAGGGTCGATAACAACAGCAGTGTTTTTGTTACTGCTGAACAACATCTGCCTTTTTCCCACTCTGCGTCCTCTACTGAGTAGGCTGGGGATGCACAAGAAGTTCAGAGGGGACACAAAGTCTTTCACAAATGGATTAAAATAAATGTTCACATTAAAACTGTATTTTCCAAAATAAACAGCTTGGTCAGTGCACTGGATTTTCAAATTTTTTAAGGTACTATCATTTAAAAATAACAGTTTGCTGTATTATTATTAATTTATTCCCTGAATCTCACAATTCATTCCTCATAAAGCCAAATAAACTGCTACTACTTATTCCTTAAAGTAAAGCAAGTATTAGACTCTAGAATAATAAATGCCAACACAGACGAATGCTTGTTTTCCAGTAGGGAGAGACAGCCAGGAACAAATTGCCATTGTCCAATCACAGCAGAACAAACATGCAGAAATTTGACTAACTGTGTTCAAATGTTGCCTTATGAAATTATATGAAATAGATGTTCTTGTTGAAAAGTATGTGCCTTAGCAACTGAGATGAGCTTACTAAGATGTTGCATTTTGATTCCTTACAGAGCAAAATATAAAAGGTCACTGTGGCCTTTACAGGAATGCAGTTCACACTTTCAAAGCAACAAACTATAATTCAGCCAGGAAGTCTTCTGTCAATTAAGACAGGCTGGCTTTCAGAGTCTGTCACTGTTGTTATAAAAAAAACTGAACAAAACCTGTACAATAAGTCTTGACAAAATTAAAACCTGTACATAGTGAACAGTCTTGTTCATAACCTTGTAGAAGACATGTAAAAACATTTAAATGTTATTGAAACAGAATAGACAAATAAAAAAAGGACATACTGTAACAAAAAGAGGGATGTAAGGAACTCAATACAAAGACAAAGCCCCCTAAAATTTCAGCAAAGAATTTGGGAATCCTTCAAGATGTGAAGGCTGCTCTTCATATCTCAATGGTGAACAGAAAATAATGAAAGAATTTGAAGAAATTTGACAAAAAGGAAGAGGAAATAGTGGACAATGTTATTTTTAACAACAAGGAGAAGGAACAAAGAATATGCAAGCCTAACAAAGTGCACACAATGTATGTTTCAGGAAAGGAAGTCTTGATAATCATACTCATGAAATGGATAAAATAGCAGTGATGTGTTTGGCTATCCTTTCTCCTACAGCTGAAAGACAAATATATAGGAGACCAACTTGTTGCTGGACCTACTAGAAGGGAATACAGGCTCTCAGAGTGAATTTGTGCAGAAATGTGACTGTTTCCAAAACTATGGTGCTGGATAGGATCAGGTGCTGTGAAAGTGAGACTTCTTCCAGTTACTGGAAGAAGTTACTAACTTTTTCCTGAGCAGGTGGTCTTTAGCAGAGTCCCATCACGACGGATCCCACATCAGTCTGTGCATTAATACTGAACTATAAACTTTTTCCTGGTTTACCATTCCATCCCTAGGTAAAGTTTCATGCATTCTCAGTGTTTCCTCAAATAAAGGGCTTGTTTCCCTGATGCCTTTCTGCCTGTCCTTTGTAAAAATTCTATGTCCATCCCTGTAATCCCAGTGAGGTCGTAGCATTGCAACTATTCCCAGACATCTACTTCCCAATTCCATGTTCCCTATATGTTGTGCATGCATACACAGGCATTTCATAGAGGAATGAGGTGGTGATGAGTTCCCAGAAAATGTGTGAGAGCCTCTGCTATCGTGCTGCCATCTCATGACTGCCTTATTTATACAGATACACTTAGGTAGGCTCCCTTCAGCTTTATTTTGTTCAACACAAAGTTACTCTTCTCTTCACCACCCCGTGACCCTATGTTTGCCAATACTGTCCACCGTTTCCTCCCTACTTTATGGCTTGTCATCTCCTACCTGTATCCTTCCTACCTGAAAGCTGTCCTCCCTGTGTGAGTGGACATGCTGGCAAAAAATGCTTTGTTCCTTTTTGGCCAGGTGGATCCTGCCTCATCCTAGCAGTCCTCAAAGGATCCTCGAGTATACAGTGTTGTTTGTGATTACTGAAATGCTAAATCTTCTTGCAGATCTAATATTGAGATACAAATCAACAAGTCAAATAAAATAGATTTAGGATGTCTTATTTACCTCTGAGCTTTCACTAGAACTCAGAGTACCCGTTTGTTTATGGATTTTATTAAAAAGGATCTGATAGCAAAACCCACCAGAGGAAACATCTGGCTGTTTTGCTTTACTATAACTTTATTGAGTTAATTAAAGATGCAATAGTACTGAAGTCAAAATTAGTTCATATTAAATGAATCAGCAGGTAAATAAGTTCAAACTACAAAATGATCAAATTAATACTGAAAATAATCAAATAAAAATATGAGCTCGACACTAACATGAACTATTTTCTGTCTTTTTTAAAATATTAAAGGAAGGAACAAGTTTTTTTTACAGGCTTTTCTCTCATAGTAACCTATCTCTTATTTTAGTCAATGCAGTAGATATCTGAAACTGGTTATAGACACACAATCCGAATGCCAGTTATTTTCTCCAACACATCCCATGACAATCTGTTGCATAAAATAACCACTAAAAAAGAAATTATGATGAAATAATCAAACAAACAGAGTACTGATCAAAAATAATTATCAGGAAAATATTTCTCTAACTAGAACACCAAATCATGAAGGAATTTTGGACATTATTATATAAAAAAATGAAATATAGTTTTTCAGAAATTTCTCTGAAGAAAGAGCTTAAACAACATTTTTAATTATAAGATTTTAAGTATGTTGGCATAAAATCTTGAATTCTCAATAAGTCAGTGATGACTGTGTCCAAAACTTTTAGCTTGATTTATCAGACAATATATAGCAAGTGCTAAATAATTCTATATATTCCAAATCTAATCTGATAGGCAACAATTTAAATTGATAAACACCTGGATATAAAATTTGCTACATAAATGTAAACAGAGGAACATAAATATTTCATTGACCACTATGGCTCATTTTCATAGGTTTTGCTCTATCAGGGATATCATGTCAGAAAAATCAACGGAATATTTGTTTTCATGTATAAACACATAATCATCATTGTTAGCAATGGCAGTGAAAGTGATAGTAAAACAATGCAGGACTGCTCCAAACCAAATTAATTAAAGGGAAATTGAGGAACAGTAACCTAGAATAACAAAGCCTAGTTCATCCATATGCTGATTTCTACTTTAGTCTATAAGAGTAAAATCTATTTCAGAGTATTTGGTCTATATGCCTAAATTGATTTTAGGGGTAAGCATCTCCTATCTTCAAAAAAACCTAACCAACCAAACAAAAAAAGGCAGCACATGCATTTATATTTCAACAAATATTTCAACAAACACTCCGTTAGCATTTAAATTCAGCTTAGTATAGAACATATGTATTTCTAGTAGTCAATGGTCATGAAATTAATTCTCTGACCCTCAAATGTTTGATCCTGCAAGTATTTCAAATGACTTTTCTGTTAAATATCACTGAACTGTTGCCTGTCTAAACCAAGTATTAGGAGTTATAGTAGGAATGCCTCCTAAGTGGCTCTTCTATTACCTCAGAACTATCCTGAGACATGCCCAACAATGACAGTTCATTTTTCCACCAGAGAGTCTGCACCGCAAAGGCCGGCCTATATTGAACACATAAGCTTATCTGTGTGGTTTATATCTCCATCATATGTGCTAGATATGGACCTCAATACGACTTGGAGGTCATGTGAATTGTACATAATACTATCCCCTCCCCAATAACCATGGCTATACAAAACTTTGTGGAGCTTAGATTTAGTGGGTATGCACTATCCCCTAAATCTATGCCCTATACACCACTTTGATATGCAGATTAAATCCCTTTGTTCCCATAAATTACTGTTAAAAAAATAAATAAACAGAGTAAGAACAAGAGAAATATTATCATAGCACTGATTGTTAGATTAGCAGGAACTTGTTAACGACCAGCCTCAGAAGAGGAGTCTGCCCTGCCTTTGCTTCAATTGATAGTGCAGGTTTCCTGAACAGACTATTGTCTGCTCAGGGCATTTACATAACTCATTTCCCTTCATATTACATATTCAATTATGCCTCAGTCACAGTACCTGGAGATATTTTTTATTTTGAAATATGGTCAGTAGTGTTGCTATCTGCCCTTAGCATAATGTAATGATGAGAACATCAGTTAAGACTGGGAGATCTGAGTACTAGAACAAAGAACCTTTTAATCCAGGACTTAATTTCCAAGTTTGCTAGATAATTTTTTGCTAACTGATATTCCTTCCCTCACTGTTGCTGAAGTCAAATCATCTTGAGGTAAAGAATGCATCATTTATGGAAAAATAAATTGACAGAGAAGTAAGTGGCGTGGATAAAATCCTGAAAGGAATTACCTGTGTTTTAGTCATGATTCAGGAACTTGCATGTATTGCTCTGAGGGAAAAAAACCCACAACCTTGAAGTACATGAACGTAGCATGATTATGGATCAAGATCTAGGATCTTCCTGCTTTCCTGCCAGCAAAGTGGTTCATCAATGAACTACAGAAAATTATATTTATTTCTCTATGCACAATGTTTCAGTTTCATCAGGAAGGACACAAAACAGGACCATCATATTTAACTGTTTTCTTTA
This sequence comes from Corvus kubaryi, assembly GCF_017639235.1. NCBI lineage: Eukaryota > Metazoa > Chordata > Aves > Passeriformes > Corvidae > Corvus > Corvus kubaryi. The sequence continues at coordinate 40,212,187 of NW_024580667.1, read as the reverse complement.
CATCTCTTACAAGTTGCCTTAGGTGAGCCTGTGCACTCTGATTCCTTTTATTATAAGGCAGGTCTAAACCCCAACTGCAACTTCTTTAATGAGTTCTTTCACTGCCAAAAATTTTCAAATTTTTTCCCTGTTACTCCATCACAAGCCTAGCTCAGAATACTTGGTTAGAAGCTTCAGAGAATTGAGAGATATTTCTGGATACCAAATAATCTAACATTTTTCAAATATTTGGAGTAACAGAATTTCCCACTGACTGTCTTTAGAGAATATATGATCGATAAATAGGAAGCATTAAATCTTCCCAGATAGGTGTTATGGAGTCAAGAATCATATGTGATTCTCCACATTGCAGTGAAATAATCCCCTTTTTCCATTAAATTCTGTGTAAGCCCAGATTCTTAGTACCTGAACATCACAATATATATGTCGTACATATTCAGATGCTTAATCTTTTCTATCCAGTCTCATGTGATGTGCAATACGTACCTGAACATAAGTACAGGTCCGACAGAGAAGATGCAGGACCAGCAAGAGACTCATATTTTTCTGAAACACCAGCTGGAAGCAAAGTATGAAAAATGGCACTGAATATTTATGTTTAGGAATTTTATCCAGTCCAGAGGATGTAATTCAGATAAAAGTTATTAAAAAAAAAGTTCTCTATGTGTAGGTACCTTTATGTGAGCAAGTTCAGCCAACTTTTCTGTTCACCTTGAACCAGAAGTAGACATTTCTATTTGATCACTTGATTTGCTCTCTAAAATCCATTCTTCATACAGATAAGATCTGTAAGTAGGAGGCTGAAACCTAGCTCATGATTAGAAATTTAAATTAGGAATTTTAATATGGAACTTCAATGCACAGAGCCATTCCAGCTACTTTTTAATGCTCTGAGACAGCCACATAGGGCTGATAGATTTGGCATAGATTTTACAGAAAGCTTCTCTTAGGAGGCATGTGCTCATTAATCTCAAAAGTTATTAGATGCTTTTGCATGAACAATTATACTCAGCCCACATATATGCACATCTGAAATTGTTACCATAGTCATAGCCAGACACTCCTACAGCATGATTAATCTGTTGAAATTTAGAAGCCAACTTCTGGATGAGATTAATTAACACTTGTAAGTGCATATTAGCACTTATATGCAGATATCTACATTTTGTTAGATAAATCCCTTCCTAGGTTAGGAAGTCTTGACAGAATCACCAAAGGAGTCTCTGAAAATTCAGTACTTCCAGAATTAGCAATGTTTGCAAATTCAAAAGTTAATTAGGTATTAAAGTCAAACCTAAGCACTTTAATTTGTACTGGAATTAAACATTCAACATATTTTAACTATAAAATCACCTCTATATGATCAGACATTTTCAAATTATCTCTGGTCTTAATTTTTCTTAATTTTATCTCCTTCTTTGTGGAAAAACAAAGGAAGTTGCAATTTCACTTAAGATCATGATTATTCAAGTAGTCAGTCTGCACAACTAATCAATCCTTGCAAATAGCTAATTCTGAAGCAGGTGGGAGGATAATGACTTTAGTGACTTGCCAAGAAAATCATCAGATATAACTTCATCACCAATTCATTGTTCATCTTCACAAAGCGAAAACCTTCTGGATTTTTCTTTAATGGAGACAAATGACTCTTTAGAAAACTCTGGATATATTTTATTCTATCAGTTACTACACAAAAGCTTTGACTTTAATTGAAATTAAAGATTGATTACTTATGTCCTATTCTGTATCTTCATGATATAAATTTTAGTGCATGTTAATGTGAGCAAAGATTACAGTGTTACCATATTCTTGGCATAAACAAACAATAGTAATGGGCAAACAGTTTTGTGTTTATTTAGAAATTATATATATTCGTATATATAACTCTATATAATAATTAATAATAAATAAATTGAATTATATATTAATATACTAGATCTTGATATATTATATATTATATACATAGAATATACATTTAGAAGTTATACATGTTAAATAATTTTGGGGATTTTTTTAGTGAAATGATTACAAAATCCATGACAAAATCAAAACTGTAACAATTTCCAAAGCTTAAGAGCTTTTGCTACCTGTTTCTGGGGGGGTTTTGTTTGTTTCTTTATTTGCGTCTTTTTATTCTGAAGTAAACAGTTGTTCATGAAGTTTAGTAGTTTAGTCTCACCTGAATGTGAAATAGATGTTTTGTTAGAAAGCTGAAAAAGTATTAGGGTAAGAAACTTTCAAACAAGTGTAGGAGAAAAATCCTCTGAAATTTATATATGTATATGTACAGAAATACAAAGAAAAGCAAATATATATTAAACTAATAACTTTGACCTGGAAGACAGTTTTACTCCAGAAAGAAAGCATGCCTAGAGACTCAGAAATGAGTCAACAGGATAATTACTTTTGTATCAAGACAAATTTACCAATAAAGGAACATAGGTGTTTCAGTATTGGTAGATACAACCAGTCATAGGATCTGACTAAAGGGCACTGTGTGCCTGAGCACCAATGCCTGAAAAGAACTCAAGATAATACTCATGAGAAAGAAGACCTGTGAAGCCATAATTTTAAAAACCCTTCTGCCTATCTGTAATAATACCAAGTAAATTTTCTGTAGCACTTTGTTTATTCAGGAGTGAAATATTTAGCAGAAACATAAAATTTGTGAAATCAGAAAAATAATCAAAACAGAAAGCTAAGAAAGTCCAGCAATATGTAATTTATGTATTGAGATTTCAAAACATGTATTTTTTCATTAATATAAAATTTACAAGGCATGAAATGTCCTTACCAATCATCATTGATGTAAAGATCATTTTGTATACCTGACTGGAGGGAAAAAATTGTTAAACAGAAATAACGAAACATAATTGCAAAAATTGTTAACTTACAGAATTTGAAAGCACAGTTTAGTGATGTCTTTAAGCAGACAAACAATCTTTTATATTTTCTTTTCAATCTGTAGGAAGAAAAAAAATCTCATCAGTTTGTGATAAGCTCAGAAATGAAACAAAATCTCCTGCTTTGTAATGTCATTTCCGTTTCTCATAAAACCCACTTATTTCTCCTATTTTTTTAAAGAACTTTTTTGGTTGTTGTCTTGCAGTAGTTTTTGGGAAGTTTTCAATTCCCAACTTAAACTCCTTCAGACTCTAATGAAGGCTTGCAGTTCTGTGTTTCATATATTATTGACAATAAAACAAAATGTTATCTACTTCCAGATTCTGCCTCCAAAGGAGAAAAAACAGCAGCAGTCCTTTCTACGAAAAAACAAAATATTTCTGTAAGAAGGTATCTTATGAAGACAAGTATTAAATTTCAAGTTTAAGAAAAAGGCTTTAGGGAATGGAAGAGTTAGCATACACTAGATGAAACTATGAAATAAAATCCTCAAAGAAGTCATAACAATTTAAAATAAAGAATGCAGCTGATCAGTACAGACATAAAACTCTGCTAGTATGGCCAGAAAACTAGACTATCTTGAAGTTACTGTGAAATGCATAATGAAGCAAGATGGTACAAGTAAAAAGCTTGGTAGCAGATAATGAGAGAGCTGAGGTTCCCCTGGGTTCCTATCCTGTCCCCCATAAACAGTGCATGTAAAAATCTCTTTATACTGAGATAATGCTTAGCAGCCCAGCAGACTAGTAGAGATACAGTGAAAGTCAATGTTCAATGTTTTTGAACAACATTCGGACTAATGATTAAAACTGTTATATGCACAATTTAAAAATAAATAATGATTAAAAATCTCTTTATTAAAGATCCACGATTCAATTTATGATGAGCAGAACAGTTTATTCCTTAAGATAATGCAATTAATTTTTTTCTACCATGAAAACCTGCAAACACAAATACATTGCTGCTTTCTCCTACTACACTGTGTGACACTTTCCTTTTGGGCTTCTGTATGTGGATTATACATAAGAGATCTGATAAGGGTGCATAAGAAATTTTTGACTGAATGTGCCACATGGCACTGTATACATACGTAATGGGGCTTCTACATGCATCTTGGGAGAAAAGAAAAAAGTTATCATTCCCAAACTAAAGGATTAATAGTCATTGGTGGAAAAAATTGGATGTGAATTAGTGGTCCTCTACGATGAGTGGTCAGAGGTACAGTGACAGCCACACCTTTCCTAATACCAGCAAATCATAATGTTAATTCTACGAAACTCTGAAAATTAATTCAACCCCTTTACAGATTTGTTTTTCTTATTAAGTGGCCTTAACATGATTTAGCTTAATGAATTTTCAAAACAGTTGGAATTAAATCATATTAAGTTTATTCTGAAACTAAATGAGAATGCCTACCTAAAGATCTTATGCTAATTACCCTGTATCATCATCATAGTTTCTGTGCAGACAGGGTCTTATTTTCAAGGTTAAATTTTGGCTGTTAATATTCGTGATGGTTTGGTATTTTTACTTTTTTAAAGTAAGACAAATTGACAAGTTCATCTGTAAAAGTGGTGAAAATCATTGAGATTTTAAAGGTAAAAATGCAAGACATGTATTCATACTTAGCTTGGAGTGGGAGGTTCTCGGAGGAAATTTTGGCCTTGTTGAAGTCAGAATTGTGACATTGACGTCAAGGATTTTAAATTTTCTCTTGTATTTAGAAATTATTTAAGTTTCACATTTGAAAAATTATTAACTTATAATTTCCTTTCTGAAAAACTCTTAATTTACTTTAAGAATTATAAATCTTACAAAACAGCATCATCATCAACAGTATAGGTTACAAAACTTTTAGTTTGTACATTTCAACAAATAAAAATTAGGAAATGATACATGAAAGCAGCCCATTGTAAGATAGTCTTCAATAATGTGATCATATGCTTCCCTTTTTCAAGAAAAGAAAAAATATTTTATTCTTATTTATATTCCCCATAGTTCCAATATTGACAAATTGTCACATATAATTCAAGCAGTTCAAACATAATTTCATAAAGTTTTAATTTCTGCAACTTATTACTGCAGTAGTTTCAGTACTGTGTTTGACAGCTTTACAGAGGGAATTGTGCGCTCAAATTACTTTGTTAGTCCTCAACAATGTTCTGCCTTTTTCTCATTTTCAGTTTCTAAGCTCACAGTAAAAGGAAAGCAAAATATTGACAACTGATTTTGGGAGACAGGACCTATGTTTTTAAAGTACTATACCTATTTACATCAACTGATTTATCAAAGGCTGTCATCAAACCCTGCTAACTCAATGCTTCTGCATGTTTAGTAGTATGACATTTTTTGTTGAGCACACCCACGTTGTCTAGGAAGAATTCCATCTCAGTCACAGCACCTTTACATTTCCTTAGATTCCCTCGTGGTCTACTGCATTTAACAAGTCCTTAGTAAGACATCATACAGGAGAGCATTCCTGAGCAACTACAAATTCTGCTCTTTTTCTCTCACTTGTTTTTTTTTCTCTCACCTGCTCCCCAGTTTCTCCCAATCACCTCCAGTCTAGCAGGGAATCTTTAACTGGGAACTCCACCTTAGCATCATTTTTCAGTATTTTTATAATTAGGGGTAAAAAACTTATTGGAACATCATTCTTCCCAAGTTTTTACATCAGCGACTGATGTGCAATACCAGTATATAATGGATAACTGCAGTTATCAAAACTGTTTTTTCTGTTACAGCACGATATTCCAAACAGTACAAGTGTACACCTAAAGACCTTAAGTGGGCTTGAGGATTTCGATCTTGAAAAACTGCACTTTATGAATACAGCAAATAGCATCAGGGGCCACACTTCATACAATAATGGGTTATTAGATATTTTTTAGGCTGGTTACTCCCAACTCTATTTTGTGTAAAAAAGGAGCATAACTACTCAGTAAGAGTTTCTTAGCCCTAGATATTTCATTATTTAATGAATGCTATGAGTGTTAGTTGCCTGAGTATTGTAAATTTCTCTCTTTGCTTGAGATTCATTTGTTTTTTAAGAAAGAAATTTAGTATTTTTTCTTCATTATTAGTTCTGTATGACATGCTCATTTTCCCGAAGCAGATCCTAATTTATTATAAGTGCACCATTTTACATATAAAGCACTCTTAAACATGTATATGTTCCTTTAGATAAACCATAACTTACAAACCATATAAAACTAGTAAGACTACAAGAAAATGTCAGGCTTTGTTTTACTTGCAGTCATTACATTAGAAAACCATGACAAGCTGTGCTGCTTTCTAATCTCTGGTTTTGTTCTTACTTCCAAGGTACAATTGATACAGGAAATGAGGGGGTGGTATCTCTCCTTCCTTTCACAGACTTCAGCTACTATTTCCCAGCTGTCTTACTTCCAATGTGCATCTGTCTGTCTGATACTGATATAATGCTTTCAATAATAGATTCCACTGAACTGCCAAAAAATGCTTAAGGTACAAACACACATATTTAATATAAGAATATATGCATAGTAGATATACGCAAAAAGATCTAAAGCAAGATAAACCAAAACAAAACAATCATTAGAGTTGCAGACTTGAGTCTTACAAGCTTGGGATTTTTTTAAAAAAATTTTTTCAGTGCAAGCTAAATTCATGTCCCATTTTTTATAACTCCTGAGTACATAATTAAATAAACTGGGCTTTTCCATCCTGCCCTGGAAATGAGTACAGGAGACTACTGCAGACTCTTACTAACTTTGATTATTTTCTGTGTAATGTGTAGTAAGAGGAGACTGCAGACACAGGATTGTTTTAGTAAAAGAAGTTACAAATGATCTAGAACTGGTTTTCTTCATCTTACTTCTCCTCTTGCACATGAGGAAAAAATCACTACTGGGGAAAAGACATCTAGATGTTAATATAAACCTGCTTTTCAGCAAGTAGTGGATTATTTCCCCCTCCATTGTTCAGAAACTTTCTTTTTATTTCCAGTTTAAATGTATATACTGATACATCCTTGCAACAACGTGGTTTATCACTCCAAAGAGAATTTTTTATCCCTGGGGCTTATCCCATATATACTTAAAGACACCCATTAAATCCCCTCTATTAAATTACCCATATTAAGCTGATTTGCTCTCCAATTGAACGTTTTCCTTTCTTCTGACCATAAGAGTGTTCCTTCCCTGGACCAGCAACAATTCAAATTCACTTTTATAATGCATTCTGGTGGGTTTACCTTGGCTGGATGCCATGTGCCCACAAATGCTGCTCTATCATTCCCCCTCCCAAGTTGAACAGGGAGTGAAAATATAACAAAAACTTGTGCGTCTAAATACGGAGAGGAAGAGATCACTCATCAATTCCCATCATGGGCGAAACAGACTTGATTTAAGAAAGCAGTCAATTAAAAATAGGGTAATGAGAAAAAATACCAAATCTTAGAACGCCTTCCTCCACCTCTCCCTTCTTCCCAGACTTCACTCCTGAGTTTTCTGAGTTTCCTGAGTCCCCCCCACCAGCAGCACAGGGAGATGGGGGTTTTAATTAGTTCATCACATGTCTGTACCTATCACTTCTACTCAGGGGGAGGACTCCTCAGACTCTTCTCCTGCTCAAGCATGGGGGCTCTGCCATGAGAGACACTCCACCATGAAACTCTCCACTCTCAGTCCTTCCCACAGGCTACAGTTCTTCATGAACTGCTCCAGTGTGGGTCCCTTCCACAGGGAGCAGTCCTACAGGAACAGACTGCTCCAGTGTGGGTACCCCAAGAGGTCACTAATCTTGGCAAGAAACTTGCTCCAGTGTGGACTTTCGACAGAGTAACAGCCTCCTTCAGGCATTCACCTGCTCTGGTATGGGGCTTTCCATGTGCTGCAGGTGGATTGCTGCTGCAGGGACACAGCTGCCTCACCATGGTCTGGTGTAGGGGGAATCTTTGCTCTGGTCTCTGGAGCATCTGTTTCCCATCCTTCACAGACCTTGGTGTCTGCAGGGCTATTTCTCTCACGCATTCTCACTCCCCTGCAATGTGCTTTTGTGCTGTAACTTTTTCCCTTCTAAAATATGTTATCCCATATGTTACCACTGTTTCTGATGGGATTGGCATTGCCCAGCTGCAGATCCACCTAGGAGCCAATGGGCATTGGCTCTATCAGGGGAAGCTTCTGGCAGCTTCTCAAACCAGACACCCCTGTATCAAAACATGCAAATATAATACACAAATGCAATCAGAACTATACATATATACATATATACAGGTATTTATAACTTACACAACATCACTATTAGTCATTTAGTGTTACTTCAAAAAGACTTCTTTGCTAAAACCTAGTTCTGTACTTCTGCCTTTCTTAGGTGAATTGCATAAACAATGTCTTGACTTGTGATTTCTATGCATTCTATGGCCAGCAGAAGGTTTCAGAAATATTCCCACATCTGAAAGAGGATCAGCTAATATACCTATTAATTTGTCATTTCTTTGGTGTCATATCTATTCATAACATTATGTGTGTGCTTTTTAGGTCTAGGATCCATAATGTCTTTCTCATGCACTGTGCCCTTGTGGTTCTTTTTAGACACAGATATAGATGATACAGCTATTTACAGATATTTATAACTGCAGAGAAATATTAATTTATTCTAACTTGCCTTGTGAGGTACAGCTTGACTTAATAATTTGGTGTATTCTCAGTTTTTGCCTGGACTTTCAATACTCTATGCACTCCAATTTCATTTTATGCAGCTTTCTTAAAGTTGTAAAATTCATGCTTAGTCATAATATCATTATAAAGTAATTAATTATTCTTTTAAATTTGGGAACCTTCCTTACAAAATTATTCTCCCTTCTTGATTGCAATTTCAATTCCACACATAGCATCCGCACATTTGATTCAATTCAATTACAAAACTCATTTAAGCTCCACATTTGACTTCAGCAAGGGCTTAGTAGCCTTATATGCTTCCTGCTAATATATCAGTAGAATTAATAAAATAAATTATCCTAGTGTTTCTGCTATTTGAGAGACATTTATCTTTAATCCTGCCAGATTTTTTGTGTTTAGTTATCCAGATATATGAAAAATAAAGAATAATTTGAGCTGAATTTGAAAGCAAAGGACTTGATTGTCACAATCTTTCACCTCAGGCTTTCACGCATAAAACTCTTTACATTTTTGCTTCATGAAAACATAAAACTGATGTAAAAGTATAAGGATTCTGTTTGTGAGTTCAAAATGCAGTATTACGTCTCCAGATTACTAACTGATCATGTTGAAGCCTAGGTTTTGTTTAGACACTGAAGATAAATTAGTGTTATGCATCTGAGTGAACAAATATCTTGCCTGCTTAACATGGTGAGCAGAAGTCCTGAAGAAGGAAAGAGAAGAATGAAGATGGCCTTCATTGGTTATCGTGTATCCCCTTTTGTCTCTGACTGCCTTATTGACAGCAAAGCTTATAAACACTTTATAAACAGTCTGATGATCTTTTTTTCTCTTTCTCTTTCTTTCTCTTTCTTTCTCTTTCTTTCTTTCTTCCTCTCTTCTTCTCTTTCTTTCTTACTTTCTTACTTTCTCACTTTCTCACTTTCTTTCTCTCATTCTTTCCTTCTCTGAGCTGCAAGTGCACATTTCTGCCTCATGTCCAGACCCCAAAGTCCTTGAGAGGACTGCTCTTGATCAGTTCATCCCTCAGTCAGTATTGGTACTGGGAGTTGCCCTGACCCAGGTGCAGCGCCTTGCACTTGGTCTTGTTAAACAACATGACATTTCTTGAGCTTGTCCATGTTCCTCTGGATGGCATCCCATCCTTCAGGTGTGTCCCCTGCACCACTCAGCTTGGTGTCATTGACAAATTTTTTGAGGCTGCACTTGATCCCTCCATCTATGCCGTTAATGAAGATATTAAATAACACTGGTCCTAATATGGATCCCTGAAGGACACTTTTTGTCATTGGTGACCACCAGGACTCTGAGCCCCCAACCATTACTTTCTGGATGTGGCTGTCCAAAAATTTTCATATCTATCTACCACCCTACCCACCAAATCTCCCTCTCTCTGATTTAGAGAAGGATGTTGTGAAGGACTGTGTCAAAGGCTTTACAGAAGTCTAGATAAATGACATCTATTTCCCTTCCTTTGTCCACTGATGTGCTCACATCACAGAAAGCTACTGGTTTGGTCAGTCAGGACTTGCCCTTGGTGAAGCTGTATACAGCTTCTAAGAGGATCTGTTCCATGATTTTTCCAGGCACAGAGGTGAGGCTGACAGGTCAGTTGTTCCCAGGGTCCGCCTTTCCACCTTTTTTAAAGATGGGTACAGTATTTTCCCTCTTCTAACACCTGACTTAGCTGTGTATGATGTAAGAGGGAAGAGCCTTTGCTGATTTTGGAAATACCATAATGTGACTGTAGTTCTCCCAGTGAACTCTTTTTAAAGACAAGCAAATGTATATAAAATACATAACCTTCATTAAAAGAGACCAACTAAAAAGGTTTAAACTGAACACTGAGTAACATCTTATTTCATATAATTTTGTCCACATTTATGTTGTCCATACATTCATCAGATACAACCAGTTATCCAGTTGTTACTTCCTGTTTATTCTTTGTTTCTGTATTTTGGACACCAGCTGCTTAGGATCAATGTGTACAGTGCACATCAGATTAAGCACTAAAACTATTAAAAATATCTGAAACAGTTCTGTGGGTGTATCCAACATAAGAAGTTTTCACTACTCTTAAGAAGGATGACAAATGTGCTAAGCCTAGGTGCAATGCTTTAAATCAATGGTGACAGTGACAGCTCCTGGCTTCCAACCAAGCCAAGTATAGCTTAGCTGTAGGGTGTGAACTACCAGGTGGCAAAGACAGAAAAGCCTGGGGATCCCTACTGCATATCATCCATCACACTGCTCCCCACGTCTCTTCACTCTTTCTAACTTCTGCAGAGAGCAGCATGTAAAACACAATCTCCTTTACCAGAGAGCCCTACCTCATTTGCAGTTCAGACTGAGAAAATGTAAGAGCCCCTATAGAGGTCATAAGGACCTGTGTCTAACAGTTTACTAGCAGCCCAACGGTTGATTAATAGCTTCAGGATCAGAACCATATTTGAAATACAGGTGTTTTAATGGTCATGCTTGATACCCTGTTCTTACTTGTTTTGAAATGGCAATGGCCAAATGTAGTTAATAACGATTCGATACTACAGGTGTACATTTCCCAACTATGCTTTAAAAATTCTGTTTGTCTAATTTAGACAGAAGGAGGCTAAAAGCCAACCTTACCACTGTCTACATCTTCCTGAGAAGTGGAGAGGGAGATGGTCATCTCTTCTCTCTGGGATCCAGGGAAAGGATGCATGTGAAGACTGGTTCAAAGCTGCACCAGGGGATATTCAGACTGGACAATGGGAATAATTTCTTTGCTGAAAGAGTAGTAAAACACTGCAACAGGCTTCCTAGAGAGGGGGATGATGCCCTAATCTTGTCAGTGTTTAAGAGAAATTTGGATAATGCCCTTAATAACCTGCTTTACCTTTTGGTCATCCTTGAGGTGTTCAGGAAGTTGGACTAGAGTATCATTGTAGATCCCTTCCAACTTAAACTATACTGCTCTATTTTATTCTGTTCTGTTCTCTTCTAATCATGCTGAAGAAATTTTTTAATATAGAAAAAATATTCGTATAAACAACATTTTAGGCAAAGAAAATTTATTAAAGAAATCAAATAAGTGAACCATTTAATATTAAAAATATTTGTGAAACTGTTCATTACTTGTAAATACAGACAATTTTAACATTTTCTAACATTTCTACTAGTGAACAGGAATTCATAAATTATTTACATATCTAAGTCTAGTATAAGTACAATAATGTTTTAGCCAATAATTCAAAATAATTAAAATAATCAATAATATGTAATCAATAATTCCAAACTGCTCCTATTTTTAAAATGTCTTCACACATTTCATACGTATGGATTGCTTGACTAGAAGAGTGCTTGTGTTTTTTTCTTCTATTTACTTTTAAAAAGCAAAACTTGAGATGAAAAGCATACTGACAATCTTAAATTTATCACAATTCCTTGATCTAAGTGTGCAAATTCCACAAAATATAAATAGGCATCTGAACTGGAATATGTGCAGGGTTTCTGATGGGACTCTGAGTACATCCTCCACTGGGGCGTTTACCTGTCTCAGCCAACTGTGAGCTCCTTCACAAAGAAGAACTTCTATGAAGACAACCAGTAGTGAGAGACAGGAACTTTGTTACAGGAACCTCATGTGGCTCAACAAAGGAAAAAGCAATATCCTGCTTCCAGTGAGGAATAGTGGCAGGCACTAATATATGCCGGGGACTAACTTGTTGGAAGACAGCTTTTTAGAAAAGGACATAAAGGTCCTGTGGACATCAAGCTTAACTTGAGCCAGCCATGTGCCCTTTGGCAAAGAGGACTAATGGTGTTGTGAACTACATTAAGAGCAGCATTGCCACCTGTTGAATGGTGGTGATCCTCCCCCTTCACTCAGCACGGGTGAGTCACAACTGGAGTGCTCTACCCAGTTCTGGGGCCCCTGGTATAAAAGAGACATGGACATACTGGAAAGAGTCCGAATGAAAATTGCCATGAAGGTGATGCAGGGTCTGAAGCATCTCTCCTATGAGGAGAAGCTGAGATATTTGAGACTGTTTATCCTGGAGGAGGTTCAGGTATTGTGCAAGTACAGAGGCAGGCTCTTTTCAGTGGTGTCCAGCGACAAGACCAGAGGCAGTGTGCACATACAGAAGGTTCCCTCTCAACATCAGGAAACATTTTTTCTCTGTGCTTGACCAAGCACACTGACTCAGGTTACCCAGAGAGACTGTGGAGTCTTTCTCTCAGAGACACTCAAAAGCCACTAGAGATGGTCTTGACCAATTGGCTCTATGTTACCCTGCTTGAGCAGGGAGGCTGGCTGAAATGACCTCCAGAGGTGATCAAAAGGGGACATCTTTGATTTGTTTTCATTTTCTACAAGCATGTAAGTTTTTGTGCATTTTTTCAGAAGAAAATAATAATATTTAAGTGAATTTTATTGTCAATTTTTTATTTTAACTTTCTTTTTTCACTTATGCAGGAGTTAAAAAAAAAATTTTCTCAAACATTACAGTTCAAACCCTGTACTGCTTTATTACCAGTCAATGTCATTCAGAACTAGCTGCTCTCCAAATTGTAGTAGATTATGTTTCTTTACTTTTGACATGGGAGAATATGGAAGACTTTCTTTGCCTGATTTTCCAAGAGAAAGCTGTATCATTATGAGCACAGAATACTAAGTCTGGATATGAAGTCTGAATTAAATGTCAACATTAAGGCTTCTAATGTGGCTTATACAGTACTGTAGGAATTCTTGCCTCTGGGATATAATTTATGCTTTTATGTAAAAAAAAACGGTTTCCATTTTCCAGGATGAGTGTTAGCTGTTTCCACTTAAAACATTTAATTTTGTATTTCCAAAGAACTACAAGGAGTATTAGGTAAATGCTAGTATTCTTAAATTAAGTACACTACATAGAAAATTATATTTTCACTCAAAATATGACAGCACATAAAAAAATCCTATGAAATAGAGCATTTATATTTGACATTGACATTTGCTAGTGTTCTTTCAAAATGCTACTGTATGAATGAAAAATAAATGAAGTTATAAATTTTAGTTGAACAAGGTATGTGCGTATACTCAAAAAATTATGAAATACAGAGATCTGAGTGAAAAGAAATTTATGTTGTACAGATTTTAGACACTGATAATACTGAAAGTTTAAAAAATTTGTGGTATGTACATAGCTCAAAACTTTTTTGTGAAACTTTCCTCAGTTGGAGGAAACAGATTGTCCAGAGAAGGTGTGGATGCCCCATCCCAGGGGTTGTTCAAGGTCAAGTTGGATGGGACTTTAAGCAACCTGGTCTAGTGGAAGCTGTCCTTGTCCATGGCAGGGGTTTGGACCTTGATGATCTTTAAGGACCCTTCCAACCCAAGCCTGTCGATGACTCTACTATTAAGGTCAGAATTTTTAATGTATTTATCTATGCACTAATTCTACCTTTCCTAGAACAAGTATTAAACCCCCGATTCTGATAGAAATAAAATACAGAATTCCATGTGAAGTCTATTGGACTTGGACACATCTTGGACAGACCTTGGACCTGTTTCCATGGTTCTATAGTGGGGATTTAAACAGCTCTGGACAGAAAAATACAATGATCTTCATTAGTAAAGAAGGACATGATACATCACTGGGTGGTATAGTTCTGTTCTGGCATATATCCTACCATAAATTAATCTGTGAAAATTTTCAGGAAAGGCTCAGATGGAGTCATGTCAAATAAAATTATTTCTGTGCTATGTTTCTACACTTTTCCAGCCAATTAAAAATAACTGAATTTTAATATTTCAATCTGTCGCACTGTTCTGTATAAAAATAACAAAACATTGAAATGTACTTTTAGACTGATTTGAGCTACCTTATAATTAGGAATGGTTTTGAATGTGGGTGTTTTTTGTTGGAGTGGGGATATTAATCCCCTGAAAAACTGAGTGGAGCTATGTGACAGAAAAAATGTTTCAAGGCCAACAGTTTCAATCAAAATAATATGGTACAAATTTTAACAGCTAAAATATTTGAATAACTTATATCTTTCACTTTTATTATGTTTTGTGATGTCATATTTATTACTTAGAGTTTCATTATTTTGAATTGCCAGTCAGAATGATGTAGGCTTTAAAAGAAATAATCACATCTTTTTGGGTAGTGGAGCAATTTAGGATTTTCTCTGTTTTTGTTTTGGGTAGTGAAGTAACAGGTTTTTTTTCTGTTTTAGTTTCTTTTTAGAATGAATGGGTAAATTAAAGTCTACAGGACGGCTTTTCTATTCTAGGGCTGTTTTTGGGATGTTCTCCTGAATGACACCAATGTCGATGTATCTGCTGTTAGAAAACTTGTACCATAGTCATAGTAGTTTATTGCCTTCAATTTTTAACTTCCAAAGCAATTCCTAATCTCTCCATTTTGAGATATTTTTCCTTGCTTGCCTACTTATTTCTTTTCTTTGCTTGTCTACTTGCTTGCTTGTACTGGAGACCCAGATCTAGACTCCAGCTGTGGCATCCCCACTGCTGAATAGGAAGGAAGGTTTACCTCCCTTGGCTGCTTGCTAGAAACACCCTAATGCAGACCAGAGTGCTCTTGATCCAGTTTAACCAGTAGCTATTAAGTGACATTTTTATTCTGCTAATTTTGCCATCTGATCCTTACCTAAAGAAGGTTCCTTGCAACATTTTTGTCTGAACAATGTACGTTCTTATGTAGCCAACAATAACAAAAGAGGTGTCACAGATGTCCAGTTCATTATCATGGAAGGAAATAAAATATACAAAAGATGACATACCATGGCAGGAATAGAAGGTTTCTTATTTAGAACTAAGAGGAAGAGGCAGGAAAAAAGTCCAATTCTGCCAAAATTGCATGTCATTTACTAACAGAGAAAATTAAGAGCAAATATATTAATTGGTGAAAAATGATCAAGAAATTTCAGTTAGAGAAAAAGAACCAAACCACCCTGATCAGTAGTTTCCTCATTAGTACAATCAAAAATAGGTTTGCTGTCAAAAACAGAACAGTACACCCTATTTAAATTGAACTTGGGTTGTTTCTATTGGTAGTTACGAACAACCCACATTCTAAAACACCAATGTTGATTCCTCTTGATTCACACATCATCTTAACTTTTCAAAATGTGATGAGCAGCCCCCAGAAGTCCCCAACATAGCTGCTGCTGTAGCACTTCAGGTTATTCTATAACCACCTTGAGGCAAGATTTAGAAAATGCCCTAAATTTCGCCACACCATGTTTATTCAGTCAGCTTTCCTTTACAAGCCTGAAATTATTTTCTGTGAAGGCATCACAATGGCATGATAGGAAATCCAGTTTGTTGATACCAGGATGACAGCTGAAAGCAAAATGTCACCTGTTCACCATGACAGTCTGAACTGGCCTTACAAACCAAATCTAAACATCCAGGTGATACAGCTGTCTTCCAGTAGCACCAATGTTTATCACCCAAGCATCACCTTTCACACTCTGAGTCTTGAATGTCTACAGAGGATGGGAGTACAAGCCAAAATAAAGGAACCTCAGGAGTCAAAACCTAGCAGTTGTCTTTCAGAAGTAACTTTGCCTATATCTGAATGAAATATGCAAGTAAGTAAGCATTATGACTCATTAACATGACCTTTGGAGGATAAAAAAGTATAATTTACCCATCATAGAGTAATTACGGAGCACAGAACTAATGATTTTTAATCCAGTGAACTTTTATGTCCTCTTACCCTGTTTTGAAGAAATAAGCAAGTATGCCACTGTGTCTCTAACTGGTGCAGAGACAGTACATGCTCCCTGTTTCTCACCCTCAGTTTTTACCTGGTTTTTTGTTGCTCTAGCTGTTGGACCAAACACTTAACAGCTTCAACTACTGACTATTTCGAAACCTTCTCAGCTTTAGAACAGTTTGAATTTCCAACTGGATGTCAGAGTCAAGGTTCAGTGCAAACTTTCTGCATAACTTGAAGTGCAATTTTCTACAGGTGGCTAAGCAGAAGGTAGATTTATATAGCTGTAATAAGAACAAAATAGTTATGCTTATATTAAAGCAGAAGGGTTTCAGCAACTGTTCTACAAGCTTGCTTGGTCTGAAGTGTAGCATGAAATATGATTTTCAGTGTAAGAAAACTGTTAGGAATGCAGAACCAAACAGACTATTAGAGCAGGCAGGTAAGAGTCTTTAGGCTTCCTAATTTAGTTATTAGTCATGTCCCTACTAAAAGCAGATGTTTCTAGTCTTGTTTGTAGTTTGATCAGTGACGAGGCTATACTTTTAAGTTTTGAATTGGAACTGCCTACCATATAAATAGATGGCATGTCATATTGAATCTTCATACCTTTCTATAAGAAATAAGGAGGAGAATAAGGCTGAAACTTTCAAGTATTGTGAAGTAAATTTACATATTCCTCAGGATTATACTCATTATGTCCAAGAACTAATACTAGTCATTGCTGTGTTTTTTATTCAAGAATATTATAATTTTTCTTAGTAACTTCAGATATGTATCTTATATGCAGTATTTTTTCCATTGATCACTAAACCAGGAAGTACACTAAACAAATATTGATGTCATTAGAAATAATTAAAACCTTTAAAATTTCTTTAAAACGATAACATTTAATTGTATTCACCATGTCTATAAATAAACTTATACTTTTAAAATTCAGATATAGAATGACTAAATAGTTTTGGATCCCATACAACTGATGGGAATAATGCAATTTTCTATCAAACATTTATTTGATGGTACCAGAAACATAAAAAACAAATAGAAAAAGAAACACTGATTATTTGATCCATATTACCTACAAAACTCATGAAAAACAAAACCCATGTGAAAAGCCCCACTGTTTTAAAAAAAATAAAATAGCAATTTAAAAAAAATGACGACTAGCTTCCCACTGAGAGTTTGTTTAAAGAAATTGTTTAGAAAATCCATATTTTTTTTTAATTAAGATTAGAAACTCCAATATCAGCTTGTGCTTTACCTTCATTGCTGTTTGGATCTCTAGATGTATAGTACATAGAAATGGTGAGGGACTTCAATGCTATTGTAAAGGAAGAGAAATATTTAAACAAGAAATGCCACAGTGCAAGAAGGAAGAAACACAATGATATAAAGTTCTAAATTTCATGGATAAAAGACCAAGTAGACGCTTTCAGCCTTGCTTTTCTTGATCTTCCCTTTCCCTTCCTTTCTCCTTCTGTTTCCTTTTCCCTCCTCTTCTCTTTCCTCTCCTCTCCTTCCCTCCTCTCCCTGTCACTTCCTCTCCTCAATGTGATGATTATTAAGAAGTACCCCTGGCTTTAGACGTAGGCCTACCTGTTTCAGACAAAAATTCAGTGTGCATGAGTCACCCGTTGCACTTTTAACTTATGCTAAGGATCTTCCTAATCTATGACACCCCCCCTTTTTTGGTGCACATCATTCATCTCTGTTCAAAGGAGCTAACAACAATTATAAGTTTCTGGGAATTTGCATGTTACAGTTTTGAAATTGCTAACATAGTTCTGGCATTGATATGAGAGAATCTTAACTAACTTAACACTATGTCTGTGTAAACAGTCAAGATTAAAAATCAGAGCAATAAAAACTGGATTATTTCACTTTACAGTTATTTTGTTTCACAGTGGGGAAATAGTGTTTTTAGTAAGAAGACCTGTAGCTTCTTACTTTCCTGGGAGAAGATCTTAGTCAAATCCTGTACACTTGACAGCTCTCGAAACTGAGGATGAGAAATGGTAAAGTTGCCCTCATAAAAAGCCATTTCCCTGCAGGGCAGTCATAGGAGTTTGCAGGAGATGGAGAAGTTGGATTTAGCTCCCAGTTGCCAGGCAACAGGTAAGGAAGGAGCAGATCTCCTTCTTTAAGAGATTGAGTGGTCCTTCACAAGTGTTTATACACAAAGAAACCCAGCTTTGAAAACAAGCAACAACAGCAAGAAAAAACTATTCCTGCACAGACAAAATTACTCTGAACATTTTGAAGAGGCAAAGGTTCTGTAGTCCACAAAGTAGCCCCTGACATCAACAGAACCATCACTTCTTTTCCCTTTATATGATCTTGAGTGCTGATTTTGGCTGGTTGGTTGGTTGGTTGGTTGGTTGGTTGGGATGTCTTGGGCATTTGTTTTCTTTGCTCGTTTGTTGTTGCTGGGTTACTATTTTTTGCTATTTTGTCCCTCTTAGACATAATCAATTTCCAGAGAAGCAAAGGGGGTTTTTGGCTATTTTTGTTATTTTTTATTTTTTAAAATAATCTAATAATATCGTTGTTGATATGAAAGACAACTCAATCTTAGTGCTTAAGTAAACATACCCTAAACAGAACAAAAAAAGGCTTCTAACAAAAAAGAACTTTAATGTCCAGTTATCCCCCCTCTCATGAAGAAATAAACAAATATAAATACAATACTAATCCTTTGTGAACTTCCCCATTTTGATCTTATTTTTTATCACAGAATTTATTGCTTTCCATGCTAATCTAATTTGCCATATGTGGCTCCATTCAAAGATGAAAACAGAAGGTTTATCTAAAAGAACAGGTGGTATTTTATGTCGGATTTTTATTGGGATATGTAAGTATATTACCAGAAGTTTTCCAGATATGCACAACTATCAAAAAAACCAGAATCTAAATGGGGAATTTTCCTATTTAGGAAAATACTGATGTTTTTGTTCATTATTTTAGTTTAATAATTATTTTAATTTAATGAAATGATATGTAGGTAGACAATGTGAAGTTATGCCTTAAAAATAAACTGTTAGGCTTTTCATGTCTTTGTTTAACTTTCTGATAAGCTCTGGTAAAGGACAAACTTTTCTTCTGCAATCAAGCTGCCTTAAAGACAACGCTAGAAAGGGTGATATAATTACTGTGGAAATGAAGGTGTAGTTTTAAAGCTTAGAAGTTAACTAAAATTTAATACCTTCCATCTGTTGGTATCAGAACAATGCACACTAAGGAAACCATCTTCCATCACATCTGATGTAGATAAATGCATTATGCAAAATTAAATGAGATATGTTTATCATAGTGCATTAATCCTCAAGAATAATTAAATTCACTTCAATGAAGACTGAAACTTATGTGAAATAAAAAGAAAATCAGTTTTGTTTTGTAATTTTTGTGAAATTCCATTTTTTACAAAAAAATGGGAGGGGATATTTTTCTTTTCCATGAGGAAATGTGCTGAACAGCATATTGTGGCATTGTGGCTAACTCTCAGAACTGAAACCGGTGTAAACAAATATGTATATCTTTGTGAGGGACACTGGGTTAGCTTGGGTCTTCTCTTTTTTCTTTTCATAATTTCCTATCTTTTTTTCTTTTGGTTTTTTGGGGTTTTTTTTTGTTTGGTTGTTTTTTGTTGGTTTTTTTTTGGTTTTTGTTTTTTAACTTACAGTTTTCTTAATGCCCTCAATAGCTGATTCAGGAATCTGGAATAATGGCAGAGTGTTAAAAACAACATATATATTCAACATCTTAGAAATTGATTCATGGCTCTTTTATCACCATGATTTCAGCTTCAGTCATTTCATTTTAAGCTAAGAGAAACATCTGTTTAACCTAGAGGCCTATTTTAGTCTATATTTTAGGAAACATTTTTTTAAAAATCCTGAAAGGCGCATCTCATGTCCTATAAAACTTAGCAGAGATGAAGTGCTTATGAATGCAAATGAAGCTATCAGATTGAGCTCCTTAAATTTAGACATAAACTTGTTACATAATTAAGACCTCCTTCAACTCCAAAGTGAACTCTAAAGATCAGTTTCCTTCACATATATAGCTGGAACACACAATAAAAAATCTATTTTGTTGGAAAGATATTAACTTTTTTTGAGATTCCCAATACAGTTCCTTTCAGAAACCTTTAGAACACCTCTGGCTGCTCAAGTGGAGTTAAAGGGACTTATCTGACTTATATTGAATGCCTTACTTCGATTGAGGACAATAAAGATGGATTATCTGAGCTTACCTCCTCTTCTTTCTGTCTTGGCAAGTTCTGTATGACATGGGCATAGTTACTCAGCTGCAACCAGAAGGCAGCAGTAATCCTGACCAACAACAACTGCTGCTGAATAGGACCAGTGTATCCAACCTATCCAACTCCACCATCACTTTTTAATGAGCTATTCAGACACAAAACTATTAGGGAAGCAGTAGACATTTAACCACTGAAGTGCATTGTGCTGCATTCATCCCAAACGAGTCAAGACTTCCATGAGATATAGTTAAGAAGATATGTCCTCTGAGGACAAGCTTGAACACTTAGGTGATCACTTCATCAACAACACTCTAAGAATGAGCCTGTGAGGAAGTTTTTGGTAGAAAATATCAGCATGATTGGTATCTTATGTAACTAGGAAAGTTAAAATTTGACATTGTATTTTCCAATTTGCTTTCCTAAATATCAGTGCTGATATTTACGACTGTGCCTGAGTGACATTAAAGGGTTCTCAGGTTTGTTTTTGATTTCATCCATTCTCATTTGTCCTATCTTCTTTCTCATTACAAACAAGTCAGATTTGTACTTTTTAAACAAACAATGTCATCGTTTTCCTGATCATCCATACACTGAAATTCATGATCTATGTTTCTACAAATGACACTCATTAACAACAGATTCTGTGGATGATATTTGAAAAATTTACCTTTGTTCCAGCAAAAAAACCCTACATATAGACATAAAAAGTGCTTAAATTCTGTCTGAAGACATTTCCTCATTCATCTCATACTGTTACATAAGCCTAAAGTTTCTTTTCTTTCAGTGGTTTCTTAGTATTATATTAACTAATACATTGCCATGCTTTGATTTGGCACATCATTTTTTCTGGAGTAAAAATGAGATTACATCTCAGAAACTTCCTTTACTTTTGTTTTTACACCACATTAGTCCATGGGATTTCAGTGTTTTACTTCAAAAGAGTTGATTAAAAGCATCCGTGGTAACCAGAGGTTTTAGAAACGTTTTAGTTTATATTTCAAGTCTGGGTTTCCACTGAACTGTTCTCTTACAGGAAAGAAAATTAAAGAAATTAAAGAATATTGCAAGGTTGAAGTATTTAATCACCACTTGTGAAGATTTTTTTTTTTTTCCAGGTTTTGTTCATGGTTTTGTACAGAAATTTATAGATATATTAAGCTTGTATGGCTGTATGCATTTCATTTGGGAAATAAGACAAAGTTTACCGAGTTTAATAGAATGTTTAATAATTTAGTCCTCCCTTAGTCATTTAGCCATTTAACTTGGGATTTAGGAATTTTAAAAAAACCCTTATCTGCCAAATTGCATACTTTTTGTAAAAGAAGTCCCTTATAAAGTCTCTAGGTTGACTCTTCAGAAGACATTACATTTTTTTATGCCAATATTCTAAATAGAATCTTTATTTTAAACACGTTGTAGAGGGATATGTTTCTAGAAGTTCAGAGCCATCAGAAGCAGTCAGTAATGCTACTATATTCCTGTTCTACCCAACTGTAGAGAGCTTTAATTTAAATCTTGTTGGTTTATCCACTTTTAAAATACTGCTAAGAAAAACTGCACTTAACATTAACCACCTTTTTGCTAAGCTTTCTAGAATTGGTGGAAGAGGAGCAATTTCTCCACAACAGGCCCAAAAGCTCTATTTTCTTTCTTGCTTTTTTCACACCAGACCTCCGTCCCCAAAGAAAGTTCTGACTGTGTAATTTTTTTAAAAAAAGTATTACAAAGAAGAAGACCTATACACCTAACATTTCAAATTAAGGCCAACCTATTGACTCTATGGCAGGGAACAGAACATTTACATTTATTTCAGTATTAGTGTTTATGAAAGTATTTTGAATATAGTGAATGCACTAAAGGCATCACTATTCCATATATTACTTCCTGGCCAGAGTAAGAATTAAATCAGAAACTACAAATCAGTAGTTGTCAGAGGTTGGATGTGTGATACCCTAAAAACAAATAATAAATTCAGTTTTGAGGAATACCACAGAAACCTAAATTACCATAAAGTTCATTAAGATAACAAATTCCTAGAAAGATCACTTTTTTAGCTGAGAAAAAGAATTGCAGACAAGCAAATCTTTTCTGTTAACTATGAAACATCTGTTTAGGTAAAATGTACCTATTAATATAAATCTTTATTATTTTTTAAATTAGTTGTAAAACCAAAACTCTTTTTCCTTGGATGTTAACAATATTCCACACACTGAAGCCAGACTGTTTGTAACATCTATTTAGGTAGACATCAAAAAAAAAAAAAAAAGTAGCTGAAATCTTGATGTGAAGTCTTAGGGTAAAAAATAATTGCTTTTTAGAGACAATATATAGCAATTCCCAAAATTAACTTCAGTATAACTGCTACCAGCTAGCATAGCCCAAATACCTGCTATTTTCCCTATTCACCTGCTAGATAATGATCATCTTGACACACAATCTTTCTTGTTCAGATCATGTCATCTCATTTTGTAATTGTTCATGTTTAGCTGCAGCAATTTTTAGTCCTTTGAGAAAAGAAACAGATTTGACAGACAAGGAAATAAAACCTGTAAAATGATAAAGAATATGTGACAAAGGACCTTTCTTAATTTACAGTACCAGGAACATCAAAAAGAAATTAGAAAAGGAGAACTACTTGATATATACTATCTATAAAACCCATGTAAAATTTTTTGAACATTATGATTTTTATAATAATCAACATAGTATGTTTCACCAAAAAAATCATAATTTCAAACCTGCCAGAACACTGATTCCCATATTAATTTTTATTGACATTTTCTTTGCAGTCAACATGTATATTATCTATAAAAACAGAGAACTGCAGTTCAGTAATCTGAAACTTGTCTAAAATGACAAAAAAAGTCAGCTCAGTGAGGATTTTGCTTTTCCTGTGAACCTATTGTTACAGTACTTATAGATTTGAAACAAAAATCCTAAAGAAAGATTAGTAAAGTTTCAAGTGTTAAAGACATTAATAACTGTAAAACTTAACATTTCAAAGGGAAGTAATTTTAGCTCCTTGACTATATCTTTTCTTCATTTAAACTGATAGGAAAAAAATTAAAAATTCCTTAAATATTTCAGAGATGTTGGGAAATTCTCTTAATGGAAATAAATAACTTATTCTCTGGAATAAGGGATGTCTATTATTTGCTGCTATTTTATTCTTTATCTCAGTGATTTTCTTTTCACTAGCTTACATTAATCCTTCTCCCTGTAGGTGATGTCGTTTAAGAAATGTAGGACAGTCTGTACACCTGAAACTGAGTAAATCTTACATGAGAAGAGTCATGTTGTTGGGTTTATTTATTGTCACCAAGGATCTCAGACAGAGGAAATCTGCAAGAAATTGTTGGTAGCAATTTAAGTAGGAGTTTTACTTAATCTTTTTTTGTTCCAGAACATTCTGAAAATGAATGCTTTTAATATTTGTGCTCATACGCATAAATACTAAGAACCATTGTATTTTTTAATAAATAATGAAGCTCTGAAAGGGCTAAAAAGAGAAGAATGTTTAATTATTCCTCATTCATGGATTATTATTGAAATATTATGAATTTTAGAATGTTCAATGAATTTAGAAACTTACCTTGAATGTTCTTACTATATCCCTTTTCTACTTTGTGATTAAAAGGTAAAATAAATGCATTTTTAAATTTGATGCACTGTCTTTGTAATCTTTACAAAGGCTATAATAACAACAAAAACTGTTCTCCCCTATTATTTTGAAAATGAAAAATATCTGCACATTGTCCCACTATTCAGTTTTCAGAGTTATTAATATATAAGGAAAGAGTTGAGATTAAATTGTGGACAAGAGTCACATATTTATACTAAAATGGAGGGGAGGGACGTGGGGGGTATTGTTCCATTATCTTGATCTAGATAGAACAAATTCTATGGAGCAGATACAAGATAAAAGTCCATCTGTTCTTACTATGGGTGTGGCAGAATGCAGATGGAGAAATAGACATGCACCTTTCATACTTGTATTTCTTATGTGGTCTTCCTCAGTGAATCAGTTCCTTTTTTTCAACTTTGTGAATTTTCAACATGTTTTGAATCATAATTTTTCCCATGAAAGAATGAAGAAACTTTGGTGACTGAATATTTCCCAAGGAGTGTGATGCGGATTCAGCTTTCTAGTACAATAAATATGAAACACACAAAGCCCATCCTCATAAAATAATTAAACACACAAGTTATCAGAAGAAATACAACATTCTAGAAAGCATGAAATCATTTTTAGAACAAAGACTATCAAATAACCCAAACAAAAAAACAGAAAATGACAACTCTCTTGGGGAACAAATCCTTCTCAGAAAAATAAATAGAAAAAAAGGGGTTGTTTTTTGGGTTTCTGGGGTGGGGTTTTTTTAATGTGTGTGTGTTTGGTTGTTGTTTGTGTTTGGATTTTTTTTCCAAAAGTCTCATTTGAGGAGGAGAGTTATGAAGTGGAAAGTGGAAAATGTCCAAAATGCTTAACAAATTAGATCTTGAAACTCTTAGTCCTTTAAGTCATTAACTGTATTATACTGTACCACCTTTTCACTCGTCTTGTTCCATTCCCTTTTCCTTCTTTATCTCCTTCTTTTCCCTTCCTTCTTCTTCCCCACAAATGAGACAAGCCCACTAACTTGACATTGAGGGCTCCATTTGCCCACACACAGACATGTATTATCATCTGGCTTGTTCCAAGGCAGCTTTCCAGGCTTTCAGTTGCCTGTCCAGAAGGGCACGCATACTGCCTTGATGCCTAGAGTTGCTGGCTGTGCATGAAGTATTTTGAGTAAACCTTTTCTATTTCAAGGTACCAGATGCTAGTGTGGGGCAACTGAATGGAATCCTTGGAGCCTAATTCAGGATGAGACAAGTCACTAGACTCTGTTGAAGTACATTTCCATTGACTGCAGTGTATGTTTAGACCCTAGCTGACCATTTGCACACCTTGAGGCCCTTTTAGATAACTCAGTCCTTAACAACATATGCAAAAAGAGTTGCAATCAAATTAATTTTATCTTAATATTTGATTTATAACACTATCTACAGTCTCAACTTTTCTTTCCATGACAGAAGGGCTGGCAATCCAGCTTGCCTAATTTTACAAACTTGATTTAATTACCTAAACATCTTACTTTATTCCCATTTGAGATGCACTACTCTATCCCTCTTTACCTCCAGCTACTAAACTAGAAGACCAAGGGTCTCCCATAAGTCCTTTGTCAGTTCTGCCAGCTTTGTGCAGATGTCTTCAGTATCCTGGATCATCTTAAATGACATTAGATATCTATCTTTAGCAACTTAGTCAACCCTGAGGATCTTAGTCAACCCTGAGGTGTCAACATAGAGAAATCTACATTTGAGCTAGTCATTGTAAGCTGTCTTTGTAGCTAATGAAGAGAAATGAGTCACAATTTATTTGCTTTAAATAATCTACAGTAGGATGAGATGATTGGCAATCTGTAAGTTTGTCTTTGTTTCCACTTGCTATAAAAAGAATCTAAGATGACTAACTCAGACGCAGAAATGCAATATTTCATTAATTAGATTTATTGGTATATTTGTCTACATTTGATTACAAAATCACAGAATCACTTACATTGGAAAAGACCTCTGAGGTCATTGAGTCCAACCTGTGACCAAACACTATCTTGTCAATTAGACCATGGCATTAAGTGCCACATCCAGTCATTTCTTGAATGACTCCAGGGACAGTGACTCAACACCCTCCCTGGGCAGTCTATTCCAGTGCTTAAGCACACTTTCCATGAAAAAATTTCTACTGGTGTCCAGCTGAATCTTCCCTGTTGCAGCTTGAGGCTACGTCCTCTCATCATGTCACTGTCTGGGAGAAAAGGCCAACCCCCACCTTACTACATCCTCTTTTCAGGTCATCGTAGACAGCAATAAGGATCCCCCTAAGCCTCCTTTTCTCCAGGCTAAACAATCCCAGTTCCTTCAGCTGCATCTCATATGACTTCCCTTCTAGACCCTTCCTCAGCTCTGATGTCCTTCTCTGGACACACTCCAGCCCCTCAATGTCTTTGTTGTAGTGAGGGACTCAGACCTGGAAACAGAAGTCTGAGGTGTGGCCTCACCAGTGCTGACTCTAGGGGAAAGATCGCTGCTCAGGTCCTGCTGGCCACACTATTGCTGATACAGGCCAGATGCCATTGGTCTTCTTGGCCACCTGGGCATACTGCTGGCCCATGTTTAGCCGGTTGTCAGGCAGTACTCCCAGGCCCTTTTCCACTGGGAAGCCTTCCAGCCACTCTTCCTCCAGCCTGTAGCGCTACATGGGGTTGTTGTGATTGAAGTCCAGGACCTGGCACTTGGCCTTGTAGAACCTCACACCACTGGACTCAGCCCATTTAGCCAGCCTGTCCAGATCCCTTTGCAGAGCCTTCCTACCCTCCAGCAGATCAACTCTCCTACCCACCTTGGAGTCATCTGTGAAATTGCTGAGGGCGGACTTGATCCCCTTACCCATCAATAAAGATATTAAATAGGACTGTGCTCAACACTGAGGCCGGGGGAACCCCATTAGTGACTGGCCCCCAGGTGGATGCAGCACCATTCACCACCACTCTCTGGGGACAGCCATCCAGCAAAGAGAAAACCTGTCCAAGCCATGGGCAGACAGCTTTTCCAGGATGCCATGGGAGAGAGTGTCCAAGGCTGTGCTGAAGTTCCAGGTAGACAACATCCACGGCTTTTCGCTCATCCATTAGGCAGGTCACCTGGTCATAAAAGGAGACCAGGTTGGTCAGGGAGGATCTGCCTTTCCTAAACCCATGCTGGCTGTGTCTGATCCCTTGGGTGTCCTGCGAGATAGCTTCTGTTCTACATGACCACTGTGAAGGCTACAATCAAATATAGGAATAGTTTCTTTTGGTAACATCAGCAATGATTGCATAAAGGAGAAAATACATAAGAATGAATCGTTGCTGCCAAGATATGTTTCTTTTCTCATTTGTTTTAGTGTTCTACTTCTACCTTTCTTGAAAATCAAAAACTGACAATATTGATATCTCTTCATTGATTTTGTTCCGATTCACTGAAACTGAAAATAATACCCACTACAAAATATTCAGTATACAGATTACTGTCTCTTTATCAAATAGATGCTAACACTTCCGTGAAATTAAATATATATGTAGTTTACATGATAATTAATCTGGTTTTAACCTGGTTTTTAGTCATGTGTATGTTTAAAACTCAGAAGTCAAAACAATGAAAGTTTATTGCAATTTTAATCTTCTTATATTTTCTTTTATGTCAAACTAGTCCTTATAAATCAGCTTTATAAAAGGATTAATTATGTTAATTTGTTAATTCGGTAGGCAGGGAAACAATAGGTTATTAGTCATCACAAGATTTTAGAGATTTTGTCTGGAAACACAGGTAATATAGATATATGCCTGCAAGATAGAAAGACTTTCAAATGAAAAGGGAAAAAGAATCTAATCCATGAAAATCCTCCCAACGCAAGGACACAGGCGCCAAATTGCCCTGATTATCCACAAGTATTCCAATCTGCTTATTTTCTAATGCTGACTAACCTGTAGGGGACTATATTAAGTTCTTCTCCATTTAGCACGAGAATCTCCCAGGAACATAACAATAGGCAAACATTAATGCTTTGAGGTATCTGTTTTGGCCACAGAAGAGCCTATCACTTAGCTTTTCTGCAGTGTAGGCTGCAGTGAACAACTCCTAGAAAAGTGCTCAATGTCTTAAAAAGGTGGAAGGCATAGGTTTGCTGTCAGTATTTTTCATAATTCACATAACTGATGTGAATGATTAGTCCACACAAAATACAAGCCCTATTCAGTTTGAGGGACCACACAGGATTTCTTCAGTGTGCAGGGTGTTTCTGAGTTATATGTCCCCCATCCCTTATCCTCTTGACACTGCTAGGTATGTAAGGGTGACAGTGATAATGCAAATGGGATTGTGGCTTCAGCCATGATAAAACCATTCCTATCGAGGTGGGTGGCAGGGAGGAATAGACTTAGGATCTTAATTTCAACTGCCAGTTTCTGATTTATACTGCGAAAGGTAAACTTAATGTCTTTACATCTTTCAGGGAAATTACTGTGATCAGTGGCCTTTAACTTAAATCAAATGTATAACATATTCAAGACTATTTTTGACACTGCAGGTAGACAATTGAATCTTCAGAATGACGTTTATCAAAAGCTGAAAGCAAATTATGACCATATTTTCTGAGACAAACTGACTATATTACTCTATCTGATCATATTTTTCTTGGCAATCTGATATACCTGGATTTCCAACTAATAAATGTTCAGATCCTTAAAAAAAAACACAGACCAATATGCCTACTTCTACATATATCTTCTGCTGTTCAAACAACAGACTCTTGTAAATATTTCCAATATGTCTGGTTTATCAAGCTTATCGATGGAACATGAAAATCTGTCTTTTCATTTACTGCAATGTCTGTGAAAGCAAAACTGATTTGCCCTGTATATTAAACTGTTTTCTGAAGTTGAAAAATTGTAATTATGTATGCACCACACATCATATCAGTTTCAGTAAAATATTTTTTGTTTGGTTTGTGTTATTATGCTAATTTTCACTCAGAAAGATGAATGAGAGAAAGATCTTCTATATGCATTAAATAACTTTTATTTTAAATGAGTTTTTTGATATAAACTGCAACAATCTGATCGATAAATAGTCTGTGAAACATGAATTTAAGCAAGTCCTTCAGAAAAAATTGTATGTTAGAGAGAGCTGTCCCTTTCTCTGCCAGGATATCTATGTATCAAGAATATTTTCCCTGGGATGTTATTCTCTTTCAGGAACACTTTGGCTATAATGTATGTAATATACTACACTATATATCCATACTGGACCATACATCTCGATGGCAAGCTGGGGCTCTTAACCTAAGTACAGCACTTTTCTCAGCAGACAGGGCAGCTAAGGTGCAGAGGGGACCAGAATCCCCCCTCAAGACTCTGCAATGAAGGTGGTGGGTGAAGGATAATCACCCAAAACACATAGCACAGGGTGAACAAAGGAATGTGAGACACCTCATCACTGGAAAGGAAGTTGGCTGCTCCCAGGGCCATTGAGGAAAATGATGAGACCTTTATAACCAGAATGAGATACCCTGGGAGTGGTCAACTAAACAAGTTCTCCCAAAAACACTTTACAGATCAAAGGGGTAATCTCCTATGGGGTTATAGAACTCATCATGGGATAAGAATAAGGAGGTGCCCACAATGGAGAAGACTAGAAATTTTTGATTTCTGGAAACACAGCAAAACTCCTTCTTGTCCTAAATTTACTGTACAGGTGTAATTCCCTTGGAATGGGTGAGGAAGAGGACCTCCAGTCAGGCAGACATCAGAGACATCTCAGCCTGAACCAACAAAGAGGGGATGTCACAGGGGATGCCCTCTGATGGAGATGGAGGCACTCATCTGTCGATCTAAACTGATGTTTCAGAAGATTTTCTGCTTGACACTATTTGATTGACTCCTAGATCTCAAAAGAGACTGGCAAGGCTTGTGCAGTCCTATGACTATTCCCATTGCTGCTTGTCCATGTAAGCATCAATGCAACTTCCAGGGCAGCCCTGCATATAACAAGTGTCATTGCAGACTTCTGGCAACAGGAGGGAAGCAAAGGACGGAGGAGTAGTAGGAAAGGTTACTCCATCTGGAGGTCCAGATGGTGGTCTCAGTCCCTCCAGCAAGGGGGAAAAGCTGAGGCAGAAGTGGATGCACCAGCATATCAGCACTTTGGTCAGGTGGCTGTGTCCCAGACAGAGTTTTGTGTATTGTGATCATGGGAGCCTTTTTGAGGAAATAGGACTGACTACAAGGGACAGAATCCATCTGACAAATGGGACAAAAGGCTGAAGTAGGTACAACAGGAAAGGGTTGTTGTCATCTGAAAAAAAGGAAATATTTGGAGGGACAGTAAAAAACTCTCTGGAGCTCTGCATGATGGGGAAGGTTCTTTCATTTTTCCTGTGAAAGCAGCATGTCTGGGTCCATCTTGAATATCTGCACCTAAACCAAACCATGCAGCATGGAAAACAAACAGGAGAAGCTAAAAATCTGTCCACAGCTGCAGAGCTGTGATATCATTGGGATTACAGAGAGGTGGTGGAGCAAATTGCATGGGTGGAGCCCTAGTGTCTGAGTGCAAAGTTTTCAGGAAGGTAGGTGAAAAATTTGTGGAGCAGGGCTTAGACTCAATGCATCTTCATTGTTTGCAGTGCAGAAAAACTGGAAATGGGAATGCAGTGCTTGAGGACAAGAGGATAGACCAGAATGAGTGCTAATGAGTTGGGCAATCTGTTGCAAAAAGCCTGATAGGGAAGAAGAAGTTAGATGGAATCTTCTTTAAATAACTGGAAAAAATTCCTCACAATTGCAGTTCTCTGCACTATCTGCTTAAAGGGCTGTGTACAAACAATATAAGAGATTTCTGGAATGTTTTGCAAAAAATTTCTTGATGCACATGACTGATGAGCCATATGGAACAATTGTTCCAGCTTTTAGTCACAAATCATGAAATAGTGATGAAGGTGCAAAGGTCAAGAGCAGTTTTAACTGCAGTGAGCATGAGAATGTGGAGTTTAAAATCCTGAGAGAATGAAGAAAAACAAATAGTATGCAGCAAAAACAGAGGCCTATTATACCTATAAATTATAATTGTAATAACCAGGATAGAATGAATTTATTTTAAACACAATATATTCTACTGATAGTGTAATCAAAATTAGTATGTTAGCATCTTATAACATTATGATAGAGCCACATATAAGATTTATATATGTGTGAGCCATGTGAACACCCAAAGTGCAAAGATTTGTGTACCTGCATTCAGAATAAGCAGGAAAACATGTCGACAGTGACCCAAGTAAGAGAATTTGCAAGACTAAGAGAAAAAAGTTAGGTAAGTACAAGAGAATGAAATTAACCAGAACATTTTGTTGAAGACAGAAGAAAGATAACTGTCAAAAGCAGCAAGAAAATAAACAAGGGAGGGCAAGGATATGCTGGACAGAATATTTCTAACCTTTGGAAACTTTTGGATGTCATTTATTTTAACCCTTGGCTGTCTACGCTGGAATTTCTGTGAACATACATTGATGTTTACATTCCATTTGTAAAACAATACAGTGAAAAAAGGACAGATGAATTCCACTTTTGAAGTGCTTGTTTCTCATTATTATCTATTAGGAAGCTTAGAGGTCAGCATTATATCATATAAACCCACCTTAAGAAATAATTGAGTCTCAAAAGATACAGAAGGTCTGACAAGGAAAGAGACAAAGGACACTAGAGGGCTAATGATACATATTGAGTATAGGATAGGGATATTTTCCATTCCAATCCCAAAACAAAGCAGGTCAAAGCAAAGCAAAACAAAGCAAAGCAAAGCAAAGCAAACCAAAGCAAACCAAACCAAACCAGACGGACAGGATCTGTTTGCTGTGGCTATTTTGCAAGAGAAGTTCTATTCTTATATGTGTAACATGTAAATCATATGTAGTTCTACATCCAGCAGAGCAGGGTTAACCCATTGGTTAAGTTAAAGAGTTGGATCTAAAAGAACTAATGAGGCAAAGTTCCTGAAAAGAATACTTGCCTTTGGAGGAAATTGTAAACAAAATTTTCAAATCTCTTCAAAAGCTCATTGGTATTCATAACACATTGGCCAAAATAAAAACAAACACTGATTTGTACTGAAACAGGCTTTTCAGGCAGTAGGAGAAGACAAGCAGAGAAGCAAGTGGAACTACTGAAGTTAATTTCCTGACTAGAAAATTAAAGTTTTGACAGTCATTGATTTTTCTGGCAGCTCCTTACCTGCTTATCAGTTTTGGAGTAATTATTTAATTATTGAATTAAATAATAGACGGCAAACAAGTGATTTCTGTATTGTTCATCACTCATTTAAATAACACTTCAATTTCATGCATGTATATGTATGCACATTAGACTGCCGTTCTTAAATGGTAACAAATCATGCTGACTTGCTAAGCAGACTGTTTCCTAATCTTTGTAGAGGTATCCTAAAGATCCCATTTTAGCAAGCTACGAATTCTTTATTACATGCAGCAGGGAAGTCCACTTGATTTCATTTTGCTGAACTGCTGAATGTTAATCTTTCAAAGCATACGGCTGTGCCATTCATTCAGCACAGCTGAAGGTGTGTCTGTGATCAAAGATTGAGACGGAGTCCTCTTTTCTTCAAGCAAGTTTGTTCTGTAGCCTATGCAGTTTCTTGAAATCATATTGATTCTAGTGGAGACTTGAGTGACAGTGCCCAGTTACATCTATTACAGTCATTTCTAGAGCATTATAGCTATAAAGGTGTTTATTTTAGAAATATTTATACTGAGAATTGCATATATTTGATGCTGACCTACAGAGTATTCTAGACTGCCTCAGAAGACGTGGGTCTACGGTATTGTCAAATACTGTCCTTCACTCTCTGGCTACCATAAAAAGAATGGACCATAATTCAGTAGTTTCATTCCACTCACTCACTCACTCACCAACCATTTCTGGAATTTTCTTCAGTCATGCCACCATTTCTATTAAAACTGAAGAAATCAAAAGTCGTTTCACAGGAATGCCTAGAAGACACTCCTTGTATGTATACCTTCAATGGCCGAATTTTGTCAGAAGATGCTTTTTTCATTCATGCAAATTTCTTCCTCTGTGTGCTTGATATCCTGCTCATTGGGCTGAACATGGAGACATCTTTGAAAATGAAGCAGCTCTTGTAGAACATTCTTCTCTCCAGAGCCCTCTTATCTGGGATTCTTCCAAGCAGATCTCTGAAAATGCCAGAATATACTCTCCAAAAGGCCAGGGTTAGGAGTCTACTAGTTGGCTTGCTTTCTCCTCTCAGGATTCTGAACTGCATCTCACAGTTAAGAGCAGCCAAGGCTGACCCCAACCAGTTCCTCCTTGTTTATTTGTGCCACTTTTACAAGAGTACCACGCATCATTGTCTTCTCAATTTCCTGTGCCAGGAAGCTTTCATCAATGCATTTCATAAATCTTCTGGATTGCTCATGCCCGAGTGTGCTGTCCTTCTAGCAGATATGGATGTGCTAAAGTCACTTGTGAGCACGAGGGTCTGTGAACATGGGGCATCTTACAGTGTCTGAATAAGGTTTCTGCTGCATTTTCCTTATGTGACCCGCAGCAGACACTTGGTACATTATCTCCTGTACTGGTCTTTCCAGTAATCCTGAACCACAAGCTCTCAGCTGGCTCCTTGTGTGACCTCAGACAGAGTTCCTTGCATTCCTGCTGCTCTTTCACATAAATGGCAGCTCTCCCAGCTCACCATCCCAGGCTGTCCTGTGCACTGCAACCCTTCAGTTGTGTGAGCTATCTGACCCTGTTTCTGTCATTGAAGTGAGATCATAGCCCTTCAACTGCTGCCAGACATCTAGTTCTTCCTCTTTGTTCTCTGCATGCATGCATTAAAATATAGGCATTCCAGTTGTGCTGATTTCCCAGAGAAGATATGAGAAGCTTCCCCTTTTATGCTGTCCTGTAGATCTTTCCTAATTTGTGTGCATATAATTGAGGGGGGCCCCCTTCAGTCCCATTTCATAGATTATGAGGTTTCTCCTTTTTATATAATCCTGTGCAATTTGCTTGACGTTAAAATATGCAGCAAAGGTAATATCATAAAAGAAGATATCCAGGTAATTCTGTAGGTAATGAAGACTTCAGTTATCTACAACACTGGCATTGTGGAAAGAGAAATTAAGATGAGATAGTGGAGAAGGCATGATCAATGAGAACCAGGTACAAATGCTTGAAAAGGATCAAGGGCAAAGGAAAAGAGCACATCCAAATTCTTGGCCCTTCATCAAAACTTAGGGGACGTCTCTGGTGTTGCTCAAATTGTCCCCATTACTTAGAGCCTTGCCCTTGGCTATCCTACCACAGTGCTCCTCACTCCAATAGGACATGGCAAACAACCAAATTGCTTCCTCAAAGTGAAATCATGGTCTCAAGTAGGAGTTTAGTCTTTCTGCACAGAACATTTTTTGTCTTAGTGTTCATGCTTCAGCAGATATTAAATAATTTAAGATTTATTTCATTTTTTTTATTTTTTGTAACCACCTATAGTCTCTGTATCATTTTGACCCAGATCACTGTGTTCAGGTCACAAATGACTAACTTCTCTGTTTCATCTTCCTGTTCTGTTCTGGCCTTAGCCCTTCAATATGGCTTGTGCTGCATGATAATTTCTTAGCATTTGGGAAGCCAGAAATAATCTAAGGCTGCTACAAATGCTGTTTAGTGGAGTCTTATCTTATTACTAGGAAGCCAATGACAAATAGGAAAGAAAATCTTCTTTCTTTGAGAAAACTGGCAACACTTATTGTTTCTTTATGGTTTTATTATAAACTCTGACAATGTAAAACTAGAGTTATTATTCTGGACTTGGGAAAAAAAGAAAAATACCTGCAGCTGCAATACCATAGATCAGCCAGGACTTAAAGGCACCATTTTAAATCATTCAGCTCTGACTGAGCCAGTAAAACAGCTATCCTGGCTGAGTACCACAATTACTCTAGAGCTATGCTACCTGGATCTTTTCACTGCTGGCTGTTTGACCTAAGCATGTAATACTTCTGAGACAGTATTTTCTTTCAATCAACTGGAAAAATTAAAAAAAAGCTATGGGAGAGATAGATGACTCGACTGGGAAATTGAACATATTCCAAGTCATAAAATTGGCCAGGCAATTCAACTTCACAGATTTTGAAGGGAATCTATTGAAACAGTTTAAACTAGAAGCTTCACTTCAAATTGACCAAAGCTGGGGTAAGGTCGAGCCTAACCACAGTGTCTCAGGAATCTTGGGAAAGGATCTTCATTCAGAGGGTGGTTGGGCACTGGAATAAGCCCCCAGGGAGGGAGTGGACCCAGCACCAGCTTGACAGAGTTCAAGAAGCATTTGGACAATGCTCTCAAGGCATATGATGGGATTCTTAGGGTGTCCTGTGCAGAGCCAGAAGTTGAACTCAATGATCCTTGTGGATCCCTTCCAACCCAGGATGTTCTATGATTCTATGCGTTTTAAGAATAACTTGGAAAAGGGAACTGTTATTATTGTATTTGGAAAAATAAACAGAAAAAAAAAAAAAAAGTGGAATTAATGAGAAGAAAGAATAAACATAAGAAAAACATTAAGAAAATCCCAGTAATAATGAATAACATTTGTGTTCACTTTGTTTTGCTTAGATTTTTCATTATCTGTCAGAATTCCTAGTTAAGTAATAGAATGAGGAGCCTCTCCATTACAACAGGTCAAATGGTCTACAGCAAACATAATTTTCTATTAAAAAGACCAGATATATAACAGTGAAATAAATGTGAAAATGTTTATACTCTACATACTAGCTTTCACCTCCAGAATTATATCTGGGAAAACATAATCCTATAGCACTGTAGAAAAGCTGTGAGATGTACATATTTCAGTTCAATAAGACAGAATAAGGATTGACACATTCTGCTCAAATGTCTGTTCAGTCAAATCACACTGTATTCAAAAGTAGCATTTCTTCTTAAATGAAGAAAAAAATGTGAATAAAGAAGTGGGAAAAAAAAGAATATAAAAAAAAGAAGGTGTCATGGAGGTAGGCAGAAATATATATTGTTCCTTGAAACCTCTGAGAGGAGAAAACATCCTAGTTCACACTGTGGGATGTTATACATTACAGAATCAAAGTGAGAGCAGTCTTCTGGACATTCTTTCATTCTATAAGAGAAAGAATAAGGGAGAGAACTTGTAATCTACTATTCTGTATAAGTAATATTTTTAGGAGTTTAGGAGCCACTAAAAAGAAGCAGAAAAAGGAATTGAATAGCAATAACTTCCATAAATACATAAAAGAAATTTTCAGAGGACAAAACACAGTACAATTAAAAACTTAATAACAGGAGTGGCCATTTGTTTGTGTGTTGCTTCTGAGGTTTATCATGCATAAGAATTGTTGCCTGGCATAAGGAGAGATCAGTTGAAAAATGTTTATGTAAAATACAAAATAAACTTCTTTCTAGTGGCCCAGAAGGGTAAGTACAATCTTGCAGCACTGTGTGGTGGAGGAGAGAGGAGACATTCATCATTACTGCTTGGTAATAAAGACAATAAAAATGAAGAACCCCCTCAGGAAAACTCTTATAATATGAATTGCTGTACTTCTTAAAGGAAAGGATGATGTGTAGCATTTCTCTTCAGACAAGTCACTTCTAACGCTTATCTGTACCAAGGAGAATTTACATACTAGTTTGGAAATAGTGATCACCATTTCATGTAAGAAAATATTCATCAGCATTTATATACGGTCGTAGTTTAAGAATCAGCTAAGAGCAAATTTTGATGGAGGTCATGTAGTGTCGTTAGGGAGGAGTAAACCAAGAAAAATAATTTTGGTTGGTTGTTTGTTTTACCCCAGTAAATTGTTCAGGGAAATTCTGAATCACATGATTTTTTAGAACTGCATTTATGAGCTGTATGATGATGATAGAAAACTCCTGGCTGTCGGAACTTTCATGATTATTTTCTTACTTTTTTTTCCAAAATTCACGCTGTTATTACCTACAATATCTCTGGCAAAATGTACCAGAGGCAAATCATGCAAGAAAAGTGATTCACGTATTATTAAGCTCCTATCATGTGATACTCTCAAGTTCTTGCACTTTAAGACATACACTGATTTTGGGTTCACTGTCTATGTCAAATTCCTGATTTTTTAGGTGTGTATCCTCTATGCCTCAGACAACTTTTATTTAAACTGAAGAATCCCTTTTAGTTCAAGAGTACACATCAAACTGTTGTTGTTGCTTCACTTTTTTGTTCGTTTGTTTTTAGTTTGTTGTCAGTTTTCTTGGTTTCAGGGGTTTTTTCTATTATTTTCTGCTTTATAGCTGAACTGGCTGAAGTCATATATAAGCAAGACAGAGGTGATGCATTTATTAATGCTCTTTATTCACTTTTCATTCCATAATATTTCATAGTATTCTATTCATCTCTTTGGTTACCACATCATAAGCACTGATATTGTATGTAGTCAACATCTTTTGTAAGTTGCCAAGACTTTTAAATGGCAGTACATTTAAATGTATCCCAGCTGATTAGCTGAGTTAGTTAGAGCATGCTGAGGTTGTGGGTTCAATCCCTGCTTGAGGGGGGCAGTCACTTAAAAGCTGGACACAGTGATCCCTTCCAACTAAATATTCTGTGATTCTGTGAAGTAAACATCAGAAACAATAGGTTAAAAAGACTAATATTATTTTTCTGAGAATTTATCTGTGCTTTCATAGCATTGCTTTTTTTTATTTTAGCATATTGCAGAATTTTAAGATAGTAGGAATATACAAGTTTTTTTTACCAACTTGTTTCTTTTTTTTTTTTTTAAATTAACTCTTAAACTGAAAAATATAGATTTAGGCTTCAAATTTTAACTTGCAGTGTAACTGAGTTTTATCTTTCAACTGGATAATGAGCAAAATATTTTATCTACAAAGTCATATCTGTGGTCCACAGCTGTGATAATACTAGTTTCCCCAGGAACTGGTTAGATAGTGTGAAAATATTAAAATATCCTTTTCATGTATAATATAATGTAAAAAGAATAAAAAATAAGTTTATGCAATAAAAAGTGGAAGTGAGATCCAATCTAATTTAAACATCTACCATTCGTGATAACTGCAGCTGTCTTTTGAAAGTATATTGCTTTTAAAAGTTTTCTTGATCTTCACTATCTAGTCAATGGACACATTTAAGAAAATATCATGGGGAAGATCATATTCACTTGACTGTTTTACCAAAATTTATCAGAGCCTTTTTCCTTCTGAAGGCTTAAAAATATATCTAACCCTCTCTGCTGACAATGCAGGAAATTTAGAGCAGAACTTATTTCTTAGTTTTATGTGTTTTCTAACACTGTAAGCCATGGATCAGTTCTTACTCTTTCATGCCCTTTAACAGAGTGGAAATAGATACGGTGTCCCTGAAAATAAGCTTAGTATGAGAGTGGACTTCATCCTAATTAATTGGAATATCAGTGTTAAGGTGTTTAGGCTTCATCATACTTATCTTACATACAATTATTATTTTTTCCTATAAAGACAAAAATAGGTGATTTTCTTTCCAAGTCAAATTATCAAATACAGACATCCAGATAAACAACATTACAGATTAGTTCTTAGAAACTTACTATGTGAGGAAAGAGATCCTACTTCTAATCATACTTAAAGATAGTCTCTATCTAGTCTCTTTCTAGTCTCAACTAATTGATTAGCTTTAGAAATTATTTTATTTTTCCACGTACTAGGAGAAGAAATGGACCTCTTTACATTAATTGGTGCTTAGGGTATCTGGTACAGTAGGCAGACAAAATAAGGCACAAAAGCTAGGAAGACCAGAATGTTTATTTCTACTTTTAAAATAACTTCTTAAAAAAAATTATTCATTTAATTATATTGCATGCAGAAAAAAATACACATTTAAGCACCATCTACAAAGCACTGAAGAACTATTTTCTAGATGATGCTTCATCTCTTAAAGACTAGAATTTGTTTAGGAATTTTCTTTAAGCATAACAAAATTGACAATCATAAATGTCCCTCAATGCATGTATTGTGTACCTGTTTCTTTAGAATCACTCTTCTGATTCACTAAAAGATTACCTTGCTCAGAGAGCACACGGCTTTCACATGTGAAACCTGGTTTGTTCAGAGTCACATGTTGCCACAGATTTGTGAAGTGTATTTCTTTGAGCAGTTATACAAAAGAATGATAATTACTTTTATTGCTCCACCTCTTTCCTTTCTGATTTGTACTTCATGGTATAGCACACGTGCCACTGACCTTTTCAAAAAACCATAGAAAATTGGTTGCAAGGCTATTACATTCACAGAGTTATCTTGACTGTGTCCTAGGTTACAGTTCCTGCATGTAACAAACACCTAAATGAATTGCAATCTCCCTTTAGTGTTTCTCTTTAACACTACAAATTAATAAGGAGTAAGACTGTATTCCTTCCAAAAGAACCTTTATTACCTTTCAATAGGTGTCAATATGTTCATGTTTCTCTTCCAGATGACTTTTTAGATGAGAGCTGGACATTTGTAATTTTCCTAGATGTAGTCCCGCTTACAGTAGAAGACCTTCATGTCCACGTGGAGTATAAACGATAGGGGAATGCATTGCATATGTCCTACTGAGATTTTGGGAAATCTCAAAGAATTTGATTAGTAGTGATTACCAGTTGAGGTAAGGGGAAAGAAGACAATAAAAAACTCCCTAATGTAAAAAAAAAAAAAACCCAAAACAAAAAACCACAAATGCCTGGACCGTAAGAGGTGCTGAATGTGAAAGAAAAGTAAAGTTTATTTATTCATGCATCAGTGTCAACACAATAGCAGCTACAAGGGGCAAAATTTAGAAACAAAACAAAAAGGTTGAAGAAAATTATAATCACAGATTTAACAGGTCTTCTGGTAATGACACCATACACAGAAAAAACAGTCTGGAGAAAAGCACACACTGCAAAATTAAGAAAAGCCTTGAAAAACTTAAAGCCCCTCTGAAAGCTGAATGGATCTTCCTACTGATGTTGTCCCAAGCCTGGGCACTGAACACCCTTCAGAGCAAACAGCATTATAAAGCAGCATCATTTTTGCAATTTTAGGCTCTGCTTCTTTATAGAAAACCTCAAAGTGAAATTCAGCCTTTACTGTACTTGACTCTTCATCGCCAACAGTTACAATGGATCTACATATGGCCCTTAATGTGGCTTTAAAGAGACACAGTGAAAGAAATGAAACATTATGTTTATATACTTATCTGATATCCAGAAGAAATGAGATATGAAAAATATTACATCATATTACCGCAGGCCTAG
The DNA here is from genome assembly GCF_017639235.1 of Corvus kubaryi. Classification (NCBI taxonomy): domain Eukaryota; kingdom Metazoa; phylum Chordata; class Aves; order Passeriformes; family Corvidae; genus Corvus; species Corvus kubaryi. The sequence continues at coordinate 40,171,705 of NW_024580667.1, read as the reverse complement.
GCCCTAGGGTATATCACTGTGTCCTGCAGCCATAGGGAGGAGGAGGAGAAGATCCAGCAGGCAGGAATTGTGCAGCAAGATTGATTTATTTAATTATTTTACAAACTCTTTTATAGACTTTTTCTTCATAGTCTAATTGGTCAAAGGATCGGCCACCCCTTGGGGTGATTGGCTAAAATCCTAAAACATCCATTGTCAAAATATTTTTCTACTATACCATAAACAAGACTTTCCGAGGTTGCAGGTGGCTTGGTTGTTTACATAACTCTGCTACCTCTTCTGTGAGAGAGAAAAGTCTCTCACGGACTTGGAAAATAGAAAGAAAATCCTTGCTAGTAGCATTTTTGTATCTACAATATCAAAACCTAAACCAAAATATTAAGCATGTGCATGATTGACATAATACAAATTTTCTTCCAATGTTTTTGAAGTCATAAGAAGTCTGACCACTGACATTAACAGTTTTCTAAACTGTTCCCAGATAATTAACTTATTATTGTTATTTAATGGGATATTTGAATGCCACGCGAAAGCTGTCAATGGTTTATCCATACATATTAGAATGATCTTATTGAGGAAATTAAATTGAATTAATTAAATCTGTGGTGTTAATGTCAAGGATTTTTGTTTTCTGCAACAACAATAATATTATGGAACTTGTCATAAATAGGTAACTGATGCTGGGGCTGTTGTTGGCAATAGTCAGCAAACTGGAAATAAAAACTGCAAATGTTGCTGCCAGTTACATCTGTTGCATCTTGTGTATGTTAGTAAAAATGGCATGATAGTCCAAGATCTTTTCTGCATGTTTTAAAGAATCAGCTTATTGAAGACAGAGAGAGTATATCAGTTCACTGGTTAGGGTGCTTACTCACTCTGAAAAGGGATTATACCAAAACAAACACAGAAAACCTAAATCTCATCAATATTGCTATTTTTTGATCCCAGATAATAAACAGCTAAGCATTTACATGTTTGCACAAAGCAAATTTCTGCAAGTCAGCTTCACTGGTTAAATTGTCATTTCATTCCTGAGAGTAGCTATGCAGAAAGAACGGGAATCTTCATTTATGCTAAATGGTTCTTAGATAATTTTTCTCTCAAAAGTCAGCAAAAGGAAAGATATCCAAATACAAACCTTAAGAAAAACCAATCTCATAAACCAAGTGAAAGTGTTAAGAGTTTTTCTTCATATAGTCAATATTCCATGAATGATATACCATGTATTTGTGGTGCTATTTTTGTTCTTATCCATTTTTTTATAAATGCATTTTTTGTGCCAGTGCAATAGAGACCTGTGCATTTGTAATAATATCATTTTCATCAGGTATTGTATGATAAACCACCCTTGGAATCCAGTGTCTATTATAAAGAAAATAATTTGAAATTATCATTGACGAATTTTTTAATATATGCACAAGTTTGCTCCTTGCAATACTCTTTTATCCATATAAATTCCTCCTTTCTCTGCTATCCTTGAGTTTTTTCTTCTGGAGTTAGAAGGCTGATAAGGATTGCAAGGTTTCCTATAACTTGTATCATGTCTTAGCCTCAGCCTAACTTTCTTCACAAACATCTGTTCAAATCCATGCCTTTCAAGCCTTCAGAAAAGAAAAGGAGGTACAGAGTTAACATACAAAGAGTGCCATAAAATTCTCAGTTTCAGGCATGACCCGTTTTGCTTGTATACCCTCATGGCACTTCAAATAAATTCCAGGCAAACACCATTTGGAGAGTAGAAATGAGACATTATAGGATGGAGATAGGTGCTCTTACAATTTCCACCTGGTTGTTGTTTTAAAATGTTCAGATTTATTTTCTGAATGTTTGTTTTGACCAGGGTTTGAATATTTGCAGCTGATGATGTTGCACAGAACAAGGTGAAACCATAAAAGCACAAGTGTGTCATGCAAGCTCCTTAGGGACTGAGTGGACTATTAGAGCAATACTGTTTCATGTTTCTCAGATCCCTATCTTTAGTAGGCAAACACATTTCAGACTTTCAGTTCTAGCTCCACAGTTACCTTTACCTTCACCTCAGTATTTAAAAAATGTCATATGTTTTCTGAATTCAGAATACCAAATCACCTGAGACCAATCTCCTGTACACGTATGACATATATTTATCATGCTCCTGGTAAGTTGAGGCTGATTTACCTGAATCTTTCAATTTTCATGTTTATGGCTGTTATCACTGGTCTCTGATTCATCAGTAGTCACAAAGTAGATATGTGAAACTTGACAAAATCCTTGACCTTAATAGAAAATATTTTTGTCACAGAGTAGAATGAAATTCCTTTATTACTTATTTCTTTGTAGCCTTCTAATATAAGTTTTTCTTCTGCTCTCTCTCCCTCTCTCTCTGGCAATAGAGTAATTCTGAGAAAAATCTGTGTTTCTCCCCAAGCAACCACATTCCTTAGAAGTTTAGAAATAAAGCAAGATCCTCAAGTGCATGTGGGAGTAGGCAAAGTTTAATGAAAAACCTATTGTCTCTAATAACATTTTTTTGCTTTCTTCTACAGCAAGATGAGGGGCAGATGTCATAAAACTAGCCTTGGAGAAAATAATTAAGCATGGATAGTTTATTGCCACATTATGTCTAGTTTGGGTATTTTGTTTGAGTGAACAGACTGACATATCCTGACATCTCAACAACTTTTCATTGACTTAACATTGCACTTTCATCACCTCTGCTCTAATAGCATCAGAAAGGCCACAATGGTGCCAGAATCTAGCTTTGCAAGTATATCACAGTGTTTGGAATTAACAATGTGCTGACCTAAATACTACAACAGAATGCTTCATGATTAAAAACCACCTTATACATATTTTCATTAAACAGGTCAATGCATTAAAAAAAGAAAACAAACAAACAAAAAAACCCAATCAAGCAAGAAAAAAACAACATCATGTATACTATCTTACATTCTTTTTCTCCTCTTTTGCAAATAAAAACTTTCTTAATTATCTAGACTTCTCAGGAGTTTAAATGCTTTCTGCTTACATAAGTAGCAGACCTAAATATAGACAAGAATTTTCATCCTATAATTGTTAGGTTAATTGCAGACTACTGTAGCAAAGCGTTCAAATTATCTCCCTGGTCCCATATGTTAACCTGAAGTTTTCTGACTTTTCTCTTTTGTTACCAAGATCACTGGAGAGTCTGCAGGATATCGTATATTACTTTATAACTACCAATATAACATCAAAGATCGTAACAAATTACCTACACCAACTCTATGAAGTGCCTTGCAGAGAATCTGGAAGTCTGCATGCATTGCCTTTGGAGTGTGGACCTATTACTTACCTATCTATGATTGCATCTGGATTTTCTTACTCCTTTTCAAGATTCAAAGCTTCCTTTAAGACCAAGGATGAGTTAACACTGTAAATAACTTGGTTCCATAAGCAGTAAAACAAATGAACTCTGCTCTCCAAGAACATTTTCTTTGGTAGTTGGGTTCCCTGCTGTCCTTTGAAGTATAAAGCTACCATATTTCCTTTCAGAAACCAGCATCAAATATGTGGAGTTCATTATGTAGTCTCCATCCTGTTAGGTGGGCTTTAGTCCACCATGAAAGAAGAAAATCACTGATCTTAAGTTCTCTGCTTCCCTGCAAAATTACGCACCTTTGATTGATAGGAATTTCCATTTCACTAAGAAATCTACTCAAAAGATGTGGTTAGTAGAGGATTTATTAAAAAAAAAAGGGTAAAGCATGACATATAAACAGCATTAACATATACCACATTATACCTGTATCTCCAGTTCCTGTTGGTAATGAACAAGTTAACACATAAAATCTTTTTATCACTGCAGAATGAAAGCAATTATAGTTAGTTTTAACAGTGAAGGTCTGTAAGCCATATAATTTTTTGACTGAGGTTGTAGAGAGCTACTGAAGGAATATGAAATTATCCTATATCCATTTATCCAATATCCATTTCTTATTCAGATGTGGTACAAAATAGCAGTTGGCTGCATCTTGCATAGCTGAAATGCCCACATACAGGAGAATAAACTCTTCTGTCTTTTTTTTTTTTTTTCCTTTTCTTTTTCTTTCTGTAGCCCTGGCGAATGCCAAGGTCTATTTCTGCTCCACTATAAAATCTTCAAAATTTAAGTTATGTTCTTGTTAAGATTTTTGTATTTTCTGTCTTCACAAGTGAACAACCCCCCCAAATACTTTACGAGAAGGGTGCTAGTGCAAAGAGTAGCACTAAACACAGCCCAAAAATTCCTATCCATAACCACTGCACATTCAGTTACAAAGAACTATGTTAGTTCACTCTTGACTTTCTTTAAGGTTTTTTTTTTTGCTTGTTTGTTTGGGTTTTGAGGGGGGGGATGTTTCTGGGGTTTTTGGTTGTTTTGGTTTTTAGGGTTTTGGGGGTTTTTTGGTAGGTTTTTTTGGGGTTTTTGGTTGGATTTTGTTTGATTTGGTTTGGTTTTGGTTTTTTGTTTGTTTATTTGTTTTTGGGGCTTTTTTTTGTTGTATCTTTGTTATTTTGGTGGTTAAAATTTTTAATTACTCCTGTGTTTACTCACACACTAATAGTTTATAGTTAAGCATTTTTTAAAACAATAAATTATTTCTGATCCTTTATGTATAAATATATTAAGGTGGTTTTAATTACTAATTTTGGAGTAAGGGAAGAAGAGAGGAAGCAGTAAAAGATGAGGGAATTCATCCTCTATCGTGTTTAAAAAATAAAGTAGAGGTTTAATTCAAATTAAATGCTGTCAAAAAAATAATGAAATTATAACTATTGAACATTAAAACATTAACTACATTGATCTGTGAGCTGTCAGTTGCAGCCATCTGGGAGATTTTGTAAAACATACAGATAAAATCTGCTATCATGTTCAAGATTTCATGAACAAGTAACAGAGAGCTTATGTATTCTGAGACATATTAAATAAACGTAGTGTTGTTTATGTCAGTCCTTACTTGTAGGTGTCTAATGGAAAAAAAATCTAGTTGTTAGCTGTTGTTTGCTACCTTTCAGTCCTTGTAAGATTTAATGAATTTTGAGGGAGCAAAAAAGTGCAAACTTTTTCCTCTGGAATGATACGGAGAACAAGCTGAATATCAGCATGTGGGGAGCATCACTACAGAAAGGTAGTAAGCACAAATATGATGGCAGGAGAAAAATATGGGCCAAAAGGAATAAACAGGAAACTGAAGGTAAGGTTCAGTATAATTGAAAATTAATTAATTAAAAAAATGTAAATTATCTAATTCTGTCTCATACAAAGCTGACTGGATATATACACACACTCATGCACACACACATACATATACGTATGTATGTATGAATATAGTATGCATATTCATCCTGATACTTAGGTGGTGATATGTAGAAAAAATAAGAAAACTAAAGTTGAGAGAAACTTGGAGCATTTTCATATTTCTATGGCTGATTTCCTAGCATGATTTTTAACTTGCTCTACATGCAGATATTCACTTCTAAAAAAAATTTTTTTTCTTTACTTGGTAATTACAGTGAGGGGAGTCTGTTTATTTGTTTGTTTTTCCTTTCCTTTACGTTGTTTATTTTTCCTTTCCTCTACTGTTATGAAGGAAGAACTGTGCTTTAGATATTTTTTTCTGCAGCAAAAATTGTAGCAGAAAAAATGTAAGAAATCATACCCCATTTCATTATTATCTGAATAGTGAAGAACATATTTTTTTGTTCTAGTGTTTAACTCAGACATCAAGAGTTTTATATTTCTCTGTTTAAATAGATCATACCAGCTGAAGATTTCTAGTTCTTGTGCTTTTCCATCTTCTAGTTTTACAGCTATTTAACTATGAAGAAGGCTGACTGAACAATCATTCCTCCCTTAGAAAACTGAGGGATAGTCATATTGAATTAAATTAAAACCTGTTTGCATTTTTACTGTTTCCTGAGAGAAGATGCCACTGAACTTATAAGAGGGAGAAAGAAAGAAAATTTCCATTACAAATTGTGCAAATTATGGAATAATTTTGTTGCCATAAAAGGCCTTTTTTCCCTTGCCTTTAATGTTCCAGGTTGTTTTATGCTTTGTGCATGACTGATTGAATGTAATAATTTCATCAATTTCTTCTGTTTGTGCATATTTTCCACCTTGCCTTCTTATAAAAATTAATTAAAGAGATATGTCATTTGTGGGGTAAAAAGGAGCAATCAACCATCCCTTGAATTTTACCTTCCTGTACACTGCTTTAGTCTCATCTATAAAAATTTCCCCACCTTCTCAAACAATGACAAACAAAAGTAAAGAAAGGTAAAGGAACCTTCTTCTTATACTTGAAGACATGATCCACGTATGCTTCTACATCACAATAGCTGTCAGGAAAAAATATCACTGTTGATATATTATTAGCCTAAACAGATACAGTTCCTTGTTTCCTGATGAAATCAAAAAGGATGTTCTCATATGAGAACTGCTAATCATTAAATAATCATTAAATAATGTACATTGTCATGACAAGCTGGTAAAAATGGTTATGGCAGTATGCATTACTTTTTGACAGCTCTGCAGTCCTCAGTCTTGTTCAAAGAGTAGGTGAAGATAACCTACATAAAAAAAAAAAAAAAAAAAAAGTAGGACACTATAACCCAAGAACAAAAAAAAAAACAGGGAAGGGCCTTTTACATCATCAGTATTTCCTTCTAGTACCTGTCAGAGCAAAATATTAAAAAATAAAAGTGTGTTTCCAGTTTATGCTGAGAATCAGCTGCATTAGTAGCCCTGTGCATTTTAACAAAGTGTAGGATGATTGGCTTATGCAGGGAAGCAGCAGGACCTATCCTTTGCAAAGCTGAGCTATTAGCTACCTCAGTGTATGTACCCAAACCACTTTTTGATGTTGTTTACCTACATGGCAGGTACTGGACCAAGTCTGGGCTTGCCCTTTTCTTAGTACTCCATAATTCATTTCAGAAAAGAGAAGGTGATAAAATTTGCAACATAGGTATTGTTTTTACTTCTTCAGCTGACATTAAGCAATTTATAGTATATATGAGAAATGAATAAAAATAATTGTCTTAGAAAATCATAGTATTTAATCAGTATTTAATCTCAGGTTTTGGTTTATACATACAGAAATAAAGCCAAAAAGAAAAAAAACCAAAACAAGCCCCAAAACAAAAACAAACAAAACAAATAACAAAACCACACAGACAGACAACACTGACATTGCTGGTCACAGACACAGCCAAAGACAAGTTGCTGCTTTCAACACCAGCCACACACAGACACAACTTTAGACAACCATGTCCTGGCCTCTCTTGCGTTGTTAGAGGCAGGATGTCACTAGTGCAGCACACACAGCACTCTCCAGGTTTACAACCAGATATTCACTCATTAATTTTCTGAGTACTGGGAGTACTGGTGCAGGTCTTCTACTTGCTCCAGCAGTCCTGCCTGAATGACAGCCCTTCTTACCTACCCTGATATGCCCTCAACTCGATGGCTTCTTGTCTCGGTTTTGAAAGACAGGTGTCTGCTAAGGAAGGCAGAGGCCCCCTTGAAGTGGCAGATATAACCCCTTTTCCCTCCAAGTTATTCTATTTTGAAATCAAGAGCCTTTAGGCGAAGATGTGGGAAATAGGAATAACAGTTCTTTACTATATATATATATGTATATAACCAGTCAAACAAAACAACAACAACTATGGCAGTAACAGCAATCACAAACCCAGTCCCAGCCTTCTCGGCTGTCAGGCTATTTCCCCTCGGGTGCAGTTCCGCTCGCAGCCGGCAGGGGCGCTGGCGGCTCCCGGTGAGCAGGGCAGGTGCGATGGTTCCCCCGCGGCTGCAGGGGGCGCTCCGGAGCGAGCTCGGGAAACCCGCGGCTCTGGTGCCCTGGGATCCCGGGAAGGGATGGAACAAAGGCTTCACAAACCCCTGGGCAGCTGATCCCGGGCTCTCAGGAACAGCAGGCTGAAACAGCAGGCTAGAACAGCGGCTGGAACGGCAGGGACGGACGCAAATCCCGGGTGGCAGGCGAG
>NW_024580667.1:40025521-40163688 GCF_017639235.1 Corvus kubaryi | reverse complement strand
AATTCCTTTAACAGGAAAAAAACTAAGACTAAACTAAAACCCCAACACTTCTCCAGTTTGAAGTTTGACAGGGAATACAACGGCAAACCCCACGCACACCTGGTTTGGGAAGATACAGATCCCCCCTCACCTGGCACCAGGCACACAGAACCCACAGTCCTTCTCCGGCCTCTGTTGAGTCCGTCACCTGACTCATTCATCCTAAGCCCACCAGTAGCTAGTTTTGGAACTCTCTGTCTCTCTCTCTCTCTGTTCCTGCCTCACTGGCTGCAAGTTAAAGGTTCCCATTATTTCCAGTAGCTGACTCTGAGACCCCACAGGCTGAGGCTTCTGTAACCCCAGTCTGACTCCAGCAGCTGGCAACAAGTTTCACTCCCACACTCACATCTCACCAGCAGCTAATACTGAGTCCTTGCAGCACACACACGCACAAACCCATACACACAAAGGCACACTGACTACAGTGTTATTATGCACGAAGATTGTGAAGAAACTAAGAAGAAGATGCAAGAAGACAGACCAGATTCACAGTGAGCAGAGAAGCATACTGACTGGCCCCATTTTACACACAATGTCCCCTTTCACGTTCCAATCTCTCTATCCCCACTCTTTGGTCCTCACTGCTCCTCCTTTCCGCTGCACATTCCTTCATTCCTTTGCACACTCCAATCAAATCAACATCATGCAACCCCAGGTTGGCACCCTCATGGATTGCAAAACCCATCCTTTCTGAAATGATTCCTGCATTTTGTTGATAGCCCATCAATTTGTGTATCTGACAGGGTTTCATGACTTCCATTGTTGTTTGTCAGGTCTGTGTCTCCATATGCTTTGTTTATTGCCTCCTGCTTTTCCATGTCATGCCAGTTTCACCTGGTCCTCAATCAGATCATCTTACTGACATCATGCTCATACTCCACATACTCTTAAAAACTGACCAAACTGACCAAGGTTGTTTATTTATATTTTCTCAGTTTTCAGGTGTTTGCCTCCCTTTGTCTTAGCATCCCGTTTTACAAGGTCTTTAATCAGATAACCATAAAGGAACACTTGCTCTTTCATTACACATGGTCTAACAAAAAAAAAAACCACTTTTAAAAAAATATTACTTTACACATATACTCTGTCTCACTTTTTATGCAATATGGCTTTACTGAGAGTGATGTATTTGTCTGGTAAAGACATGATTTCACTGACTGCCAAATATATATATATATATATATATATATATATACTATACAACCACAAGAAAAACTTTAGTTGGCAAATATCAGCATGATGCCATTGGTGCAGCTTCCACTGGACTTCATGCATTGCCAAAATTCTGTCTTACAATTCCTTTTTTTTTTCTGCATATCATCATTCCCAAGATATTTCATGTGCAGATGAAAGCTCAATTTCCCTAATATTTCAAAGGGCTCCTCATTATTTTTCTTATAGTTGTTTCAGGTGACAAGAATAATTAATAAATGCCACTGAACCCGCTATGCAAGCTTACAAGGTAAGCAATCAAGCACAATCAAAACCCCAAGGCAATGTGTCACTGGAGTTTGACTCGGGATGAAAGTCTGAGCAGCTCCAGAATTAGAATTGACTGCTCTTCTGTCTGGGTATGAGAGTCCTCAACTAACATTTATGCAATCCCAATGTATTTATGAAGAGGAGGTTCATGACCCTAAGCATTATCTATTTTACTTTAAACACCAATGCACATCAATACTATGAATTATTCAGGATACACTGAATTTCAATGTGTGACTTAGGTCAGGCTCCAAGATCATCATGTTTAAAATTCAGACAGAAGCTGTGCTTGAGGGGATTGTAAGAGGAAAGTATAACCTCTGGATTAATGAATATATTACTAAGGATTTTATCATCATCCTTTTTTTGTACATTCTGATCACAAGAATATGATAAGTACTGAAGTTAAAAAGGCTCAAATTCAAGCTTTTCATGCCCTAAGAAAAATTCAGAAGTTACATCCTCTGTGGTCTATCTGCATGCTCTTCACAAAGATGATCTGTCCTTCTGTCTTCCTTTGAATTTAATATAATTAGCAGTGACATGTGGATCAATATGGCTTAAGCTCCCTCATTCTTCAGCTGTTAGTTAGAAGGATCTTTAGAAATTTATAACTAGGAAGAAAAATTACTCAAGGATTCTATTTGTTAAAAATATATAATTTTATAATTATATAATTTTAACAGCCACCATCCAACTCAGTAGACTTAATATAATTTTAACCCCCTAGTAAATCTGGCAGCTAGTTAAATTTATTTATGTTAACTTAGTCCATACTTGATAATTTTCTCACTCTTCTTATTTTTTAATCTTTTGTTACAGAAGTGTTAATTGTCCTGGATTTTCATAATATAAGAGGAAGGCATGCTTGGATGACAAGCTTATTAAAATATTCTTGAAGAGCAGCTTTGCTTTATACTGACATTAAAAGCTTAACTGTCCTTCAAACATAAGCTTTCTTTCCATCACAAAATTAGAAAGCAAATAAAACAGCAACTATATTTTTTGTGCATTCAGTACAGATTCATAGTTAGATAGCTGTCTAGTAAATCACTATCTCCTCTTGAACAATGTTTTCTGAATTCTGTCGGACTTCTTTTTACATGACTGCTATGTTTCTGCTATTGTGGAAACAGTATTTTAGACCTCAATGGATTTTTTTTAGTCACAGCCTGAAGAAAATGTGATAGATAATTACACTGCTTAAGAAACTTAAACCTGAGACTAGTCTCCCTATCAAGGGGGAGAGAGAAGACTAACATAACAAGACTATTTCTGCACTATACTACAGTTAGTACTATAAACGATACACAGTTTTTATACTGTGAACTACTAAGGGTGCACAACAGTCATTTCTTACCTTCATGTAAATTGAGCACATGGAAATGTTACTCACTTCCTTCCCAGAGGCTTTGAGGAGAAGAGAAAAAAATATACATCCCCACTGTGAAGAATCAGGGACCCAAAACTTGATTTATGCCTCAGTAGACATACTTGAACATGGTCTAGATTACATTAAAAGATTTCAGAAGGTAACTTTATAGAACAAGATCCTTTGAAGCGACTTGGTGTGGGATGATGAATTATCCAGATTATGTGTTATTAATATGGTGCACATATTCTGAGTATGAATTTTAAAGCACTCACTGAGGATGGGGAGATGTTCTGTAAGGACCAAAAGACAGAAATCTTACACTCAGAATAAGCAGAGAAGGAGAGAGAGGGAGAGAGAGTCCAGAGTAAAAATATTGTCAGAAAAGTATTTGACCATCAGTGGTAGATCATCATGTTTAATTTTCCATGAGAAAGATTGTGGTTTCATACCAGGAAAAGATGCACTCTGGTTAATGTCTTGTCGTAAAGTAGAATACTTGCTTTCAGTCATCAAGTAATTTTTCCTTGAATTGCATTCCAATATCCAACAAAACTTTATCACTTCGAGTGATAAAATGTTTAACAATGATAATCTCACTATAACCATGCTCTGAGAGAATATGTAAGATTCCTGAGTAAGAAATTTGTCTGATTTTTTTCACAGTCCTGATAGATGTATACTGCTAGACCTTCAATTTACTTCACCTTCTTTGTAACTTTAGTCTGTTGTTAAATGTTTTATTATATTCTTTTGTATCTGATTCTTTTGCTGAAGGATAAAGACAGGGATAATAGCATGGCTTTAAAATAATATTCTATTGCCATATAAAAAAAGTAATGCAGCTGCATGTCCACTTAAGCTAAAAAGTAGGCAAAAGTCATTCTTTGATAAACTGTACAAATGAGCCAAGTGTGAATGTATAGATAAGATATAATATGCATATCTTTGTTATTGCTGTATTTAATTAAAATGACTCATGTCTGGGAATATCATCGGTATGATGATGATGAATAATAAGCTCAGTGATATATACAATATACCTCAAATTAACAAGATGTGTTGAATTCCCGCCTACATTTTTAAAAACTCATCCAAAGCTTGTTGAATCATTCCCTAATTACTAACAAAACAATGCTCATTAAGGACAGCTCCTTTTATTTTTATGAGAATTTGTTGATAGGATCTGATTTATATAGATGCTGCATATGTCTAGATCTGGAACACATTAGTTGAAATCAAGAACTGGAAGAATTCAAACAGAATTTAAAAACTAGTTAGTAGGGGGGTTTTTTAGTTAATTTACTCAGATACACAGATCTCACAGTGGTAATAAGAAATGAGAAAATTAAGTTCCTTTGAGCTTTTAGAATTCCACACAATGATTTGTGTTTGCTGTTGCTTTTTATAAGACTCTTTGTAACTGAAAACTGTTGGAATTTTGTGACCTTTACCTCCTCAGTGTCTACTGACAAAACCTTTCCCATCTTGTAAATATTGACCATCTTTTAATTTGTATTGAAATGTAGGATTTTACAATTCAGATTTAGAAATAGTGAAAAAAAAGCAAAAATAAATAACCATATATATAATTTTTAAACTATTATTCAGACACATAAGTAGATACTGTGACTGGTGCACAGATGAAGCTCTGCTATCCCAAGGCAAGAACTGAAAAAGAAGGGGGGAAAGAGGGAAAAAAAAAAACCCCAAAACATTGGGCAGCATTATTCTTTGTCTTTCTTGTTAAGTTTTAGGATTATTTATAGTAAAAAAAAAAAAAAAAGCTTGCAATTTTTATATCTATTTGTAAAATATGTGATACTTATGTGGCATAAATGAATAAAGCCAGTCAATTGTTAGTTATCGTTCTGACCAGAAATAATGTCACAATAAAGTCTGAACCAGGCTTCTTAGGAAGAAAAGTGGTTGCAGCTAAGTGAGAATCTCTTCTAATTTGTCTTTTAAATCTCAGAAATTAGATAGAAATAATTTGTTGTGATTGTGCAAATACAGGAGAGGACTTGGTATCTCAGGAGGACTCTTGCAACACTTCAAACCTTGATTTAGCATGAATGCATGCTTTCCTTAAGAAATTAATCTTTATGCCAGATGATAAACATGATTTTTTAATGTCTATTTATCCAAAGTGAAGGAGAGGAATGAGAAACAGGTAGACTGGAAAAAAAACCAAAAATCAAACTCCAGCCCATCCAACCCCCTCCCCACAAACAAACAAACCAAAACCTAAATTAACAGTCCACAAAGCAAAGTTCTAGGATTTCATTGTCAGGGTGTTAAACTGCTATACTTTCTAACATATCAATAATTTTTTAAGTGTTATATAAGCATATGATTAATGAATGCCATATAACATTGACACACTAGGCAATCCCGTTTATGGCTATTGGCTAGTAACAGAAATCTCAAGGTACTGGCTTACTAACTAAAGTTAAAATAATAGCACACTCAGTTAAGTTACAGATGGTAGGAACAGAAGCACTTTGAGCCAGCATAATTAATGTCAGCCATTTAAACTTAACTAACAACGGTTTTAGGTGGATTATGTTAACGTAGATGAAAAACTAGCAAGGTTCACATTAAACATGCCCCATGATACCTTGTGCTTTCCAAGAGTGGATTGGATTTGCCAGCAGTTTTATATCCCCCTGTGCTAACCATCCATGCAGAAAGTACAACTGTTGGTGGCCAGCTTAGAAATTCAAATGTTATACTTGAAAAACCAGGACAGCATGACTTCTTCATCAAGGCATCTTGCAATGGCTATAAAATGAAACCAACAGTGCCACAGTGCAAGCAGACAGAGTTCATGTAGTTTGTGCTGTTGGCAGTGAAGTGCCCTCTTGAATAAGCAGAAGTACAAACACAAGCATGCTATTCTGTGACTAGGATTCTCTCTAAACTGAATTTATTCCAGTTGCACGCAAGTCCTTTTATAATTAGTCATTTGAGTCATATGTTACCTTAGCTTTTGATATTTAAAATTACTATCTGCTATTATTAGGACACTGACCAAAAGAAATTGAATAAAATTGAAACCATGACCGTATGGAAAAAGAACTGGAGTGTAACAAAGACAGTCTAATAACTTTATCAGAAATTGCAGATACACAGTTGGAGAGTTACTGCAAACTCCATGGCGACAAATTCTTTCATAATCATCAAAGACCTTTAGGAGATCAAAAGCCCTCAGCTTGAAAACATTCAAAATAAACATTTGATTACTTCTTGGAAAAAAATAAGCCAAAACACGTTTTACCTGTAACAGTCTGCAACAGAAAGAATTCAGCAGTTTAAATTAGAAACAAAAATCTATGTCTATGACTGTATGTCATGTGTTGAACATCTTTCAGTGAGTGACCCCTGCCAGAAAGAACAACAAAGAACCTAATTACAATGGCACATATAAGGTAGCAAAAAAAGAAAGCTTACAAATTTCTTTTCTAGATATTATGAAACCAATCAAAGATAAAGTGCAGAAAAATCACCATAAACAGAGAATAGCAAAACTCGTTCTTGTGAGAATCCCATTTTACTACAGAGCATTGATACTTCTTACATATTCTTTTTCATTATGGTTCTTAGGCTGGTTTTTTTGTTGTTGTTTTGGGGTTTTTTGGGGGGTTTTGCAATGTTAATGTTTTACTTCATACTTCTTTTATTAAAATAGAGTGTGCAATCAAAATATGACTTTGCGTTCTGATGAAACATTCATAGAAAGATCCAGCTTAGGCTTCGCAAGTGTATAATTCAGAGAAGAAGAAGGAAGGGGAAAGAGTAAATGTGAGTCAATAATGTCCATGACACATGGGTTTACTTTTACTTGTTTTTAATTAGTACCACATATAATACATTGATTTAGATCTTTGACCTGTAGAGGGTTTTAGGTCCTTTCTTTTTGTGTTGTTTTGTTTTATGAGATGAAACATTCTCCACTACAATCCTAAAAGTCGAAAGGCAGGTTTCAGCATGAAAACTCCAAAGCATATCTTTAAAGAATGGTGTAATAAGACAACTTCTAAGTGTTATAAGAACTTCTATCCATACCTGCTTTTTTTAGTGCTTTTCTCACACAGGAAATTGCACACTTATTGCTACAATCATTTTCCCTGATTGAAGAGTAAAATGTTTCTGCTAATCAGTCATAAGTTGCTACCTCCCTTCAAGTAAATAGGGGAAAATCTTAGCCCTGTATATAAATACCTCATAGAAGGGAATGAAGATGTTGGAGACAGACTCATCTCACTGGTCAGTACCTAGTGACAGGATAAGAGGCAAAGGCCACACACTTAAATATAGTTAATTCCACTCCATTATATAAAAACAGTTCTTTTTCATTACTGTGAGAGTGGCCAAACACCAGCAAAAGTTGACTGTAGAAGCTGAGCGGATGAGAGAACTGGGGTTGAACGTGGAGAAGAGAAGGCTGCAGGGAAACCTGGAGGCTGCAGCCTTCCAGTACCTGGAAGGGACTTAAATAAAAGGAGGGAGAGGGACTCTTTTTATGGGCAGATATGACAGGACAAGGGACAGTGGTATAAACTGAAAGAGGGCAGGTATAGATCAGGCATTAGGAAGAAATTCTTTACTCAGAGGGTGGTGAAGCACTGGAACAGCTGAAGTTGTGGATGTCCTATTCCTGTGTTTTCACTTGATTTTAGCAGGAGCTTAGGACAACTGTTGGAATGTTTATCAAAACCTACTGTTGCATTCTTAAGAATTTAGGCATCAATCAAAATAATCCTTTTAGTAAATGAAAAGACATGGGTTTTTCATGAAGATGATTCATGGAAGGAATCTAGTTTTACATCCTCTGAGTATTAGTTTGGAGCAGTGTATTTCTAGTAACTACATGAATTAAGGTGAATTCTCTATGAATTATCCTCTATAAGTTAATTTTGGAGTGTACTTTCATGACCCCCCTTTTTTAAGTAATGAATGACAATTTCAGGTGCTTTGGTTTGGTATCTGAAGTCTGTTGAGCTGAACCAGAGATCTTTTTCAAATACAGAGTTGGAGATTTGTAGTACCTCTCAGGTTAACATCCTAATTCTAAAAATAAAGTGACAATGCATCATGTGATTTAATTCTTCAGACCCCTTGCTCATTCTACGAGAAAAATGGTAGACTTAGCCTGACCACTTACGTACACTACAAAATTCATCTATTTACATAGATTCTCTGTATCTGTATCAGTTGTTACTATCAAAATTTTGATTACCTAAGAAAAAGATGCAAAAAATCCAGCACACATTGTAAGATATTAAGCAGAGTGAATCGAATAGCCATGGAAATGTACTAAAATATTTATATAGTATCTGTTAATTAATGCTCAGTGATTCTTCCCCAGTAATTATGTATCTTTAATTAAGTTCTAAGTTCTGTATATCCAAATTAAAAGTATTAGTTCCACTGTAAATAATCTAATCTTTAGACATCTACCTTTTACAACAGTTTAAGAAGACAAATACCTTTTGGAAACACATAAGCAGATTCTTTATTTTCTAAATCTGCTATGCAATTTTATAGTATCTCATATCTGATTTATAATTTTTGAGCTGCTTATAATTCTTTTAATTAAGGAATATCACATAGCAAAGAACAGAAGTGATTCAATATATTGCAAAATAAAGCACAGTCTAAGATCATTATTTGATTTCAAGAGCAATGGACAGATTCATCCTTGATCTGCCAGCAGAATTCAGTGAGCAATGCAGCTCACTCAGTGAATTCAGCTAAAGCTTAGTCACAGTACAGTAAAAATTCCTTCAGTAATAACTGGATTACCAGTGCTGCTTTTCTCTTCCTCCATTAAGGGTTATACCAAAACAAAAAACCAAAACCTACAACTTCAAATGTTAGTTATGCATTGTGGTGAGCCATGGCTCTCGCCAGGGTGTCCTGGGCCCCGTTGGACAAAAGGTCCAGTGGTTTAATTCTAATGAGGCCCAGGAACCCTAAGATAGCTGCCCACCACAACACAGACACCCTCAGGCTGTCCGGAAAGAAACTTTGTTGGCCAAGGCGGGAAAGATGTGGCACCCTGCACATCTGCAATGGCCACCGCTCTCCCCTGCCTTGGTTCCCCCATCACTCTGCCACTGCCCCGTGCTCACCCTCTCCGCCTACCTCTCTCCCCATTGGTTAAGTTGTATGAATCCCCGCCTATGTAACACCCCTTGTCTGTTCTGTTGTTGGATGTTCTATGATTGCTCTGCCCTGAGCGGTGGGGTAGAAAACCACTTGTCAGAGACTTTGCTTTCCTTTTCTCGGCCCCTCTCTCCCCCTCTCCGATAAATCCGTTCCTGGCCCCCCGAGAAAGGTCCCTCATTGCTTCATCTCTCCTTGCTCCTTCTCCGTTGGTGGCTAGAGCAAGCCTTGCTTCCAGCTCCCCCTTGGCACCCATCCTCTGCTACTGTGGCAGGCAAGGCTATTGGCCAGTGCCTGGCCCCTGAGCTAGCCCCCCAGCCGGCACCACGGCTTTTATGTGTCCCAAATGCCTCAAATGCTATTTGATGTATTAATGTATTTGTTTGTAGTAAAGCTAAAATAATTGTTATATTACAGGTCTAATGTATTTGCAATATAAAATAAACCCACCATTAGTTAAAAGCCATAAGATGACTTGAAATGGCTTTAAAGAGGGCTTTAATGCCTTCTCTCCTTACTTTGCAAGTCTGTGTGAAGTCAGTACATCATAGGGCAAGCAACACCAAAATGACCTTCCTAGTTTTACAGCCTGCAATGGAGGAAAAGAATCTGTACCAGGACTGTTCTCTCGAAACTACGAAGCTGCGTCTTGACAGGACAAAATATTTTGTAATGCTGTCAGTGTGCCAGTTCTCTTCCGTTTGAGAAACATACTACTTGGCTGAAAGTGGCCTATGTTGCCTTTATAGTAACTGAAGTCTTGAACTGTGGATATATATACATATTTCTGATAGTACACTAGTCCTTTATA
Source organism: Corvus kubaryi (assembly GCF_017639235.1). NCBI lineage: Eukaryota > Metazoa > Chordata > Aves > Passeriformes > Corvidae > Corvus > Corvus kubaryi. The sequence continues at coordinate 40,153,813 of NW_024580667.1, read as the reverse complement.
TATGTGTAGCTATCTATCTGCAAGAAATATTTCAAGAAAAAAAGTTATTGAAAATTGATTGAGGAAAACTGATGACAATTTATCCACTTTTCAGCTGGTAATGCTAAAGGAAAATATAAGAAATATGTTAGCATAAAATTAAGGGAAACAGAAAAAAAAACTAATCCTAGAAAATTCACAGTATTACTCTATTGTTGCATAATAAAACCAAGGAAGTAAAATATAAATAAGTCATCACTGAGTTTAAAGATGTCCAATTCAAGTTTCTATTATGTTAATTTGATGAGATTTCGGAGCTCAATGCAATATTTAAATTATAATCTTGGTTTCCATGAAATTATGAGGCTGAAGCTACACACTGTGGCATGTTTTGCTTTTACAGATTTTTTTAAAAGAAGTCATTAATTGAAAATTACTTCTTTTAACTACCTGGTTGCTATTTATAAATTGTTGTGCCACGAATAACCAGGTATGGCTATATTTAATAGTGAAGCTCTTAAAATTTGAACAATACTTGCATTTCTTTCACACTGTGAACTAAGTTTTTAATTGTAACATACAATTGTAATGAAAAAAATTAAAAATTAATTAATGTACATCTTTTTCAGACAGAAGTGTTTTTTCAATCAAGCATACATAGAACAGGAAGGACTTGTGTAAGAAGAAATGTGAACACTTAGAGTGCATTGTCAAATGCAACCATGAAGAAATAAAAATGGAAGTGGAATGTAAACAAGAGTCATATAACAGATTTATAAGGCATCAGAGTTTCAAAGTTAATTTGGTTACATTTTTAATATTTACTTGACCTACCTACAGCTCTTGTTTGGTATTCTTCAAGTGAATGTTGTTTCTATTTCCTTATTCTTCTACATGGAAAATTATCTTTATGAATGTAGCACTGATTTCTACTATCCTCCTGATGTGTGGCTTAGTAGAAAAAGAGGATATCTTGCTTGTGGGTTGCAAGCAGTTGGAAAAAAAACAGTAACCCAACCAAATGAAAGAAAAGTCCACACCAGGGCATTAAACGTTCTCCACTAACTAGAAGTCAGGATAAGCAAGAGAAATCCTTTTTCATTGGCTTCAAAATCCTTCTGCAAAATGTATGAAGTGTTTAGTTTTGAGCTTTTCTTGGAGGATATCCAATTTCCAGGTGTAATCCAAGATTCATAATTTTTTGCATTACTGCACTAAATTTGCAAGTACAGCTAGCTCTCTCTGGATCAAATGCTGTTTCTAAACAAAAGATGCCAGCATCTGATGTCAGTGTTGCTCAGTGCCTGATTGCACTTAACACCACCATGTGCTGCCAGATCATTTGTCTGAGCTGGCTGTAATGGAACAGTTAGGTGCAATTTAGTATTCAGAACAGTGCTGAATGCAATAGGACATTTTAAATAGTGCTAATGTCGCAGTTAGCTTTGTTTCATCTTGGTTGTGGTTTTGGGTTTTATTTTTTTTTCAATAGCTAGGTGATATGTATGAATATAGAGATACTGGATTAAATTAAAAAAATAGAAAATATGATCAGATTTAGTCTGCATGTGAACCACTTATGTTTCAACAAATCTTTTTTTAAAGGGCTCATTTTAATGACTGAAAACAATAAACTTAAAATGGAGAAAGGTGAAGTTCACAAAGGTTGAAATTAAAAGCATTCACATTCCTTGTTCCACACATACATATTAAAAAAAAATGCTATGTCTTTTTTATCCTTCAAGGAAAGGTTTTCCTATTTCCAGAAGTAATTGTGAATTTTCCAGTTAATAGATCTTATTTTAGAAATTGGGTATTGTTAGAAATCTTAGCCTTGCAGAAAACTGTACATGAACTTCTAAGAAATGGATGTTTCTTGCAAAGGCAAAATTTTTAACATACACTCAGGCAGCTAGTGACGCTGAAAATGGAACACTCAATTTGTTTTTAAAGTAGAAAGCCACTACTCAGATTTTCTCTGTGTGACTTAGAAAAAGTATTTAAATATATTCTCTATGCCACCTGTTCTGCCATGTTGAGCATTGGATTCTGAGGTACGATTCTGTCCTTTTGTAACTGTTCTCAGTGACATATCTCTGTGATAGACTACAAATTGTTGAAATTAAATTTGGGACATCTTCTTAAAATCCTTTGAGGAATTCCTTGATCTCTGGATAACCCATAAGGCTTTTTTGCTTTGTTATGTTTTACTTCTGTCTGGAAGAATTTTTCCCCTAGGTTAGCTAAATGAACAAATTATTACTTTTCCAACCACCAATAAAATTCTCTTAAGAGATACATTCCAATACTTTAAGCATTTTCCTGGTTTGAAGGAGACATGTTCAAACTGATTCCTAGAATTTACAGGAAAGGGACCTTTATCAAGGAACATGTGCATGTCATATATCCAAATAGAGCTAGTCCTCTAGGTGTTTGCTGTGATACAGCTACTGTGAGTAGTGGATAGAAGAAATAACAGGCAGACTTTTTGTAAGGGCATGGCAAAAACATGGAAGCATGACTCAGTCCTCTGCAGGCAACTAAATAGGATTCATCTTACTTAACTCCAGACATTTGCAGATGGGACTAATCCTCTTTAATAGTCAGTGGCAAAATGAGGCACTTTTGACCAATATTTTCAGTTTACCTCGAGATGAGAGAATTCATGGACTCAACATGACTGTACTTTTCCCACTGGTTTTAAAATAAAACTAGAAAAATAATTTTAAAAATCCCATGTGTATACATATATCTGGTCAGCTGAGTATGATTTCCAGAAACTAAAAGATCTCATATTCCAGTGAAAACATAACTTAGTTAGGTGGGAAATATGTCCTTCATTCATGGGAATTACATTGGGATTTTTTTCTAGCAGCAATTTGCCTGGCTTGAAATACCATTCTTAAAGACAAGTTAGTGCATAACATATTATACTACATATTCAGTGACAATTCAAAGCCAGACAGTTGGTAAAGGAAGTAACTGCTCTAGGAGTTATAAGCATACTCCTGAAATCTTAACTACCAAGACCTTTACCTTTTTTATTTATCATGTCCCAGTCTATTATATTTCATTGAATTTAAGCTTCTTGTTTATGTGCTGTCTTTTGTCCAAATAGGACAAAACTTGCCCAAATCATAAACCATATAAGGTGGCACCCATAAGCTACTGCTGGTTTACTTAGTAATTCTGAAGTATGAGCCATATGGTTGAGCAAAATTATTTTTTAAGAGAAACCCTCTAATAAGATGTTGTGCTTTTAAGACCAGCTGGAGAAGAAACACCATGTGGTCACTCACCCGACCCCCCCTTCTCATCACCCCACCCCAGTGGAATGGGGAGAAGAATCAAAGTAAAACTTTCATGTTGAGATAAGAAAAGTCCAATAATAGAAAATAAATTAAAATAGAGTAATAAAGGTAAATAATAATGATAATAAAAAGGAAAAAAAGTGATGCACAATGCAGTTGCTCACCATCTGCTGACCAGTTCCAGACCCCCCTTCCCAAAAGCAGATCAGACACCCTTCTGGGTAACTCCCCCCAGTTTATTTACAGGGCATGGCATTCTATGGTGTGGACTATCCCTTTGAACAGTTCTGATCACCTGTTCTAGCTGTGCTCCCTCCAGTTTCTTTTGCACATCTCCTCACTGGCAGAGCATGAGACAAGAAGGAAAAAATAGTCCTTGGCTCAGGATAAACAAAACTTAACAAGAAACAAAACATCAGTGTGTTATCAACACCATTCTCATTCTGAATCCAAAACACAGCACTGGAACAGCTACTGAGAAGAAATTAGCTCTACCCTAGCTGAAAACCAGGACATAAAATTTCAGGTTAAACATGAAAAGGAGAAAAAAGAACATTTCTGCATCATGTGAAGGAGTTCAAAAGGCAACTTGATACACCAAAACCCATTCAGACTGATTAGAAAACAAGCTTTGGTCATTCCTGATTTACTCTCATGTCAAAGCAGCTGACAGATGGCTAACACAACTAACAAGAGCAACAGGACTGCAGAGCCGCATAAACCACTAACTCTGACACTTAGGATACTAACAGGATATTAATATCTTAGGTGGATTCTTATCCCCTAACCCTGATGCAACATTTATAGCCACCACACACACTTATATTTGAACTTTCTGCCCTTGTGACTTTCTGACTTTTCTGTGCCTACGCTCAGTCTGCCTGCTACATCACTTTTTCTTTCTCTGTATGAATTGAACAACCCTTTTTGTCACTTGTAAATTAAATTCTCTCAGAATATTTCTACATTAAGAATCAACCATTATTATATGGGTCTGTAAGGTACTCCAGCAAGATTCTTACATATTAGTAGTTCCAAATTACTCAGTCATTCTCAAGGAGTTTAGCCTGACACTTCCTTAGTAAAATATTGCCTTAAATTCAGCTTTAGGGTAGATCTGCTGAACTCTATCCTGTTAACAAATTGTTAATTGAATAGTACCCTTTTTCTTGTTTTGCTTGACTTCAAAACTTAATAACAATTTTTTATTCTTCCTTGCAACCAACATGCAGCATTACAAATCAATTTTTTACAAGTACCTCCTCTTGTTTAAATATTGATGTGCAGGATTTGAAGCAACTCTCTTAAATTGCAGAACACTATGACATTTCTTTTATTTGTATTTTAGCTAAGGAATTCAGAAGAGGAACATGACTTAGTGAGCAACATCCAGGAAAGAAACAGTCAAGTCAGCTATAGTTCACACAGATACTGCTGAATGTTTTGAATTTCAGGAAAGTCTGTCAAGACAACAGCATCTATTCCTTTCCAGTTTGATTCTTTAAGCTTTGTGACAGTCTGACTGATACTACTACTCATGCATTGAGTAACTCCTGTGCAATGAGATTAGAGATGCATACAGAAGGATTATTTCTTGTGTTTTTATTCTCTTCTGACCTTATTCCTACACATAGCAAATGTACTAAGCTGCAAGATTTAACATAAAGAAAAACTAAGTTTTATTTCAGATGAAAAGTCAAAATTCAACATCGGTATGAGTTAATTGCTATTCTCTCAACTTGCCATAGTAAGCAAACAATGCATTTCTTTTCTTATTTTATTGGTAGCACTCTTCTTATTTCAGTTCCAGGTGTGTGATTCATCCCATTATGTTTCCATGATAGCAACTAGGTCATAATTTTCTGACTACATCATGGTGTCCAACTCCTTTTGCTTGTTTTCCATGCCCTGTGCATTGGTGTAGAGACACTGCAGCTGGGCTATCAGCCTCTTCACCTTTTGGGAAGAGCCTTCCCTAATTCCTTTGGGACAATTTATCTCTGCTGCTTCCCAAAGAGTTGGTGTTTCCTGGTTCCTCTCTGACACTCAGAAATATATCCCCTCCCCTGCAAAAACTAATTAAAATATCTAGTAATAAGTCCAGCCAGTTTGCTTCCTAGAACACTCTTATACCCCTTGGTCAGGTGTGCCCCATCCACTGTCAATAACTCCAGTCTCTCAAAGGTGAATCTGAGATCATACTGCTCCAAACCATGACTGTACCACCAGCCACTCTAGTCATTCATCTGATCCGTGCATCTCTTTCCTCCTGGGTCCCAGTCTCCAAATGGGAGGATAGAGGAGAGCACTACCTGTGATCCTGATCCCTTCAACTTCTTTCTGAGGGACATGAAGTCCCTTTCAATATTTTGGAATCGTCTCATTGCAGCTATATTTGACCCTATGAAAAAGAGTAGGAGTAGATGATAGTCCTCTGACTTTACTAGGCTTGGTAGCCTCTTTGTGGCATTGCTACTGCAGGCCACAGTAGGCAGCAAACTCATTTAGAGAGCAGTTGACCAGACAGTAAATGGATGCTTCAGGGCCTCTCAGTGACAAGTCTCTGCAGGAACTTATGCCTTCTGATCAACAAATCAATGTGATTATGCAGAAGCATTTTATGGTTTAAAATACCGCTGTGTTCACACCTCTCACAACTTTGACATAATACCTTACTTATACATTTCACTTGCTTATTTTATACTACTTACACATATCACTCTACTTATACATTTTCTTACTTACACCTTTTACATAACACAATACTTACATATTTTATTTACTTATACATTTTGCCTACTTATATACAATACACTACTTATACATACTTATACACATTGCTCTACTTATACATCTTACAACCATTACATGATACTCTGCTTATACATTTTACAACTTATCCACAATACAGTACATATACATTTTGCACCTGCTGTGCATGAGATCTCACATTACTTGATTGGTTTCTCTATTTTGTCCATGAACGCCACACACACTTTTCTGATGATATGATTGGTTTTAACCTAGTGCAGCACAGTCCTTTTTTATCTATTCCTTGCTGTCTTGGTATTTAGTTTTTCAGCTTCTTCTTTCCCAATTTAGCACAGTTTACCTTTCAGGCCTTGATGAATTCCTGAGGGCTCTAACAGGTGAGACTCCTGATCCAGGCAAGCAGAGTCCAGATGATAACAGCAACAAAACCCATCCAGTGATCAGCAGCCAAGTTAGTCCAGGAAATCCAAGCAACAAGCCAGCAAGCACCAGAGAACAAATAAGCCTATCTCACCTCAAACCTTCAGACTGGAGCTTAAAAACCCTCTTGAGGCTGATGTGCTGCAGCTGAAGGTGGAAAGGCCAGGTGAAGCCAGTGAGGGTAATTCCAGCCTGGTCCCAGTCTGAGGGCTCTGGTAAAAATAACTAAAAATGGCTTGGCTGGGGGCACGTTATCAAGGTTCAAATACTTTACAACAGCTCTCTAGTTGCTAGCACTTTTAGTGCTTTTTTGGTGGTACTCATTCTAACATGGATGGTTGATCGTACTGATGCCATGATGATTTTTTGCCTTTTCTTTTATACCTTTTTATAACTTTTGTATTCTTAGTGGTTTTTCGCCTACATTCTTGGACTTGTCTGTCAAGCTAGGAGACTAAACATTTTAGAAGCCTCGTAGTTAGGGATCAGAATGCTCCAGACCCCAAGGTCCTCTCCAGAACACATTTTGTAAACTAAGATAGAACCATCCAGGGGAAGGTTCCTTGGGGAGGGAGGCTCACTCCAGATTGGAGGATCTTTGATAGATATGCTAATTAGTAAGACCTGTAATGTTATATTCGATCTATTGTGGCTGTGCATTGCAGTGTGCATTGGGGCGTGCATTTCGGTGCATTCGACCTGGACGTGTGCACCTAAGGACTCTTAAAATAAATACAAAGGTAAAATCCCTTTTTCCCTTCTAACTGTGTTTGATTCTTGATTTTAAGACCAGGAAAAGGCATCAGTACCAACTTTTTAACACTGTCATTTTCTTGGTCCTGGCTGCTTAATGTGGCATCTTCTCCTTCCAGGTCCAGAGCATCCTATCTATAACATTAGGGCACATTGGTAACAGGAGGGAGATTCTTCCTTCTGCTTTGAGCAGAGATGAGAGTCCAGTCTCCTGTCTCTTGTGAATCATCCAAGTCTGTCAGTTCAGTTTTGGAAGCTAACTTACCTGCTGCTTGCAAGGACTTTAGGCAGGACTGTCACTCTGCTGGTGTCAGTGATTAATTCTGACTCAGTATCATGCATCATCTCCTATTTAGATCCCTGCATAGCACATGGCTGATGAGCTCTTCATACAACATGGCAACCTCCTCAAAAAGCTTATCCAGCTGGGCACACTTGCACCCACAACACCCAGATTCATTGGGAAAGTATTGCTACTAAGAAACAAAGCCAGTCAGGTTTTACAGAGTTCAGAAAATTCCTGTGTCTAATTGAGCTTTCTTTGCTTTTATTTTTCTTACTTACAAGAATGTGTACCAGGCATTTTTTCTTATTATTCTGATGCTTTCTTTGTTTACACTATCCTTTAAATTGAAACCATTTTCAGGAGTGATGTTGAAAAGCATCATAAATGTTAGTGTGGTTCTGATAAAAATAGATTTCCAGCGAATTTCTGAATTATACTTTATGTACTAACACATATGTAGGAGTAAAGCCAGTGTCTGATTGGCTGAGAAAATTGGAAAAATTTCCACACTTGACTTTTCAGTCAAATTGGCATTTGCAGATCTTTCCAAATGACACATCCCCTTCTACACCGTGCAGTCACTTTTATTTCTGCATTATGGCAGCTGGTGTTCATGTCTGAGATAAAAGCACTTCAGTTTGCCTTTTCTGCTGCTGTTGTTAGCATCAGCATTTGATGTTTTGTGCTGGATGCAAAGGTTCTTTCAGTGTAGAGACTGCTTGCTACATAACAGTAATTTGTTAAGCAAATTTTACTGCTTCAAAACAATATTTTGACAGCTCATAATGTTTCCAAATGTTATTTTCAAGTAATTACTGTACTTACTTTAAAACATTTTAAATGGAAAAATGATTTGTGATGTTTCAAAATTTGTATGCCTAGTTTTCTGTGTTTTTGTCAATAAAATGCAAATAAATTTTTGTAAATATTTAAAATTTTAATTATTTTTCATTCTGCTAATGCATATTTCTTATATGTATATGTGGTAAATTCTGCACAGCTGAACATAGGTGAATAAAAAGGTACAGGTTGTGGTAAAGAACATTTATTCTTTTTGTTATTGATGAATTTAACACCTTTATAATACAGAAATAAATTCTAAATAGTGTCAGGATTTTAAATATATGTTAGAGCACTTTCACATTGTTAAATAATTTTATCATTATATTTATTGAAATTTAGACTATTAACTGACATTTCATGCTGTATATCATTTGTCAGTATAGCTTGCAATGCTCTGCAACATAGTTTGTTCCAAGAATATAACATTTCCTTGAAAACTCTATTGGCTTCCTAGGCCATATTTACTATTTTTTTTCTGACTTGTGATCCTTAGTAATTTCTTAGTGGGAAAGGTAATAGCTGCTATCCCATTATCCATGCTACTGATACTCAATTTCATTTTTTTTAATGTAAACTTTTATTGCATCTAAGTATTTTTTGGCTATTTAGAAAGTTAAGAAACATGACATACTAAGAATGATTATAAAGACAGAGAATATGTTTTGTGAGAAATTGTTTTTTCTTTCACACAGAAAATATTCTATCACTACTCTGTGCTTTTTGTTTATATATTCAGCCTCATAATGGAGATGTAGTCGTCACTTCACAAACCATGAAAAAGACATGTAGTCAAAGAACAAGAATGAGAACATGTGAGAATTGAAGTGTCACCATTTCTACCACAGATTTATGTGTTTTGAAGCTGATCCTTTACTTCTTGCAATGGCTTTTTATTTCTGAATTACTTTAGGGGACACAAGATGTTTCTTCCTCATGCTGTTTTTTGGACTTAGATTTGCATATTATCCTGGCAAACAGAGTTATAAATGGCATCAGTGATTTATTCTATTTTTCAGCAGACCTTTTCATACAGCCTAATTTGTTTCTTCTCCTCAGAAAATAGAGGGCAGCTGCCTAAGCAGCAAGTGCCAGAGTCCCTACAACATCCGGAAGGAGGATGTTGCTGCCAATGAAAACTGATGGAAAAATGGGAAGCAGCACCTGCTGCCACCACTCTGCTTCTTTCTGTTTTCACTCTTCCTTTCATCCTCCAGTTCATCTGCTCATGATAGCAGCAGTAGTAACAACCTCTTATGCAGCATATTAGAACAGGAATATGTGTTCAATACTTGCTACAGCATAAAGCCAGAATTTCAAAAGCTCTCTATAGACTGAGACCCACTGAATTTGGAACTCTAAAACATACTTGTTCTCCAAAGCCTTTGAATATCTACGTGATCTGTTATAAGTTATTATCACAGGGCAAAGACAGGAAGTGGATTTATGAAAAAGTAGACTTCAAGTAATCTGGAGACATATCCACTACTAACAACAAATTCAATTTTTCAGATAGAGGACCATTGACCCTTTGATAGTGTTTGACGGAAGAAACATCTGAGACATTATTCAAAAAAAGGCATAGGTGAAAGAATTTCATCACCAATATTGGTCAGAATCTGTTCTAATACAGCAGAAGGAGATCATCAGTGAATAAGCATTTATAAACAGAACAATTAGGAAGCCAATAGGTGTGATGGGTTCCAGATCCTTGTTCTATTTTGGGGGTTTTTTGGTGTGTTTTCTTTCGTTTTGTTTGGTTTTGGTTTTTTTGTTGTTGTTTTGTTTGGTTGGCTTTTTTTTCTTTTTTCCCTTTTTTTTTATTTTTTTTTGGGTTTGTTTGTTTTTGGTTTTGTTTTTGTTTTGGTTTGTTTTTTTTCTGGAATAAAAATTCAAGAAAAGCCTACAAATTGAGGACATCCAGAGTTCCCTTTAGAAAATTTTTTTCGATAATATCTTGTGCTCATATTCTGTAGGTAGATGAATGCATTTGTATATCCTTGAACTGTATACAATCTAGAATTCATTTCACTTCAGTGTTTCAATTGCTTCAGTGGGTCCAGTTCTTGAGTTACTAAAACACTTTCATATGACAAACTCATATATGATTTTTTTCTCTTCATCTAGTCCTAATTTTATTGGGAACAACATAGGCATGGAAATAGAGAAGCTGAAAAGACAAGCTAATAGACAGGTAAAAAAAAAATTACTTTTCTGAAATGTAAGATGCTATTACAAAATAAAAAATTATTCACATGGGACATATAGTTCACGTGGGACATTGATAGTCTTGTGTACTTTCATAATGGAATCCTTTCAAAAGAGGAGAGAAAACCACAAATACAATAGAGTACGTTAAAAGGTGGTTTAGAAAAGTAGTTTAGAAAACTGGTGTTTGAACACAAATCTAACATTTTTCAAAGTTGGAAACAGAAAGCCAAATGCAGACAGATAAATTCAAGAAGTAGTAAACTTTTCAAATTTATTCTCTAACAAGTATGTATTTAACATCCACAATAGTATCAAATGTTCAGCATGAAAAGTCTGTATCCATTCTAATTTCAAAGAAACTTTCTTTAATCTCCCACTAAAGAATCTCAGACTGAGTTTGTGATAACATTATTGCTTTATAGATTAAAATAGCTTAATCAAATATAGAACAACTTTTACCTTTGAAACTATTTCCTTTGAAAACATGTTTAATTCCAAATCACTCTACATTTCCCTGTGAAAAAATGTTTCTGAGAAAGTTCTCACCTGCCTTTTGAAAAAGGTCTAAAGAAGAAAGAATCACTGAAGTGTATAAAGTGTTTGAAAAAAAAAATATGAAAGAGACAGAAAGATGGAGGAACTATTTTTTCATATGTTTGTGAAACTTTATTAAATGTTGTACCTGTTAACAGTGAAACTTCTGCAGTCTGGCAATACACTTTTTTAAAACAAAGACTGAGAGCTGACAATGGAGAAAAAAATATAAACTATTAAATCTGATTTTCATAGATTAATGAATAAAAACGCTTCCATATTTTGTGTTCTCAGACACTTAGAAAGTAACTTTGTCTTAATATTTTGCTGGTACAACTTGTGCGAAGGATACATAGAAGTAGACTTTGCAAATATTTTTAATATCATGGTAAATGTTTGAAACATATGAATGAAAATAAGGCAACAAACAGGAATTACAGAATCACATGTAGGATACAATTTTCTAAGTACCCTTTGGACTTCATGATCTGCAAGAAAAAAATCTGAGGAACAGGTAGGCTAAGAGGGTACTTGGGACTGAATTCAGAAGTTTGTGCATGCTGATAAGTACCATGATATTTATTTTTGAGTAAGCCAATGCATCATGTATTTTGAATCTTTGATAGGGGAATAAATGAAAAAAGAGAAGATCCGAGCTGTTTGGCTTTAGATTTCTCCTGCCTGAGCGTATCTGCAGCAGGACCTCCAAAATTTCTCCTGCCTGAGTGTATCTGCAGCAGGACCTCCACCTGCAGTGTGTCTCCAGGCCCCAGCAGTTTCAAATTTATTTCTGAAATATGTCTGAGTATGGGTGCTGTGTGCTTGTCTGATGCTCTGAAGTTTTAGTGCATGATGGGCTACTAACAGCAGTTTGAGCTGTCTGGAATGGGATGTGACAATCATTTGACAGTTCACTGTCCCTTCCCACACAGGTTACCCCTATAGTCCACCGCTACTTAAACTCCGTAATTTTTGCTAAGTACAAAGATAAAGTTGATTAGAAATTGCTGATGATTACAAATTAGTGTAATAACATGCCTGATTAACACTATGTATTAAGCAAAAAAACTACAAACAGAAAGTTCTAAGGTTAAGCATCAAATAGTCTAAATATACTGTTTGGATTTGATACCAGGAAAATGTTCTTCATGCAGAGGGTGGTTGGGCATTGGACCAGGCTCCCCAGGGAAGTGGTCACAGCACCAGCCTGACAGAGTTCAAGAAGTGTTTGGACAATGCTCCCAGGCACACGGTGTTATTCTCAGTGTCAGGAACAGGAGCTGATGATCCTGATGGGTCACTTCCAACTCAGATTATTCTATGATTCTATTTATTTAGTGGTTATTTACCATGACGTTAGGTTTCTATGTTACTTACTTACATGTTGAGAAAAATGTACTTCTATTTATTAGATGCTCAAGGGCAGAATAGGGGGAGTCTAAACCAACCAGAGACTAATTAATGGAGCAAGAGATGTAAGAGGTAAACTGCAACTACACGTGATACATTGTTACGTAAGTCTGAGTAGCTGAGACATTTTTAAGTTAGACCAACCACTATTAATGAAAATAACCCTACCAATATTCCCACAGTAAAACACAATAAGCATCAACTACAAATTTGCATCTGCACATGAAGTCCGGTGCCCTGATTTCACAGGAGAGGCTGGAGCAGGTGTCCAACAGAGCATTTGAACCAGCTTCAGACCGCAGCAGCACTAGAAGGAAGCAGTGAGTGACAGTATTGGAGAGTCCCTGTTCAAGGAGATGCAGTACATATTTGCTGATTTGAACAGCTGTCTAAAAATTTTTCTGCTTGCCAGAAGCTTGAACCCAGAACATAGTGGGGAGGCTGTCAAAATTCATCTGGCCTTTGGACTATAATGCCCTGATACTCTTTCATATGTGCACCAACAATAATACTAGGGAAGACCGGGAGCATATCATGGTAATGGGCTCTAGGGAAAAGGAACAAGAATGGTTTCCTACTTGAGCCTAATGCTGCAGGTGAAGGGCTTGAGGAGGAGTAGATTTATCCTGTGTGTCAACATCTGTTTGCAAAGTTTGCGAGTTTGTGTCAACAAAAGAGATTTGGGTTTTGCTATCATGCCTTTGAGGACTGAGGACTGCTAGGAAGTGACCTAAGATCTACCTGTTAAAGTAGGGGAGAAGCATTTTGGCAGGCAGATAAGGAATCATTTTAACTAGGAACAAAACGGAGAGGAGGAGGAGGAGGATGCAAAATCAACCAAGGAAGTGGTGGGTTGAGTGGTTTAGGGTACTGTGGGCAAGAGCAACCTCCTGTTCAACAAAAGTGCTGCACATCATGCTGTCACCAGAGCTGCTCATTTCAGCCATGGAGAGTTCACTCCTTCCAAAAGGAATGGATGTTCAGAATCTTCTAAAATCTGTTAGGCTTTTTGTGTTTTGATTATTTTTGCTGTGGTGGTGATTTTTTAATGTTTTGAGGACTGCTTTATTCTTGAAGTCATAAAGTACTGGGTATGCATTTGTGGAAAAAAAATGTTATCATGAGAAATAAGAATATTTCCTCACTGCTTATAGAGTAATCTCTACATATGTTACTTCTATGAACTGCACAGTAATTGTTCTGCTAAGAAAGCACAAGTGAGCTGACCCTGAGTTTGCATTACAGATGATAAGTCATTGGAAAATATTCCTACCAACCTTAGGTTATATGAATCAAACCAAAATATGAATATATGAAATCATAAATAAGTTGTGGGGGTTTTTTGAGTTACACAGAAATCTTTTTAAGAAAAGTTAAGTAGGAACTCAGTAAACTTCAACACTTGTATATTATCTTGACATATTCACAAGCAGATTGCAACAAATTACACGTTACTCAAAAGTTATTCATAAATTCCAGTAAAGTCCATAGACATTCTGAATAAAATTCTGCTTCAAATTGTAATGTACTTTTCGTTGGATTTTTTTTTTTTTCTTTTGTCTGCAGAGGTGGACTACTGACTGTCTAATGAAAATTCTGTGAAAAGTCTGCCCACACAGACTTACTTCTGGGAAAGAGAATTTTGTTAGTCAGATATTTGTTTTCTTTATCCTCTGGAATTTTATTGTGAAATGCAATAGAATCTAGGTTTCAAGTTCTGAATGTTACAGGTGAATATGTAGTCAGAATTTACTGTTCAATAAAATCACGAACAATTTTCACACAGGGGCCTAAGAAATACTTGTTGAAACACTCTCTGTGTTTAGCAAGTCCTATATTAAAGGGAAAGGTTCACAGAAGTATTGTGAACTGCCAATTTTTTTCATGTAAAAACAATTCTTGCTGAAAATATTTTCTTTTTTCTTGATAAAATTTACCCTATGTCTATTCTGAAGTCACATGGTAATATACAAATATTCAATTTAGCTTTCATTGACCATCTTAGATACTTGCAGCACTCTCATTTATGAATCCTGTTGTTCACCACAGTGCTGCTTAATTTTATGAGCAGTGGAGAGTTTTTTACAACTTCCCTGTCTGGCCTCATGTTCTCTTTTTCAGTTTTTCCTCTCTCTAGATGTTACAGCTGTTTGACATTTCATTTTCTATAATAACATCTGTCTTCTAACTTGCCATATACTACCTTTTTTTTTGGACCCTGAGAAACTTCCACTGTTTAAGATTAAATTCCTCAGTAAGAGCTATGAACACTGACTATTTCCTGGTATTGTGGTTCATCTGTGTGAGCTAACTAGGACAGCCATAGTCAGGCAATAGAGTCACAGAATCTTGCCACCTTAGAATGGTTTGCATTTGAAGTGACCTTTGAAGTTTACTACCAGTGCCCCTTGCAGTGGGCAGAAACCCCCTCTATGAAGTCAGCTTCCTTGAACTCATGTTCAGCCTGACTGAACATTTTCAGGGATGTGACATTCACAGCTTCTCTGGGCAACCTTCTCCTGTGTCTCACCATTTTTTTTACAAAATACATTTACATTTTAATTCTTTTTATACATGCCATGAATATTGTGGAAAATTCTGACTATACCAACTGAAAATTTACAGCACTGACTCAGAATTTGGCATGTCTAGGCTGAACAGCCTGTAAATTTTGTGGGGCTACACATAGTTTTTACTCAGGAAAAAGAGCAAAAGGAAGAAAAGTAGAGACATTCTAGTAAATTAGTTACAGTCAAAGAAAATAGTTCAAAATCATATGCCAAAATAACGGAACAGACTCTGCAGCTTAACTGGTAGAGCATTTTTCTGGAAGGGGAGTAAGAGGATTCTGGTTCTTAATTTTAGGTTTATTGCTCTATGGTACTTTAAACATTCATTATAGAGTCTCAGCCACAGGTTTTGAGAAATGCTAGACAGTATCTATTAAGACAGGTGCTTCTCATCCTTCTGTGGTTCAATAAATGGAAAAGTTCCTGTGACAACTCTCTTGCAAGTCATACCTTCTTTTCTTCTATGACTTTTAAATACATCTGGGTAACATAAGTGGAAGTCCAGAATTCTTAATTGTCAAATGTATCAATCTTTATCAACCTACAAGGTTAATATTCCCTCTCTATTGCCTAGTTCATTCTTAGTAGTGTTGCCATGAGACAAGAATGTAGCAAAAATTATGATCTTCAAGATGATTATGCCTATGACACTGGGATGAAAGAAAAGGAATTACTCCATCTGCAATTCAAAGAAAGAATTGAAAAGAAGAATGGCATTAAACTGTGAGTTGTGATTCATACATATTGTTCATCCATTGTACTTTGTTTCAAACTGTGCCCATAAATAGATGTTCAAGCAAAGCTAATATTAATAAAGCTAAATTAATAAAATAATCTTGGGGGCTAATTGTGCTTTTCCCACATCTAAAGATGAAAATTAAAAGCCCAAAAAACTGGCATGCATTAAAGAAACTAAATTACGATTTAATTTATGTATTATAATGGATCTGACTTTTTTTGCTACCTTCTTCTTACTTTATTGGTTGTATTGTTTAAGTTTTTAAAAATATATTTTTTTTAAGAAAATCCCCATAATCTTAAAGTCAAAATGGGTAAAAATTAGGGAAAAAGAAAAAATCCAAAATCTATTAAAATTGGCTACAGTGGCAACCCCTTAAATCTGATCTCTAATCCCATAAATTCCTTGAAAGTGAAAATGAGAGTGATTTTCATTCTTATTTATATATTTGTTTATTTTTTTATAAGTTGTGGTTGCTGGTACATAAAATAAAAATTTAACAAGAGATATGAAAAAAAAAATTACTTGATGCAGTTTAAACACATATTTAAACATGTAGTCCTAAGATATTTAGAGTGTTTGTCATGTTTAAAAATAAGTGCTAGGTATATTAAGGAACCCTAAAACTTTAAAAGAAAAAAAAAATTATACATTAAGGACAAAAAACCAAAACCGCTCAAAATTTTTCTTCATTTGAACAAATTGCACATTTTTTCTATTTTTAAAATTATTGTTTTTTCTCACACTTCTGTAAGTGAAAATACCTTTTCATATTTAGATATTTATAAAACATTGATCTGATTTTATTTAGACAGACATGAATTATAATGAGCTCTATATCCTGGAATTAAACCCTTAGCTTGTGTTCACTGGTCCCTAACAAAAACCTGTCAGGTTGGGATTAATCTGAGCTGATGTTATCTGTCTAAACCCTAGGCACTTCACAGCTTCAGGGGTTCCTCTAATAGTTGTCATGTGGCAAAATCATCTTGTGAAAATTAATTAATCCTAGATGTTGGATGTGTATTTACCTTAGTGAACTGTCTTTGTCTTTAGCCCCACAAAGGATTTAAGCTTGTTTGGACCAAAAAAACCGAAAAAAAAGGGATCAAAATTGCAAAAGTGATATCTAGACCTTGCA
This sequence comes from Corvus kubaryi, assembly GCF_017639235.1. Taxonomy (NCBI): domain Eukaryota; kingdom Metazoa; phylum Chordata; class Aves; order Passeriformes; family Corvidae; genus Corvus; species Corvus kubaryi. The sequence continues at coordinate 40,136,847 of NW_024580667.1, read as the reverse complement.
GCAAAACTTTAAAAATATGCACAGTTAAATGTGGGAGGGGATTATTATTATTTTTCACTTTAACAAAATTAATAACAATGAGATGTGGACTAAATTCTAATTTTCTAAGTGCTCTGATGTTCCAATCAGTGATTAAAAGTGCAATAATTTGCTTGCCAGAAAAAGACTTTGATGGACTGACTAACCCCACACATCACTGACAAAGTCCCATTGTTATTAGCAGCTCTCTAGAGGAAGAATTTAACTGCTTTATTGGAGCCAAATTACTTCCCATAGATCTCAGAATATTTTCAACTGTAATTGCCTTGAGAAAATGGGTTAATATCTTCAGAGATGATTGTCTAATCCTGTAAAAGTTACTGTAATAGTATTGCATGAAGTTAGCTTGTTCTGAATGGTTTATTGGTTTGATTTGGTTTGGGCTTGTTTTTTAGTCTTTCTTTCCAGTTATACTCAGATACCTCTTTTTCAGTTTAATAAATTTAAAATACACATAGGAAGTTCAAGTCAAAAAAAGTGAACTATATAATAAATGAAAATAGTCTTATTTTGTATTCTTGTAATGTAAAAATATATCTGAACAAAGTGTACTGGGTTGTTTTTGTAAGGACAGCTGAGTTCCACAAAGTTGAAGTAATTTAATAAAGTGGAGTTCAAATATAACTGTAGCTGAAGCTTAATATTACGTTTAAGATGAAAAAAACCCAAAAAACTGAACCTCTTTTTCTGCAATCTGTGATGATAGAAAAGAATAAAAACTGGCAGTTGTCATTATAAATTGAGGCTATTATAATTTCATCTAGCATAACTCAGGAGTCTGAACTCAAATCAGTAAAATTATCAATACAGAAGTGCTTTGTCTCTGTCTAAATGTAAGAACTAATTGATAATTCAAAGTCTGTGTTGTCTCTCTTGTTGTTTAATTGGCTTTCTTTCTCATCTTAACAGCAAAACCAGAAGAATATAGACTTATAATAATTTATTTGCAAATTTAAGTTGGCCATTTAAATACAAAATGTTTCTTGAAGATCGTAGAGCTAAATGGGGGGTGGGGTGGAATACTGACTAATAGCAGAATTGAACTTTTCGAGTGAAATATGTATACTAAAACTATGACTGTCAGGTTTAATAAATTATCTATTTTATATTTTTTATATATTAAATTCTTCTAATGTGCTAATTAAAATACTATTAACTTTAGCAACATTTTTGGATTCATGCATGAAGGATTAGCTGACAGACACATTCAAAAATGGCCAGTGTACATAAAGGGCTTGTTGAAAACCCCTTGGGTAACACTGCATTGTGTCAACAAAATCCAGAGTAGTTTTTAGTTAGAAAACATGACAAAGTAACACACCTTCAGGCTAATTTGACATCACAGTTGGATGGTGAAAGACAAGATGAAAAAACAGCCTACTGCAAAATATATTTCTCTAGTATGTGTTATTTAAGATGACTTTTAAGCCAGTATTATAATGTTTAAAAATACTGTCTGTAATTAAAAAAAAAAAAAAATCTATATCTCTCTATATATATATCTATATATATATAGGGGCTGAGGGAGAAGAAGGGGAGATAAATTAAACTGTGATACCCAGAAACAAATTGAACTGAAATAATGACTTAAGTAGTGCCTCTCTGTAGCTATAACATATCAGGATCCAAATATTAATTTGAAAGTTAATACCACTTAAATTAAAACAAAACATCATATTCTTCAGTATACCCACAGTAGGTGTTGTCTAACAGTGTAGAAGTTTCTGCAGATGTTGGGAAAAAAAGTTTCTGCAGAACATGGGAAAAAGAAGTCTGAATATTAAGACACTTTGTTCTGTTTTTTCAGAGAGAGCTGTAGGAGACAAATGGCGCTGAAAATAGTTTAAATAAAACTCAATACAGCTAAGATAAAATGTGAAAAGTATTCTTGTTAAATGCTGAATAACAATAGACAAGTATGAAAAAAACACAAATAGCAGATACACACTAAAAATACATATGCTAGAATATGACAAACTATATCTTTTAAAATTTAAAAAAAAAACAAAATGGAAGGAGATACTGTACTTTTACTGCTAAGAAAAAAGCACAAGCTGGGTTGCTAGATCACTGCTCATGAAAACTATTTAATATTTTTTGTTCCCAATTTAGACAGTTTTTAGGACAGTTCCGATCGGACACACAGGATGCTATCCATAACCAAAATAGATCCAAGGCAACCAGTGTTTTGGACCTCTTTTGTTATCAGTTTGGACACTGAAAGAAAACAAAAGATAAGGCAGATCTACTAAGGAGACACAAGATTTAAATAAATCAACAAGCAAATAAATAATAAACAGCTGAGAATTAATGAATTCTGATGGATGCAGGCCAAATTGTTTGACACTCATAACAAAAAAAAAATGGAAGGGTGGAAAAGATAAACTTTTTTCTTTCTCTGTATTGGACCTTTTCCTTTAATTTACATGCCTTTGAGGAAGGAAATCAATAAGATCCTAACTGTCATACTTTCTTTAGAGCAAAAAAAGCATGAGAGGAAAAATTTTTATAAAGCAATGAAAAATTGCTCCCTTTGGCTGGGAAATTATCAATTTTGCTTCTTGGCAAGTGTAGGTGGAAAGACTGTCAGCTAGTGAATTTTTTTTTGTAACGAAGATTACATAAGGAATCAGGCAGTATGCTGAAATTCCTTTATGATGTGACAGGTGAAGACTGTATTTGACAATAGATGTTTAGATGCCATCTACTTTAAATTACAATAATAATGAGCGGTGCTGTTAGGTTGGAATATATACATGTTGCTTATTTGTAGTGATTACAAATCTAATCAGTTAATCAAGTTAAAATTTGTCTAAGAGAAAGAAAAAGCATGGAGAGCAGTTAAGGTATAAAATACAACAGAATAAAAGTCTGCTCCAATGGAAGAAGTATGCTAGATGGAAGATGATATTACATTATTTCAGCATTGATGTGGCAGTAAAAGTCATAGGGGATGAAAAGAAGAAAGGAAAGGCAAAGCTGAACTAATCTTGAAAATTTGGCTGAGTTCATGAAGAAAAATAGGGAGAAATTACAATTACCAACAGAAGTGTAGGCTGACAACATATGACAAAATTTCACCAAATAAAAATCTACATTTAAACTATTTGTTCGAACTCACTTTTACAGTCAATATAGAAAACTTTACAGCTCTAAAGTAAAATTTACCCGTAGAAATATACCTACATAGATTACGGAATCAATCCTAATTCTGTCCACCAATTAAAATAAAGATCTTGAAAGCATATATTGTCATTAATACTGTAGATTATTGTGGTAGGTTTAAAACTTGATTTGATGGGCAGGTTTCTGGGCCAATAGCAGAGCTGGTAACACCTCTGCGATTTACATATTTAACGGAAGAGCAAGCATGGGAATTTTCCTTTTGTTCCTGCTTTCCCGCCAAGGGGTGGTGAGGGAAGGGGGGGCCTCCAGGCCCCCTCCCAGAGCAGGCCCAGGCTTCCCCCCTGGCATGGCAGTGCGGGCCAAGCCGCCATGAAAAAAAGCCACCCTGGAGCCGTGAGTAGCTGCGTGGCTGGAAACGCCCCCCCGACTGAACCGGGATTGCGCGGCCAAGATTTCATCTGAAGCCGCCTCCCTTCAGCCAACGCAACTTGCACCAAACCAATAAAAACACCATGCAGCCAGCAATGAGAAACATGGCAGAGGCCAGACAAGACCAACTTTCTTCCCAGTCAGGGAGAAAGGAAAAGTAAGGTCATGTGGGACGAAGCCAACATGGCGACTCCAAGATCAGTTGTGAGGGAAGGGAAAAGAGAGCGGAGGTGCTTTTAGCGCCAGAGCTGAAAATTCTCCTTGCAAGCTGTGGTGAGGACTGTAATATTACAAACTGTTTTTCTATAATTCATTGAAGTACATTGGGGGGATGCAGAAATCCACACACAGCTTGTGAAAAAGTTGTTAACGCCAGAGCCCGTAGATGGTGTGAAAGGCTTTTAGAGATTGAAGAAAGCCTTTGCTTTCAGGCTGGAGTAGTTCATCCTTAAAAGATTAAAACCCCATGAACCACTATGGCCCACGCTGGCAACTGCGAGAAGACTGCTAAACTGTGGGAGAGATTTCTTCACTGCAGCAGATTCAGGCAGGGCTGCTGCCTGTGAAAGTTTGAACCATGTTAAAGCAGAAGAAACTCTTTTCCTTGAACATAATGAAAGACTCTTAAGCTATGAAACACTGACCAAACTCCATGTTTTGTTTCCCTTTGAAGTCTATATAATTTCGGGCATCACCTTGCATGTGTTGGTGGAAAGAGGGAAGGTACTGGAAGGAAAAAGTGTTCTTGAAGTTTGCTTTAATTTCTTATTATTTCTTTTTTTTTTAATGCTGTTGGTAATAAATTTTCTTTATACTGTAACTGTTTAAGTGTGGACCTGTTTTGCCATGAAGTTTCTTTCCATTTTCCTCAATAATCATTATTTCACCTTATGAAAAATGGAGTTTTATTTTCCCCTTCTCTGCCCAGCTATCGTAGAAGCAAAAAAATAAATAGTTTTCATGGGGCTTGGTGCTTAACCAGTGTCAAACCACGACAATTATTTATAAAGATAGCCCATTCTTTGAGATTTTTCTCACAAAGAAAAATGTCATGCTGCTTGTCCACAGAAAATATTCACGTATTTTGATTGGTTAACTTGTTTGAGAAAACTGTACATATCAGCACTCTTATTTTTTACCCACATTCACAAAACGGGAGCAAGAATGGGTAGTCACACAAAACAGAATATTAGTCTATAATCTGAAGTGGAAACTTGCTTTTTCTAAACCTTTTTCTTGAAATTTAGCTTTTTAAGACTTCACAATATCTATTCTCAAATTTGCACTAGCAAATTTTGGTAGGTGAGCATGTCATTAGGTGTTCTTGATTGTGATAAAGTTGGTGTAAAAACACCTGTTCATGCACTATCTTTAATTTAAATTTTCTTATTGTTGGTGTTCGGAAATACTAAAAAACTGAAGGTAGATGGATAAGAGACTCTCATACAGCTGTTGAGTTTCAATACCTCATTTAGTAGAATAATGGTATCACTGATTATAAATTACCCTTGTGATTATTATACTGAAAGATTTGAAAAGTATAAATTGGAGTTCATGAGCCACAAATAAAATGTATATTAATCTTTGGATAGACAGAGTTGAAAACAGTGTTAAGTACCAACTTGATTTACAATTACTTATATAGTTCCCTTTTCTGTAAAATAAAAGCTCTAATTGCATTTCAGTATCAGAAAGCAATGCCTACATACTTTTATTATTTTTAGATTTTAAACTTTTTAGGTTTGGTTTGAGGTGTTTTGGTTCATTTTTACTGTGATGACAGAGAATATGACTGAATGGACATTTTCACTCATTTGGATTGTCACTGACTTAATGAATTACATATTATGTGATTTATTTCCCTATTCCTACACTAATTGTATAACAAATTTTGACAGCTTAAATTTTATTTTACTGCAACTCTTTACAACATTGTTCACTGGTTAAGTTTTTGGTTATAAATTATGCAGTAGGATGAGGCAGACTAAGTGCAAATATAACATGAGATATGTGACACATGTAATCTTCCTGACTCTCACTCTCATAGGCATAATTCTCTAATAAAACATTCATTCACAACAGCCAAAGGACGTTAGCACTGAACCCTCTATACCTTTTACCTAGTTGTGCAAGGAAGAAAAGCAGTGTACATTTCTAAATACTGCCTGTATTATTGTAAAGTAATGATTGTTTCTCCATGCCAGTTTTCAATTTTATGCAGAATCTTGCTCTTAAAAAGTATTTTCAATGTAATGCTTCGAAAAGATTTTCAAGTGAGCTTGGACCATACCATTTTCAAGGTGTTTTATATAAGGGTCAAGGATCATCAAGTCCAATTCCCTTCTTCTTGAAGGACCACATAAAACTAAACCATGTGACTAAGAGCATCATCCAGATGCCCCTTGAACTCTGATAGGTTTGGTGTTGTGACCACTTCCCTGGGAAGCCTGTCCCAGTGACAGACCACCCTCTTAGTGAAGAACCTTCTCCTTATGTCCAATCTTCCCCTAGCACAGCTTCATGCAATTGCTTTGTATCCTGTTGCTGGTTACCAGAGAGATGAGATGAAAATCTATAAAATCTCCCCATCCAATGTCCCCCTTAAGCAAGTTTAAGACTGTGATGAGGTCACACTTCATCAACCTTCTTTTTTCTAAGGTGAGCAAGCCAAGTGATCTCAGATGCTCTTCCTAACTGTTGCCTTTGAGACCTTCCACCATCTGGGTCTCCCTCCTCTGGACATACTCTGGACCCAACTGTTAAACTGAGGTGCCTGTAACTATGCAATACTCAAGCAGAGGCCACACCACAGCAGAGCAGAGTGGGACAATTGCAGCCCTTGCCTGGCTGCAATGCTCTGCCTGATGCACCATAGGACATGGTTGGTCCTTTTGGCTGCCGAGGCACACTGCTGACTCATATTCAACTTTCTGTTGACCAGAAACTCCACATCTCTTTCTGGGGATTGTTCCTCAACCTCTTGTCACCTAGTTTGTATCTATAACCAGGATTACACCTCTGGTATGGTTGATTGTTTCCCAGGCCTTCAGTCTACCCAGATCCCTTTGTAATATCTCTCTACCCTCAAAGGACTCCCACAGCTCTTTCTAACTCACTATTAGCAGCAAACTTACTTAGTTTACATTCAAATTGCACATCCAGAAAACGTTAAAAAATATTAAAAAACACAGGCCCTAAAACTGGGCCCTGGAGAAACCCACTGATGACTGGATGGTAGCCTGATGTAACACCATTCACTATAACTCTTCAAGACTCACCCATATGCCAGTTGTCCACCCAATACCTCACCAGTTATACCCTTCTACTGAAAAATCTAGCCTCAGATGAGGATTCTGAGTATCCAGATATTTAATTTCAACTGTTTTGAAAATGTAGTAGCTCTGAATTAGATAGCATAAAGGAGCTTTTAAAAAATTACAAAAGAAAAGCAATATCTTGCATTTTCAGTTTAAATACTTAATTTATCCCATTTTTTCCCAGGATTTGTTATTAAAAATTTAGATGGTTAACTCTACTCATATGATGTTGGAAACTGCAGTCCTATATATGTATAGCAAGAATGACAAAATTTTTTATTTTCATTATTCACCTCCCTTCCTGTTTCCTTTCAGTTACAATGTAAACTTCAGGAGTGCGTTCTCTCTAGGAATCCCAACGGCAAAGTTCTTAAGAGAATTTCAAGCGTTATCTTTGGGATTTAAAGCATGGAAAATGAACAATCTCTGAATAAGCCTGCTTTTAAAACAAAACAGACAAAAAAAATCCCAAACAAACCAAACAAAAAACCCAACATTGCACACCCCCCCTCCAGTGGGATAGGTAGTAGAATCTTGAAAAAAAAAGATAAACTCTGTGTGTTAAGAATAGTTAAATAATTGAAGTAAAGGAAAACATAACAATAATATAAATAATAACAATCATAATAGGAATTAAAAAGAGAGAGAAAGAGAGGAATAAAACACAATCAAATGAAGTGATGCACAATGCAAGTGTTCAGCACTCACTGATCAATGCCCAGCCTGTCCCTGAGCAGCAATTTATGGATCCCAAACAGTTCCCCCAGTTTATATACTGATGTTCCATGGTATGGAATATCCCTTTTGCTGGTTTGTGTCAGCTGTCCTGGCCATGCTTTCTCCTGGCTTCTTATGCGTCTCCTCACTGTCAGGGCATGGGAAACTGAGAACATCTCGATTGAGGGTAAGCCACTACTAAAACATCAATGTGTTATCAACATTATTCTCATACTAAATCCAAAATGCATCACTACACCTGCTACCAGGAAGAAAATTCATCCTATCCCAGACACAACCAGGTTAGTAGGAACAAAAATAAGGAAATCAGATCCTTCTCTGAAGTGTCCAGTGACAGGAGTCTCAAATTAAAACACATGAAAATCCACCTGAATACAAGAGCACAATTTCTTACTGCAAGGGTGGTCAAACATCAGAAGAAGCTATGCTGAGAAGTTGCAGATTCTCCATCCTTGGAGCTACTCAGTACCCTACTGGACAATGTCCTGGGCAGCCTGCTCTAGATCATTGTGCTTGAGCAACTGGGATGGCAGGAGGGGTAAGAAGGTGTGTGTGGGCAGGAAAACCTGCACGAGCACTTTCCAATCTCAACCATTCTTGCTGTGAAGCAAGGGCTTAAGCATAGTAATACCGTGTCTTTGAACCATATTCCCTCTCACAAAGCACAATTTTTCCATCACAGCGCACCCAGGGGATTACCCTGATGCCTGAAAGAGTCTGTGTGACAGCTATGCTGTCAAATGGTGGGCAGGAAACAAGAATATTATGCTTGTCCAGAGACTGTCCTTGCAGAAAAATAACAAATGTAATTTCTCAAAGTTTGCTTTGCAGCTAGTAATAAAAGTGGATCAGGAGGAAATAGAGGAATCCTTAGACTCATTACTGTGTGACAGACAAAATTCTCTTTTCCCTTGTTCTTGCAGCTCTTCATTCCCTCTCCTGAGCCAGACTGACTTGCTTTTTCTGATTTTGTTGTTGTTCTTCTTTTTCTATTTCTATTAATTTCCCCTGTTATTTAGTTCCCATCTGTGTTCTATAAATACAATTTTCCCACAAGGATTGCATCTTCCTTTCTTAACTGTTTTTGGGAGTTTTTTTCTACCTTCTGAATGTTTTGTAAGCCATGTAGTATTTCAGCCTCTCTGTATTGCTGTGACTGTTATTATATACTGCTGTTAAGAAGCAGGATGCAGTGTAAGTCACTTAGAACCTTCACTGGCAGATACTGTGCAGATGAGATGAAAGTTTCTGCAGCACAATGAGAAAAGAGGGAAACCTTCACTCTCTTTACATAATTCTTTGAAGCCAGGAGGAGGAATTAAAAAGAAATCCAACCGTCTCCCTGCAGTCTCTTGTGAATAATTTTGGAGCTGACATGAATGAAAATAGTAGAAGGGAACTTCAGATGACTGGCAGATTTTTTTTTCCTTTTATTGCTTCTTCCACTTACCTTGTGGTTGCTTTTCATATCATCTATCCCATTGCTTCAATTTCTCACAATATAAGATACCTCATATTTATGCAGCCCTGACTTAAATTACTTTAACAAAGACTGTTTGGGCTTTTAAAGCTGCTTGTATGATCTCAATTTTATTTATATTTTCTTGAGGTTTTCATCATCTGTTGGTGATAATCCATTAATATTGATCCTTCCTGATGCTAAAATTTCTAAAATATTTAAAATACAATATGCACGTATTTTGATGACTGCTGTGTGAGGAGAGAAAAAGTTAAAAGCATAAAGAAAATTTGCTCATGAAAATTCTAAAAATTGGGTTTGATAACTTAATGGATCATGATTTAGTGCATTACTATGGAATAAATCCCTTTGATGAGACATTTATACCAATAAAAAGTAAAATTTACTTGAATGTGGAATATAATAAGTTTCAGGGTTTAGGGATTTATTTCAGGCCAAAGTCATAAAGGCAAAGGAAATCACTGAAACAGACACAGTAATTTAATGGCAGAAATAAACTACATATAAAATGTATGGCTATTTAATGATGAATTGAAACATTGAAGGCTTTTCTACTATTTAAAGATATCTTTTTTAAAGACATATCAAAACATGGAGGAAATTTTTACCTACAGTAGTAATCAAGTTAGCATTTTTATTAAAAAGATAACACTTAAATATTTCAGAGCCTAAAGTATTTTCTTCTTAAAATTATCAATTGAATTTCAAATTTGGAATTTATTTTGTAAGCCTGGCCAAGTTTTTTGGGTTTTTTTCCTAATGATGAAATATCAAATATTTGTACCAAAAGCTTGGCACAAAGGAACCTCAGTGGAACAAATAACACCACTGTGTTTGTTTGCCTTTTGATATTGTTAAAGAGAAGGAATTAGGAATGAAAGAAATGCAATATCATTTTCATCCAATAGATTTAAGTATTAATATTACCCTTTTCATTCCCATAGATTATTTTGCTGGTCAGCTGTTCATATCCGTACCTTCGGTAAAATTAACTATTTCTGAAAAATTCTTAAAATATTTTTGATGGTAGGAATCAGCTGAGATGCTAAGTCTGTGTATCTTCTGTAAATCAAAATATTTGTTCATAAGCTTAAGAAACACTCCAGTAGTCTAGCGTGTGATTCTGAGGTCAGGGGCTGCCTGTCAGGAGCAACATTCCTTTTTCTGTCCTCTGAAGAAAATTCTGAAGACTGCAGAACACAGACAGCTGCATAAGAGGAAACAGTATGGATTTTTTTAAACATAAGGATGTAAAGAAAACATAGTCTTACCAAGAGTCAAGTCTGTGGAGTATGGGATGAATTATTCTTAACAAATAAACAATAGGATTGTATTTTTAACACTTAGAAATAATTATTGAAAACATGTATTATTTTAAGTCTATTGCTATTACATTAGTACCTTCATTTTCTTTAACATTCAAGGTATGAAAAGAGAGGAGGTACTTCTGTAGTATAATTTTTATGGGGATTCTGGCAACTTTTGAAGTAGGTCTTTGAGCTTCTGAACCAAATCCCCAGGATACAGATGGTAATAACTTACCTTGTTCTTTACTTATGCAAGTTAAACGTTTAAATATATTTTCATTTTCCCACTCTTCAATATACTTATTCTTTAGAACAATGACATCTATGACACTAATTTTTCATGTGGTTTTCTTTATTCTCCCCTACCAGTAATAGTTTGGTTTCCTCAATCTATGTATGCTGTTAAAAAGTGAGATCTCAAAATATTTGTATTTTATCATTTGCTTTTACTGACATAATTTTGAAATCTCATCACTCTTAACCCATAAGACTTTATAGCAAAAAGGTTTACAGACACTTAGGGAAGATATTCAGCAATAAGAAATGATGTGCATATATAAAAGAAAGAGAAGCAGGTGAATCAAATACTAAAGCAGACTACACTGATAAATAAGTTAAAACTAAATAAACAGTTGCAAATAAGATGACTACTGACAGACAGCTAAGTACATTTAAGAAATTTAATGTTTTCTATCCCAGTATTTTTCAGCTCTAATAAAATAATTTGAATTTGGGCTTTAGATAAAATGACTCTAGTTCTCCAGGTTATGCTTAATTTAGTGGAGAAATAAATCTTCACAAAATCAAGATAGTGCCAAATTCCAGAGCAAATTATGTCTGAACAGCTTGTATTCAATTCCCAGTATAGTTGCTTCTTTCACTACTTTTTTCCACTGTCTTACTCTCCATCAACTTGTATTAAAAAGGGAGCTGTGGACAGCTGGCATTTAAATGTCAGATACAAACAGCAAAGATTCCTCCTGGACCACAAAGTCTTTTGTAGTGGTGTTTTCTAGTTTAGTCTGGTAAAAACCTATCACATCATGGGCAAGCCACTCACCTATTCTCCAATTCTGTGCCTGTTATTGAAGCAAATATTTTTTTCAGTTTGTCCCAGTGAGAACGTTGCTTGCATAGGAAAACAGGCTATAAAGCTTTACCACTAACTTTATTTCTGACCCATATGCTTACCCATTTTCATACCCTGCCTCATACTTTTCAGATTTCATTATTACTTTATGGAAACTTTGTTATTAATCATTTCCTGTAGACAAGTTATGTTTCCTACTCCCTAAAACATTTTAAAATATCATCTGAGATCACCTGTGTTTGTTCCTAAACGGTTACAGGTAAGAAATACGTCAAAATCTTTACCAAGAGAGTCATTATTTCTATTTATTTTCTGTAGCTGCAATTAATTCTTTGCCCTTTCCAGCTCAAATAAGTTTCAAAAGTGTGTGTAAAAGCCAGTATTATCAAGCAAGATTTAAATTTGAGAAATATTTTTACTCATTATTATCTTTCTATGAAAATACATTGCTTTCTTCTGTTTTGTGTTTTGGCTTCTGTTTTCAAAATTTCTGAGATAAGGGGGAAAAAAGAGACCAATAATGAACAGAATTAAGTGTTCTAAAAATAAAACCAAACCAACTCCCCCCTCCCCCCAACCCTCTAATTATATCTTTTGAATAAGTTTCACACAGCCTCTAAGGTTCTGAGCTACAATTTTATGTCACGTTTCCTGAAGCAGTCACAGGGTGAGTCTACTACGTTCTGTTAATTGTATCACATTAGGCATACTGTTAGTGCTATTAATAAGTATGTCGAGCAATTCCTCTTGACAGGTTGCACCTGAGGCAGAGAAATGCCAGTGGAAACTAAAAGAGATCAACAGAAAATGGTTTTTCATTAGAAAATCACTGAAACATTCTTTGTCTTTTAGTGGCAGAGTGAACCAGCTGTGATACAACTCTGAGAATGTTTACACTGCTGATATAATCCGTAATTTTAATGTATACATAGTACCAATAAAACAGTCTAAATAATAATAATTATTATTATTGTTAATCCTGCTACTATTACTACTACTGCTACTAATATTTGAAGTCTGGGGCTAGTTTATTACAGAGGTTCAGGTTCATCATACATGTAGTATACTCTTTGTAGGTCCAAAAGGAAAGGAAAAACTCCTTACTAAACAGTAAGAAGAAAAATATAATTTATATAATCTATGTAATATATACAATAAAACTTCAAGGGTGGGATTAAAACTTAGATTCAGAAACATAAATTTAGGTATCAACAGTCTTTGCATATGCAAATAAGCTATCTCTAAACTCCTCTTGCATCAGATGTAGATATGGAAGTAGATTCAGTTGATCAAAAGCCTCCTGCCTCCTGCCATAGCAATTTACATCATCCGCATGGGACTGTATACTATTACACTAGACCTCAGAGAGATCATCAGTTTTCTGGACTGATGATTGGATTCCAGGTAAGGTACCCCAGGATATTTCAAATATTATGAAAGGACTTCATGTGAGCGACTTAATCATATTTTTAATTAAAACAGAGCAAATCACAGAATCACAGAATGTTAAGATTGGAAGGGACCACAGTAGGTCATCTAAGCCAACCTCCCTGCCTGTCCTAGAGCACATGGCACATAACTGTGTCCAGACAGTTCTTGAATGTCTCCCATGAGGGAGACTCCCCAAACTCTCTGGGTGATCTGTTCCAGTGGGTGGTCACTCACACAGTAAAGTTCTTCCTCATGTTCAGATGGAGGTTCCTGTGCACCAGTTTCTTACCTATTGCCTCTTGTCTTATTGCTTGGCAGCACTGAGAAGATCCCAGATGCTTCCCCTTGACACCCTCCCTTCAGATACTTATATAGACATTGCTGAGGTCCCTTCACAATCATGTCTTCTTGAGGCTGAATAGGCCCGGCTCCCTCCACCTATGCTCAAGATGAGATGATGATGAGAGAGATTATTCCATCCCTTAATCATCTTTGTTGCCCTCCACTGAACCCATTCCAGAAGGTCCATGTCTCCCTTGTACTTAGGAACCCAGAACTGGACACAGCACTCCAAATGTGGCCTCAACAGGGCTGAGCAGAGTGGCAGAATCACCTCCCTCATCCTGCTGGCAATGCTCTTCCTAATGTACCCCAGAACATCATTGTCCTTCTTGGGCACAAGGATGCTGCTGGCTCATGGACAGATTGTTGTCCACAAGCACCCCTAGGTCCTTCTCTGCAGAGCTATTTTCCAGCAGGTCAGCCCCCAGCCTGTGCTGGTGCAGGGATTTTTCTTCCCCAGGTGCAGGACCCTGCATTTGCCTTTGTCGAATTTCAGATTGTTCTCTGCCCATCTCTGCTGCCTGTTGAGGTCCCTCTGAAGGGCTGCACAGCCCTCTGGGGTATCAGCCACTCCTCACAGGTTTGTGTCATCAGAGAACTTGCTGAGGAGGAATCTGTGCCTTCATCCAAGTCATTGATGGATAAGTTAAATGATACTGGACACCACTACTGACAGGCCTCCAACACTGTGACACTGATTATGACCTCCAGGGACCTGCCATTCATCCAGTTCTCAACTCACTTCACTGCCCAATCATCTAGTCCATAAGATATATGGGATGTCTGTGCTTTTTAGAGTGTAAATTGGATGTCAACTGGTCATTAAGGTGGTGTCTACAGTGTATCCCACTGTAAGGCATCAAGTTACTATTATGGCTGGTAAAGATCTAGGAAAACTGTTCTGTAAGTATAGGAGTACAGTTCCATTTAATTTCCTATACCTACTCACGTCTCCTTCAGCTGCTGATTCAGAAGGGCATGGGTCTCCTTAAATTCTGTCAATACTGAAAGCCTCATGCAGATTTCTCAGATAACCAAGAGTTTCAAATTACACTACAACCCTCTGTTTGACAAATGAATTGATCTCATAGTCAGTAAAGTCAGTGGAGAGCTACACATTTATTTTAAAATAGCTGTTTATTTTAGGGTGAGATGAGTCAATCAAGTGTATTGATTAGTTCATCTCTGTGGGAGTTGACACAGCTAACTCTCTTGCAGTCACACGGTATGCACCAAGAGTCTGTACAGTTATCTGCACATAGGTGCTTGATGTGTCCTAGGATACACTTTTTATGTTCAGCTGTTGCTCCTGGAAAGTGTCTACCATAGATCCTGTGTCATATCTTTCATGCCTACACTGCTGCTGTAGAAGTCTGGGGTTATTTGAGCTGTCATTGGATGCTTATGTGTGGATGACTGAAATAAATTCTTTAAGCCCATGAAAGCGAACTCCCATGCAATGTCTGCTACTTTTGGTCTCAAGATCTTATTTTATGAAAAGGTAATTTTTTTAAAATTTTTAAAGCTCTCCTGTCTTTCTTTTCAAGTCTTTTAAAATGCTTTCACTTAATTGTCCTCTGTTGGGAGGTTTTGCTTATCTGAAAGGGAGCAGCAAGAGCATGATTGCTCCATGAAATGAGCCAGAGCCAAGTCTTGTCCCAATACAGGCATGAACAGCAATCTTACCAACAGAGGTATAGTCCCTGATCTTAAAAGAAGCTCCAGGGCTTCTTGGCAAAAGGTAATTTCAGGTGAGGCTTATCATGGCCTGTATGATGGTGAAGTGAGGCATAAGAATCTTGGGAGGACATAGGAATCAGAAGCTCCTGACAGAAACAATGAATAAGTATTGCTCTATCTACTCTATCCAGAGTACACAAAATTTACAAAAAAATGAGTTGTTTTTAAGGTGAGAATTTTAAAAAATTGTGTGAGTGGAACAAATGATTTTTTCACATGTTTAGATTTAAATCTGTTGATCAGTTTATCTGAGTACTATCTTTGGAAAAATCAAATCTGATATTCAGAGTTTGAAATAATGACCCGTAATCTACTTTATCATTTCCTCATAACATTTTGTGACTTCTTAGTAATTACAGTCACCGTGTCATCTGTCAACTGAAGAACTGTGCAAGTTACTCTCCTGTACTGACAGAGAGACCATGCAGACTATCCCATATCAGCAAAAATGGCACTACATGTATGTCCTTAGACAACTACTTCATGAATTAAATGCATAATGATCTAGTACAATAGCATCTTAGGTAAGTCTCATATTGACGTCCATTATTTCAATACCTCTGAACTGAAAATTATGATAATATGGAGCTAAAGTCACTCCCCAAAATCTTACTAATCCTCCCTGATAATAGCTACATTCATTTTTAGTTCCTATGATCTCATTGCATTTTCCATGAAGGTTTCATTTTCTTATGAATTGTGCTGTGCTTCATTTTCTCTTAGAAGAAACAACATCATGGAGGGGTATAGAAGCAGTAATACTTCATGAGAAACTAACTTCATTGCTGAAAAATTCATTATCTAGAGATTTAACAGTCTTTTTATGTATTTTTCTGAGACAAAAAGAGAGAGAAAAGCAGGTAAGGAGAAAGTTTATGAGAGTCAGTTCAACCAAAATCTATTCTCTATGGGTATTATCAAGAAGCGGAAGATTCCTTGCAGCCTTCACTATTGAAAGTTGTCAAGACCCAGGTGCACAAAACCCTGAGAAACCTGCTCTGATCTGCTCTTATCTGAGACCTGACTACTCAAGTTTTTTCCTAGAAATCTGATGCCTATCCAATTTTAAATGTTTCAGGCTTGATTTTTTTTTTACGGTTGTTGTTTTGTTGGGGCTTTTTTAGATAAAATTATTTTTCATAGCAGTCAGCCCATATTTATTTTGTAGAAGTTTTATGTTTTCTAAATGTAATTTTTTTTTCATTCATATATATAAAGCAATATTAAACCTATATTATTTTTGCTTTTTGTATTATATAAAAGCTAGAAATTATCAATTCATCTCTGCACTTGAGCTATTTTTGCACATTTCATATACAATAGTAAAAGCTTTCCACAGTAATGGCCTTTAGTTTACAATTCTTCCAAGTATAAAAATAAAAACATTTGAAATAATATTTAATATGAAAGAGTGTTGGATTCAATTAAGTTTCTTGGGAGTGATATACACTGTGACACATTTAAGTCAGAGTGCAGAAGTGAAAAATTCAGTTGTGGTTCTAAAGTTTATTTCTGAACTATTTTATTACTTCTAAGAACACAACAAGAGTTCTCTCAAGTTTAATTATAAGGATATGTTGTAGAGAAAATAATTCAAAGGAATAAGTGAATGAAGTTGTGACCATGCTTCTAACAGTTATCTAAGAAATGAACCTTGGATTAAAAATATAGCTTACATGTTTTTTATAACAAAATATGATCTCTAAAAAAACTGCCAACAACCCTTCTTATCTAAGATATGGAGGAGATAGGAACAAGATTACTGAAAATACAAAAATTAAATTAACCCTTTAACTATAAGAGTATTCTGTAGCCCATTTATTTTTTGCTTTCAAAGAGAAGCAGTCATGAGTGTACTGCATCTGGCTGGGATGGAGTTAGTTTCATGTTAGCTTTATAGTTTTCTGGTTTTCAACATGCGTTTATAAAATTGAAAGTTGATAACACACTAATGTTTTGCTATTTTTGCATTATTCTTGCTCAAGGTTTTATCTTTTTCTCAGAGGGATAGCTGGGGATGGGCAAGTTAGGAGGGGACAGAGCTGGGACTGTGACCTGAATGATCCAAAGGGATGTTCCATAACATATGATGTCATGCTCAGCAATAAAACCGAAAGCAGAGAAAGAAGAAGAGGAAGTGGAGAGCAGGGTGTTGTCTCCCAAGGTGGCTATTCCTCGGAGACTGGCTGGGCATCAATCTACTTGTGTGGTAGGTGAGGAATTGCCTGTCTGTCATTTCCTTCTTCTTCTTTTGATTTTTACTTTCCTTCATTCATTAACTGTCTTTGCGTCAACTCAAAAGTTTTCTTGCATGTCCAGCAGGATGCAGTGAGCAAGCAGCTGTATGACTGCTTGGTTGTTGGCTTGTGTCAACCCATAACAATGAGGATAAAATTTAATTTTACAGTCAAAAATTATTAAAGGTTTTACTAATTATTTTCCATTCTGAAAAAAAATCTAGCAACATGCATATATGTTGAGATATCTATGTGTGTACGTATATATAAAAATATATTTGTTCCTCTTACTGTTTTCTAGAAATTGTTTCCTCATTATTTCCCATAAAACTTAGAAAGAAAAATGCTGTTTCAAATTTTGGCTCATATCTGTCTTTCATAATTAATGAAGCCTGGTTCAAAATGTGGACTGAAGAATTTTACACTAAATCTGACTTTTGAGACACTGATAACCTGTACAAAAGTCAGACTGTGCATAGCCTTTCTGTGAGGTATCTCCCCCATAAGAGGCAAATTTGGCTGGTTAAGATTGAGTTAATGACAAGCTGTGCTGGTTGGGGCTGTGGTAGAGTTAATTTTCTTCCCAAGGGCTAGAATAGGCTGTGGATTTGATTTGTGCTGGGCACGGGGTTAACAATATAGAGATGCTTTTGTTATTGCTGAGCAGGGCTTGCACAGAGACAAGGCCTTTTCTGCTTTCTGCACTGCCACACTGGCGAGGACATTGAGGTTGCATGGGAGGTTGGGAGGAAACATAGCCAGGACCAGACCATTAGTTTGGGGACCCAAACTAATCAAAGGGATATTCCAGACCATATGGCATCATGCTCAGTATATAAAGTAGGGGGAAGAAGGAGGAAATGGGTGGGACCTTTGGAGTGATGGCGTTTGTTTTCCCAAGTACCGTTACATGTGATGGGGCCCAGCTCTCCTGGAGAAGGCTGAACACCTGGGACTTCAGGTGTGTTTAGAGAACAGCAAGTCATGCTCATACTCATCCTAGAGAGCAGCAGTGAATAAAGGCATCTCTGATTTCAGTGAGACAGGGATTTCAATCCTGTCCTTTCAGCTAGTGTTTCATATTCAGGTAGAGATAGTTTGTGTTTTCCTAACAAAACAGTAATAAAAGCTTTACCACTAAATTGCGAGACTTTGTATTTTGCTGAATGTGAGTTGACTCACTGACATTTGAAGGACTTCTTTCATGTTTATATGCTGTTTTAAACAAAGTAAAATTATTTAGACCCTGCTTTACACATGCTGTGCTTTTACCTATTAATTTTGAGAATTTCTGGAAACAGACCATCTGTGTTTTCTGCCTATACCTTTTCTGCTTCAAACTGTCTTGTTGCCATGGAGTCTCTGTTCTGCATTAGGAAAATAAATTATTGTTTAAAAGAGAAGGTGCTTGTCAAAGTACAGAGTGAAATTAACCATATATCTAATATCATTAGATCAGAAAATTTAAAGCAAAATAGAGGGTTTTAAAAAATTATTTATGATGTTTATTTAAAAGCTGGATTTTATCATTAACTAAATAATTTCATTCACATGATTCGGCCCATACCAGATACCTGGGCAGCTTCTTCAGTAATACAAATATTCACAGGCTTTGGTATTAATGCCCAGTGGAATTAGGTTCAGGAATTCAATGTGTGTGATCTGCACTGACAATATAGATGGATCAACCATGAATCAGAGAGAATGAAATACATGTCGTTCAGAGAAAAACTTTGTAGAGAAACATGCATGACCAAGATAAGAGCAAGCAGAGTAATTATTTCTCTGATTGGCCAAGAAGGTTGAAGATAAATGCTTTAGAGTGCTTAGGATGATTTAAGATCTCTGGAGAACAGCAGAGGACAACTGAAAATGGTAGTTCTGGAATCTGTAAGCCATATTTCAAATGCCCAAGGAGTTAATTTTAAAGGCCACCTCTCTCCAAAGTGGCAGAGTCAAAATTAATTTAGGTCATATGTATGCAGAGAATTTCACATGGACTGAAAATGGCTACAAGTCTGTACCAAAGGGATAGCAATATCCCATTTTACAGAATGAATAGTGGTTCCCTGGGATACCTTCAAGAATGTAATGCTAAGGGCTACATTTAGCTAAGGGAAATCATATCATATCTTAATTTCAAGAAGGTGACGACATTAGTAAGAACAAAATGCTAACTCAGATTAAAAAATGAGATTTATTATATTGGACAACAACTATAGTGAAGTCACAAAGTAAATAAAATTTCAGGGCATTAGTTTGGGTTGCTTTTGTTGTTTCTTTAATTAAAGGTTATGAAAATTGCTAATGGCAGCAGCAGGTATTAAAGAGATATAAACTCAAAATGCTATTTGTCATAGTCAAAAATCAGAACATTTTTAAACTTCTATAAAGCAAAGATCATAAAATTCGATCTACAGTAACTTTCTTTTATTATACTAAATTGACTGGTTTATTTTGTTGCTTTCATCAATTGCCTTTTGTTAAATATTTCTATTTCAACAATTCTTCTCTATACGGCTCCAATATAACTACGATTGCGTATGACAATTCCTAAAAGCTTAAACAGCATATCATAAATAAGAAATATTTAAAAGAATGAGCAGAAGGCACAGTTACTTAGATATTAATGATGTCCACAAGATACTTGTGTCAGGTAAAATTTTAAGGGAAGAAAACTAATAATTTTTTGAAATTTTAACAAAACTAGTCATTACTTATCTTGAACTAATTTAGTGTTACACGAATTAGAATGAAAAAAAAAGAAATCTGAAGACCAGTGAAACAAGTGAAAAGGAGTGCAAAGTAAGGGTGGACTCTGTACTAGATATGATGAAGTCCTTGACAAGAAACAAGAAAATATTTTTAGTATGGCATTAGGTAACAAAACCAAAAAAAAAGAAAAAAAAGATAAAAGGAGATTATCACATAAATATTGAAGAAAAAGTACCAGGACCTGGTGTAGATTAAACTTAATACATAGAAAAATTAGCTAAGTAGTATGGTATGCTTATTTACTTTACTTTGTATTAAATATAGTGCTCTTTGAAATCTGTTCCTTGCCTTGTACTGCTCTATTGGTAAAGGAATTCAGTAATTGTATTCTTCTTTGGAAAACATGTATAGTATTTTGTTATTTCTGGAGAAAACCACATAGCATAGTTGATTAATATTCATGTTAACATTTATAGCTGCAAAGAATATGGACAGCTGAAGAGAGGCAAAGAGAGACTACAACTGGATAAACCAGCATTTTAATATTCTTTCCCAGTGACTAAGTATACACCACCAAACTTACGATTGTAGTGCAAGAGCAAAAGGATAAGTGACTCAAAAGTCAAGTTGTAATTGAGTTTTAAGGGATTTTTTACCATGTAGAATTCAAAGCAGAGGTTCACATACTATATGACACTTCGGAAAAGTTGAAATTTTGTCATTTATCAGATCAGCCTGGTAATTAAGATTCAATTTGAGCCTTACATTAGGGAATCTCATGGAATTTATTGACTAAAATGAAACTGCTTCAAGGCAGAACAAAATTAGAATGCCTCAAATCACTTGTAAAGGTTGGAATGTAAGCTGTGAAATATCATAATTTAGTGGTGCTCGTTACATGCTTTCTGGTGCATCAACCAATTCCATTTCCTCATGACTGACTTAGTATATTCACGTAATTGCAGGTCTTGATGGTTTTATTTTTTGGTTTTTTTTTATGTCTTAGAGGCACTATGAAGACACGGAGCATTAAGGAAACATCAGTAGTATCAAGCATTCAAAGAAGTCTTTCTTTCTGGTTTTTGAAATAACTTTTTGTTGAAAGACATCTTTCCAAAATCTGGAAAGATATGGACTGTAATTCAGTTTTTTATTGGTTCGATTCTTCTACTTACTGTTTTAGTTGTCAAAGCAAGTATTCTCAATATTATCAATATTATGGGAGTGTCTTTTGGTTTGTTTATGATTTATATTCTTTGAATTAATTACAGAAAACAATATCTCCTATAAATCAATTAGAAAAATTCTTGTTTAAACTCAATCAGGTAGTTAATATTCACAGGCTACTGTGACAATGGAAGAAGTAGCCTTCAGAGAAATGTATTTACTTCCTTGTAGGACTAACAGACTATTACAGTTCTCAAAAATGTCTTCTCTTCTTTGCTCTATTTGACTGCAAAACATTCAAGATGTAAAAACAGAATGGCATAAAAACCAAGCTGCTGCCTTTGTTTTGCAGAAAGCACTATTAAAAATATGATATTTTTTAAACCTGCAATTATGTCCCCCTTATTCCATCTTGAAAATAAAAGTTTTGCATTGTACTTTGCAAAAAGCAGATCACACACACACACAAAATCCCCAAACCAAAAAAAAATTTACTAAAAACTTCAAGAAACACTGCAGATGTTTGTATCTAGCTGGCAACTCATACAGTTCAAGTATGTATGCTTATAATGATCTTAATACATAACCCAGTCCTCCCATTTTAATAAAATAATAATAGTGAATAACTTTAAAATCAAAATAAAGTAAGTCATTAATATTTTTTATGAAATGACAAATACAATTTTTAAAAAAATCTTAAATCAATATGAGGCATATTTTTTCCTCAAAATTTGTGTTTGAAATCTTTGTAATTTTTGGACTGTGAAATTTTGCATTTCCAGATGGTTAGGAATTACAATTCCTAAAATTTTGTGATACTCTGCACTAAATACTGGAACTGTATTTAGTATCCATGAAATGTCAGAATTAAATTCAAGTAAATTAGTTTTGTGCCCTCTGACATTTACATTATTGGTTGGCTTTCAATTGCATGACTCCACACTCATTTTATTGCACACCTAAGCTACGTGCATTGAATGAAAATTTCTTTGCATTTTCCTTTTTTTTTTCTCAGAGGTCTCCAAGGATTATTCCTTAGATGTGGTCCAAATTATTAATTAAATGTAAAATTATTAATCTTCACATTATTAATCTTCAAATAATTAATTAATATATCTTTGAGAATGTACTAACGTGCTCTGACCACAGCATCTGAATGCTTGAATTGATCTCGGCAACATATTTGGGAAACTAAGTAGTATGACAGTCTTCATCTGCACAAATAAGAGGTTTAGAGAGTGTGAAGCAAAATATATTAAATACCAGCTTATCTCAGTGCCAAATTCAAAGCAGAGAAGCTCTGATGTTTTTCCTAGTCATGTAGAATTTTCACATAAAAATTCACAAGTTCAAAATATATCACTAATTAAATTTAGTAACAATTGTGAGCTCTCACCATATCTGTAAATTTAAGTCTTGGTATCTTCTATTGAATATTCTCAACATAAAAAATATAAAATTAGTGAATATTTATGAAGATGTTGATTCATCACCCTCAGAAAAAAACTCTGTTTATCAAATGTGTTTATATTACAGTCTTCAGAATCAGATTCAGTCTCCTTAAAAAGAAGGATAGTCTTTGTTTCCCTAATACTTTTTTCTTCTTTTTTACCACAAAAATCTGTGAGAAAAGAAATGTAGGTATTACTGAAAAGGGAGTAGCTAGGTAAGTAAATGTGATACACTTCAGGAGCATTATTCATCCGATGCATTAATGACATAGGGATCATATGGAAATATTGTCATTTGATCATAACATTAAAAACTGAGATTGAGACTATGTATGGTCTTTTATAGCCTAGAATTTCAAGCAGGATGGGATTGAACCTAGAAGTATTATTCCTGTCAACTTATTATTATTGCCACCAATATAATTTATGTTATATGCCCTCAACATCGTTTGCAGAATCACAAACAGTTGAGGCTGGAAGAAGCTTCCTGCTCAAGCAGGGTCAGCTAGAGCAGGCTGCCCGAGGCCATATCCAGAGAGCTTTTGAATGTCTCCAAGGAGAAAACTTCACAGTCTCCCCTGGGGAACCTTTTCCCACACTGAGTCACAGTCACAGTAAGCAAGTGTTTCCTGATGTTCAGAAGAAGCCTCCTGTGTTTCAGTTTGTGCCCACTGCCTCTGGTCCTATCACTGTGCACCACTGAAAGCACGGGTCCATCATCTTTGCACCTTCCATTCAGCTAACTACACATTCATAGGATTACCCATGAGCCTTCTCCAGGATGAAGAGTCTCAGCTCTATCATCCTTTCCTCATACTCCTTTATCTTAATCATTTCTGTGGCTCTCCTCTAGACTCTCTTCAATATATTAATTTCCCTTCTGTACTGAGGAGCCCAGGCATAGGCATGGTCCTCCAGGTGTGGCCTCACCAATGCAGAAGAGAGGGAAAGCAGCACCTCCTGCAACCTGATAGGAGTGATTTACTGTGACAATTTCAACTGGAATTTGTTTGGTAAGGAATGAACACAGGATCAAGGAGCCATTTTTTGGATATCTGATTCTTTTTTTGGGGGCGGCGGCGGCGGGGGGTGTTTTGTTTTGTTTGTTTGTTCTATGAAAGTAAGCACGCAAAGAGAAAATATTGTATTTAATTTGAAGTAATATTCAGGTAACACATGAATTTTTACAAGATATGGAGCAGAGACAGCAGGTCAACAGAATACAAACAAAATGGACTAACATAACTTATCTATGAAGACATAAGACTTTGTTTAATCAGAAAAGTCACAAGTTACATTATTTTTGTAAGGATATACCAGGAAAAAAGTTGCATTTACCAATATTTAATCACACTGGTGTCTTATAGGGAAGTGCACAAAAAAGTTAAAAACTCAAACTAATAAGATTTTTTTTAATTTTTTTTTTTTTAATGCTAGGTGCCCTGTACCACCTAGCATGAGATGGGGTTTCTTAAACATTATTTTAAAAGGAATAGGCAAAAATAGGGAACTAGTTTAAAGGTAAAGGAACTGTCCAGAGAACCTTAGAGAGAGAAAGGGTAAGTCACTTCAACAAGTGGCACCCAGTTTTTTAGCATTGTGAGAATACTCATGAGCGTATCTCCACACAGTCCTATACCTGACCTCAAGAGAGACTCTAGACAAGCTCCCCAACAGAACAAATCCCAGGCTGACATCTGGAAGATATTTAGTCTTCCCGCTACCAATTAGGTCTTACACATTTATCACAATCAAGGAACCAGAATTCTGAAAAAATTTAATAAAAGTGAGAACTGTATTTTCAAGAAAAAATGCTTTAGGTTTTTTTTTTGAAAGTAACATGCTTATTAATCCCACCACAGTTTTGAATTAAGTATATAAAGACTACTTCAGAAACATATGAAATATTAATTTTATTACATTAAAAACTATCTACATTTATCAGAATACATAATTGGAGTTCACATCCAAAAGAGAAAGACTCTGTCCCTCTGTCATCATAAATTAGTACAAAATGCTCCTAATTGAATGAATCTGCATCCACCTAGTTTTGACCTGAAGCTACAGTAATATCCAGATACTTTATGATGTACGGGATTGTCGCGGGTTCGGTTTGTAACCAGGCGGAAACACCAATTTAGTGTAGTGGTTTGGTCCAAAATACTCATTACTGTTTATCTGCTGTGAGATAAGAATTAGGAGAAATGCAAAACAGGCACCAAACTTGAAAGAATATAAAGAAGTTTATTAACAGACCTAAAAGAGGAAAGAAAAAAAATTATACCACCTTCAGAACTCTCCTCCTCCCCCCACCTTCCTCCCTTCTCCCACTGACAATGTGAAAAGACAACCCTTAAGATGTTCAGTCTGTTTACCACTTCCATAATAACCTTGTTCAGTCCATTTAGAAAGAGAAGTCTCTTCTTGCTCATGCTATGAAAACATTATCACAACGAGACAGCTGCCCACTTCCAAATATTGTTCAGTCCATTTAGGAAGAGGTGTCTCTCTGCCTGCGTGTGAGTCCTTTCCCCCGACTTGCAGCTTTTCCCGCAACTGCTTTCGAGGGTCCACTCTTGAAGTTTTTTGGGGTACAATTTTAAGGTTGAGCCGTTCAGAAACAAAAACAGAGGCCCTTCTCCTTCCCTGGGAGCAAAGGGTCTTCATCATCTTCATCTTTAGGACTATCTCTGGGAGCATCTCTAGGGACTGAGGTTTTCTCCTTTTCCATTTGGAGCAAAAGTCCTCATCTGGTTCATCTCTCCCTGTCCAAACTTCTCATGAAATTACAGCTGCGTCAGCATCTGCCTATCTCGGCGCAGGTGCTTTTGCTTACGAGTTGAACGCTCCACCCCCCATATCTTCATGAAATTACAACAGGATACTCTGATATATCGTAGCTTCACAACAGAATTTCAGCTTTAAGCATCTCCTCTCTCTCTTCCCTCAGGTTTTCAGCTCTTCACAGCAATAAAAGGGTTACTCTCACCTCGGCCTTGCAGCTTTGCAGCTGGAATGTTGAATTTTTTCTTATCGCAGTGGAGAGGGGGGAGAGCCGAGCCGCTCCGGCTGCCCACGGCAAGGCAGTGTGGGGGGGGTTCCACGACTGGAACAGGTCCATCGACCCAGGATGGCCGTGGCCCGGCCCGGCCTGGCCCAAGCAGGGCCTGGCTGGGCCCGCTGGCCCCCACACGGGGCCTGCAGCCACTTGTCCCAGCGCCGGAAACGAGAGAGAGCTTGGAGGGGGAGTTTGCCTATTCTTAAATGTGGATCACAGAGGTGATCACAACTTTAAGTGGCTTAGAGAATTGTCCATATTCAAACTGGCCAGCTGGTAGGATCTATCAGTTCCCAGAGGAAACTGTAAGCACCCCTTAGCAAGGACGTCCCTTCCGGGACTATGCTTGCTAACCTATGACGGGATCTAAAGAAATATTTTTAAAATTTATTTGCCTGTGCTCATGCATGATAGTGAGTGCTTCTCACTATCATAAGAAGTGTACCTGCCAGAACCATTTCACTAGAATAGATTTCAGTAGGGTGGACTTGCTAATTACAAGTGTTCCAATCATGTTTCGAGTAACAAATAGCCTATACCCAGTCTTCTGTGACATAATGGATACTAGGAAATTGTTCTGTCAATTACAATTAGAGGGGTGAATACCATGGTGGAAGGTCACTCAGCCTTTGGCTGAACTGAATGAGTTTCAAGAAGATCCTTTTAACACTACATAATATTAATGTAACAAAAGAGTAGACCCTGGTGTAAAAGTACCAGTGGTGTCCACCAGTACTTTAAATTCTATTCTTTGTTATCTTTTTCTTCAGACTCAATTGTAACAAACATTAATACTAAACTGAAAATTTCCAATTCAGTTCACAAAATCCACTGAAAAAAAAATTAAGATGGCAGTCTCAATATTCATTCAAATGTTCAATTACTAGTACTCAGATTAAAACAAATTAAAAACCTCTCAGCCATATATTTTGCTGTATCTTTACTGCTAATTTTAACAAAAGGAAAAATAAATCTTCTTAATTTTTATTCAAAATAGTCATGGATTAGATAAATGATCACAGAAAAGCCTCACATGAAACATCTTCATGATCAGAATTTAGGTGAAACCTTCATACATATTAAATAAATTAATTCTCAGATCTGAGAAACACTTTATTGTCCTTCCAAAATAGCATAAACGTGTGCATTTACATACACACTGAAACATTTAGGATTCAGGCAGGCATTAGAGAATGGCAAAGACAGTGACAAATGCATTAAAATAAAAGGCAAATGCCACAATATTCAATTCACTGCACCACAGTCTTGAAAAATCAGTTATTTTAAATCTTTAATCCACTTTTACTGCTTTAATTGCAGACAGACAAATATGAAAACAAACAAACTGGGTTTTCAGAAACTGTTGTTTTACCTTTAGGTTCTTGGTTTACTATAAACAAGGCATTTTTTGAATTATCTTCAGTATGTTTTTCCCAAAAGAATTTCTTCTATATTTATTGTATTTCATTCTTTCTATTAACATAGTAGATCATTCCAAAGGCCTTCAAATTACCTCTTTCTTAATATTCATAGAATGGTTATGTTTGGAAGGGATCATAAAGATCATCCTATTGCAACCCCATCTCCGTCATGGGCAGGCATGATATCTGCTAGACCAGGTAACTCAAAGCCCTATCCAACCTGGCCTTGAAGATCCACAAGGACAACTTGTTCTAGTGCCTCATCCCTCTGATAGTAAAAAATTTCTTTCCAATACCTAAAGTAAACCTCACATCTTTCCATTCAAAGGCATTCCCCCTCATCCTATCACTACATGTCCTTGTCAAAAGTCCCTCTTCAGATTACCTGTAGACTCCCTTTAGGTACTGGAAGGCTGCTAGAAAGTCTCCCCAGAGCCTTCTTCAGGCTGAACAATCCCAAGTCTCTCAGCCTATCTTCACAGGACAGGTGCTCCAGCTCTGTAACTAATGTAGTGGCCCTCCTCTGGACTCGGTCCAACAGTTCTTCTTATGTTGGGGCTGGATGTAGTACTTTAGGTGGGGTGTCACAAGGTCAGCTCCCTTGACGTGCTGGCCATGCTTCTTTCAATGAAGCCCATGATGTGGTTAATTTTTTCATCTGCAAAACTATATTGCTCAGTCACGCTGACCTTCTCATCCACCACAACCCCCGAGTCCTTTTCCAAACTTTTCTTTACCCAATGTTTGAGATTGCCCTGAACCAAATTCCAGACTGTGCACTGGGTCCTGTTGAACTTTGTGAGGTTTACATGGGCCCACCTCTCAAGGTCCCTTTGGATGGCATCCCTTCCCTTTAGTATGTCAACTGCAGCACACAGGCTGATGCCGCTGGCAAACTTGCTGAGTGTGCCCTCAATCCCACTGCCCATGTCACTGGCAGAGATGGTCAATAGCAACAGTATCAACATTATATGTTGATAATTATTTCAGCCCTGTTCACCTCTTTACCTCTTCAATTCTTACTAGAGTAGTTACAAGTCTGGAAAAATATTATTTTATGGCAGAGACTTTTGGTGGATCAGATATCATTTAGAGAAGTAAAGAAATTCATACTGAAATACTCTGTGCCATTTTGACCCATCTTCATTGTACTGCAACACTGAGGTGGCCTTTTGAGACCTGCTCATCCCTGAGGAACACCACTCATTACTGGTCTCCACGTGGACAGAGAGCCATTGACCATTACTCTGAGAGCAACCATCCAGCCAATTCCTTGTCTGCTGGGTGGTTCATCTGTTAAATCCATGTCTCTCCAGTTCAGAGATATGAACATCTTATGGGATAGTGTCAAATGTTTTGCACAAGTCCAGGTAGATAATGTCCATTGCTCTTCCCTTATCCATCTATGCTGTAAAATAGAGGATCTGCTTCATGATCTTTCCAGATACAGAGGTGAGACTGATTGTCCTGTAGTTCCCCAGGTCTTCTTTTTTTACCTTTTTAAAAATTAGGAATTGTGTTTCCCCTTTTCTGGTTGGTGGGAACTTCACCAGTATGCCACAACCTTTCCAATATTGTAGATAGTACCTTAGCCCCTTGAGAGGAACCAATTTGATTTTTATTTATGCCTCAACATGCATTTACACATGGCACAAAAAATTATCATTTCTAGACAGCTTTTGAATAGCTCCAAGGACAGAAGCTCAACAATCTCTCTGGGTGTCCTGTGCCAGTATTTGGTCCACCTCGCAGTAAAATATGTTTTCCCAATTCATATAACATTATCATTTTTTTTCCTGGCAAAAAATTACAATCCTTAATTGTATCATGCAGTTCAGAGATTCCCCTATGTTTTACTAACATTGACGTACCTCAAGATAAAACAAGAGATAGTGTGAATTTTTAAATCTAATTAAGTCAACTGGAGTTTCTCTGTGGACTTCAAAAGCATGAAAAATTTACTGATAGTCTGATTTCTAGATAATCTTACAGCATTGGACCAACGGACAGCTGAAAATATCATGAATAAATAGACACAGATTACTTTGTATTTAAATTAAGTAGTATAGGTATTTCTCAGCTGTGCAACGTAGTACAACAGCATCTGGTTTCTATATACATTACTTTGGTGAACTTTTAGAATTCAAAAAATACAGAAACACCATTTTCCCTTAATTAAAAAAGTTATTTAGCTTGAAAATCTATGCTAACACTAATGATTCAGATAAATAACATCAATGGTTTTTCTCTAGAGCCAGGTTGCAATAGAAAGAGATAAGGTATCTTATATATCTGAATTTTTAGAGCACTAATGCTTTCCATTACCGATTATAATGAAAAAATCATGCAGGTCTGGAAGAAACTGTCACAATAACACCAATATTTTTATGTTGGTAACTTCTAACACAACTTTTTATATGTGCCTTATGATTTACTTGATAGTCTTACTGTACCTAATGGAGACCTTTAAAAGTACAAGAATAAATGGTTACTTTATTCATTTTTTCAGACTTATTTGCAATTCAGAAAATACTATTTCATTTCACTATCTGGCTATATAACTCTAAATAGAATTATACAGCTAGATCTATTCTGGCTATATTTTATTTGAAACCTGCTGGATTCTTGTCCAACAAAGTAGCTTCAAATTATTTCTTCAGATTTGTAACCCATTCATTAAAAAAAAAAAAAAAGGTGTGAAAGAACACTTTATCCATCAGCAGTATGTGAATGCCTAACAGTCTAATAAAGAAGATGAGTAACCTGTGGCTTTGACAACTTTATTCATTCACATTCTGTACATAAGCCCTCATTAGCTAAAATTATTATATGTTGGTTATTATTTCAGCCCTGTTCACCCCTTCAATTCTTACTAGAGTAGTTACAAGTCTGGAAAAGTATTATTTTATGGCACAGACCTTTGGCGGGTCAGATATTAATTAGAGAAGTAAAGAATTTCATACTGAAATACTCTTTGCCATTTTAACCCATCTTCATTGTACTGCAAGACCAACAAATTATTGAACATTCACTTGAAGAGAAGATCTAGTGAGATATAAATATCTGTCCTTTTCTTTTTTGTCATGAATTTGATGGTGTGCCTCCACTCCAGCCTCACCTTTACTTCCCATAACCCTGCTCAAGTAACCACCAGCAGCAGTTGTAATTGGGTGCACATGCTGATAGTGATTGGATAGGACTCCAGGTAGATCTGTGTGAGACAGCTAACACAAGAGCCAAGGCCTGACCTAAGCAATTCACCTAACCAGGGTGCTGGTCAAGAGCTGATTCAAGACAAGTCTGGAATAAACTAATATCTGTAGTCAACATGCAAATATGACCATAAGTTAATTATCTAATTCCATGAATAGTGGACAGCCCAGGGCCTGTTGAGTCCTCTGGCACAGAAATGAGCAGCACATCAGGACCTCCCCTTGAGAAAGGGCGCATCTCAAAGTTACTCCTCAAAGATGAGAGTTCTTTTTGCTGATACTAGATAAGTAAATTAGAGTAAGTTCACTCAAATTTTGAAATCTTAGCTAAAAGGATTGTGACATGAAGAGTTGAACAAGTCTGGCATTGAGTACGGATCCAGACACATGTAAACTCCTCTCGAGAAGGTGTAAGGGATGCCTTTCTCAACCTCATGTATCAAAAGGAGGGTGTCCCTGACAGTTTTGTCTGACCCTGTCCTCTCTGCAGTAAATATAATAGTGTACCTGGCCATCTAATCCTGTTAAATCACTGTCACATTTATTATTAGACTTCATTAAATTGCTGATTTATATCAATAAACATATTGTAACTTCCCTGTTACAAGTTAAGTGGGTCACTCCATCCACAACAAAGAAGCAACCTATTAAAGGCCTTATAGCACAAAGACACTTACTTATTTTCCAAAGTTGGGGAGAGAACAGAAATCTAGTCAAAAGGAACACAGAGAAGGTGGTCTTTAAGGAGAACAGTAAGTGCCCAGTATTGTGCTTGTTCCTTTGTTTTCATTCATGACTGTTTCTTCTTTCTCAGTATATGAACTTGCATTAGATGACAAAAATTAATTGTGTCTGAGAAATAGACAGTGGATTGTACTCAAAGCTAGATCCAAAAACTCATTCAGGTGTCTTCACCAGTAAGAAAAAGAACAAAATGATGGATGCTGATGAACAAAAACCCTCAAACAAAGAAAAACCCATATAGTCTTTCAGGGCTGGTTTTTTTTTGGAGGTTGTTTTTTTTTTTAAGCTATGGATGAGTGATTTTTTTTTTTGTTGTTTTAAAAATATAATTTTAATAAGACAAATGAAATACTTTCAGTGAAGAGTGTAAATAAATCAAACTACTACCTATGTTCAGTTCACATTTGAAATGAGAAAGTAAATTACATTATACTCTAATTATAAAAACACTCTGGCAGTTGAAGTAGTAATACTTTATTTAGTATCATAGAAGTTACTGAAATAATTGCTATCAACATACTGATAACTCTAATTAGAGTTCTGGAGACATACGTTAGTATAAAAAAAATGGTTGGAGGCAAAACCTTAATTTTGATTTTTCATACCTCATACAAACAAGAAGCTTGTTCACCAAAAACGGTATTCAGGTGTATTTCTGGATTGTAGCTTCAAATCAAAACCCTTCATCTATTACATTTTGTCTACATCTCTCAAAATACCCAGTTTCAGGAAAAAAAAAAACACACCAAAAAAAGCACTCTGTATCAGGATAAACTTTGACTTCCCTATCTTTCCCTGTTTCTTTCCCATTGGATTGTACCATTCACCAAGATAAGGAAAAACTCAAGTTTGAGCAGATTCTGTACATCCCTTAGAGTACACAAACTTCAGACATATTCAGAAATTAGGAGCTGTTCCTTTTAAACCTTCTGGGAACTTCCATATGTTAGACATGTACGTGTTTTGAGTACCTTTGACACAGGCTGTAAAATATTCATCATGTTGAAGCTATCTATGCCCTATAGATTCAAGGTTCAGGGAATATAAGAAGAACTTCAAAGGGCACTGCACCTTCAAACCTGAGTTTAATTAGTTATTTATTAACCTAGATTGATGGGTGAGGAAAAAATGAATGAAACCTGAATTACCTTTCACTGTATCTCCTCCTATGAATAGGAGAACTTCTCCACACTCACATGACTGTCACTTCTCAATGGATTCTGCTACTGATTTGGAAAATGCTGCCACTCAGGCAGGGGCCAACAGAAGGATCATCCAGGTCATCAGACAAACACACTCACTGAATTTTGAGTAGGGCCCCAGCAGAGGCAACAAGAAATTCCCACCACTGTTATCTTCTACCTTGCAGTGAGAGCCACAGGGTGCTAGAAGCTTGCTGTAATTGCTGCAGACACATCCTCAAGGAAGATGGCGCTGTCAGTCTTAAGACAAAAAGGAATATGGAAATGTGACCATAATAAGCAAAGATAAAGGATAAATACTAGATTCTAAGTACTAGACTATTCCCTAACTTTTAGGGAAGTTTTTCTGAATCAGATCATTCTGGCTATTTAACCTTTAAAACATCAAATGCACTAACAGTTGTTGGCTCTGTATGTGCATACATATATGGACCTTTTGTCCTCACAATGGACATAGTGTTCCAACTTTTACACACAGCTCAGATACACCAGCTGTGCACAGACTGGCCATTGAAATCTCCCTGTGAATAAGTACCAGATAATTCCCTCATCAGTCTACCATTAGTCCTATTACAAGAAGTCTAGACATTTAAATAAGCTGTAGAAGTTGTTTCATACAACTCACAGTTCTCTGTCCCCAGGCATACGGCACCTAGCTACATCCTCTTTTTCAGTTCAGTTCCAAGTTCCTTCTGCAGATACTTTTCATTGTATAAAATGAGAGCACAATAACAAAGGAAGCTGAGGTGCAGTAAGACAAAACTGATGAATAGTAGGAAAAATTCAAGTAATATGAATCACTGGGACTAGAGTGTGGCCATCTGAGAATTCTCACAGACCTAAATTTCAAAGTATCAGCATCATGGGTGAACTATGCCTTTTTAAAATACAGTTTCTTCTGCATGTAGTGAAGTCCATAATGGATTTCTGTCTATAAAAGAGAAGACAAAAATATATGAGTTAGAGGTTGGGCAGTTTCTACACCATTCCCTGGAAACCCAGGGCTCGATTTAAAGTCTAAGTAAGGTTGCTCCAGTTTTGTGTTCAGATTTTTGCTTTTACTCAGCCAAAATACTTGATAACAGAAAGCATGGCATAACTACAAACTAGGTAGCTATGTGAAATATGTAGCATTTCACATATACGTGGTTTTGTGAACTTAGTTGCATGTGCATCTTACCCAAGTTATTTTTGCTATTGTCAGATTTATAGTAATCATTTTACATCTAGTCCTGACTGCTCCTTCTGTGTCAGAGTTAATTTCCATGGTACAAGTTTTCATTTGAACTCACCTTTAGAATCAAACAGAATATAATGTTGACCAGTAAAACCTTCATATTTGGAGGTCTTTCCCAAAAAACAACCTCCCATTCCTAAGCATTTGGCAATGCGGAAAAAATATAAAAATTAATTAGAAGAACACAGTTTAAAAAGGAAGTAGATAAGTGCAAAACATGTTGTAGGTATCTGATGACTCTAGAATTTGTATAAGCATTCAGTTACCTATAGGCTGTAGAAGCTTTAACTAGGATTGAAAAACATTTTAAGAAATCTAGACATCTAACATATTTCTCTGCCTATAAGCTGTGTGACTATACTCTCTGGGTTCTCCACATAAAACCAGTACAGAATTAAGCACCTAAGAAAAGCATCTGGCCATAGCCAGAAAAAAAAGAAAGTTACTTAAATCAGGAAAGATGGAGGAGAAATGAATGTTTCAGGGCCAGGTATGGTTTCTTTACATGAGCACAACTTTTAGGATGACATATATACTTGTCTCGTCCCATAAACACACAGTAGTTACTTTTTTTCCCCTCAGTAAATTAAACACAAGTGCAGTTGTAAGAAGTCAGATTTCTTGAAATCTGAATGTTATAATCTAAATATATACATTTGTATTTGCTGGCAACTGCTTTATTTTTAGAGGTCAAAACATATTTTAGAACATATGAAAAATCTACTTAATTAGATGAGTGCAGTTCCTGTAACAAATTACTGCTTTTTTAACATATACATATTCCTTGGAGATGTTTAAATACAAGTCACCTGTTGGACATAATTTATCTGAATTTTTGTTGACACAATTCTGGACTCTTAATTTTGGTTTCATTAAATTACCCAGTAAGATTCACCTTCCTCTCCTCTCCCTGCCTTTTTTTTTTTTTTTTAACTGCAATCAATCCAAGATGAAGTTATTTAAAATATATACTAACAAACAGAAAAAGTTAAGTATTTTGAAAATTAGGTGTTTAAATGGAACATTCATTTTTAAGAGCTTTTTTTTCCTCTTACCTGAACCAGTGATTTTCACAGTCCTATGACAAGCATATATTCTTTTCTGTCATAGGAAGAAGAAAAACTTTGAAATGGGTGAGAAGATTCATTGACTGTTGGCTTAGGCATCTTAACTGCCTTGTTTCATTAAGCGAAACCTGAATTCAGACAGATTTGAGGCTAAGGAGAAAGAAAAGAGAAGGAAAAGGGAATTAGGAAAGGGCCAAGAGAGAGGCAATAGAGGGCAGGGAGAAGCAGAGGCAGGAAAGAGACTGTGAAGCTCACTGGAGAATGACTTCATAACTGATAGTAGGCTGAATTCAAAAAGACCTGTCTGCCTTGTCAAAGAGGCAGTAACTCATTCTGCCAGGGGCAGTGGTTTGTTCTTGCTGGCTCATTTTTACAATAAATTGGCTTGATAATTCATGTCAGCTTTTCTTGCAGATTATAGTGAGAGTGTAGCGCACATGAAAAAATAGAATGTATTCTGCACAGTGGAACACTCTGTAAGAAGTATATTATTCTATACCACTGACCATTCAATGAAGATGTATGAATAAGCTCTTTCCTCATAGGCTGCAGGTTCTCTGTCTTCAATATTGTTCCTCAAAACCAATTAAAAAATGCATCCTTGTATCAAGGTGAGGTGTAAGGCTACAAAAAACTCACTCAACAAGACTTGTAAAAGGGCTTATGGTTGTTCATGTATTCCAAGTTAGACACATGGGAGAAATATCAACAACATATTCTCAAGGGGTCAAAACAGCAAGGAAAAACTTTACTGACAACTTCAGAAAAACAGAGAACTTTGGCAAAAGGGTTACTGCAATACCCAATCAACACAGAACACTTCTCAAGGCATTACCTTATCCCATTCATCTTAGCAAAATCTACACCCATTCAATTTTAAGTCATTCAAAATTCCAAGAAAAGGAAATTGGAAAAAAAAAGACAGACACAAAAGCTATAGAAAAGGACAACATAGCTACCAACTCCTGGATTCCAGCAGTATTCAACTGATAATAAATTACAAGAGAAAGTAGGTTCAAGACACATACTTACCTCGTGTTCAGCTTTAAATACCCCTTGGCCTTCCTGGGCCCTTCCCCCTGGTGGGATTTCTGGTCATTTGGCCACTCAGGAGCTGGGTTAGGAGCTCCAGGGGCAGGTGTGCAGCATTGCCTCCAGTGTGACAGGAATTAGCAGCCACTCCCAGGCTGGGATACAGGCTCTAGGGATGGGGGATGTGGAGCACTTCCTCACCAGGGAAGGCCCAACCTGACCCTTTCCCCACATACATGCACACCAAAATGTCTTGAGACATCAATATTTCCAGCCTCTCATATGAGGGAATTTGGATCTATACCTCATGTCCTAAACAGGCACAAAATCCTAGGATTTTTAATTTCTCAGGTGAAGCAAATTATTAAAATCAGCATGTGTTTGGGAGTGGTCAAACAGCTAATTTAATGCAACAGTTGCATTTTGCTTATCTCTCTATCACCCTAGGAAAGAAGTTTAAAAAAAAGTAATAAAAAAAATTCAGATATATATTTTTTCATCAAAGCCAGAAACCTCAGATAAACACCTTAAAAAAACCCCATTATTTTTGTTTATCTCATCAAAATGAGAAGACAATTGGAAATGTTGGGGAATTTTTATGATAGTCCTTGAGGGTAATTAAACACTTGTGCTAAATTTTCTCTTTTTAACATTAATAAGCAATTCATTTAAAAGTCCTACCACTGAAAGTGGTTCTTCAAGGAGTCTACAAAGATTTGTCATAAGCTGAATCTTTGTGTACACTTGCACCAGCACAAATCCTGTGAGCATTACAGAGATGCCTTAGCCTGGCTTTGGGTCCGTCCCCCAGGCATGGTCGGCTGCCCAAATATAATGTGACCACGGTGCTATAGGGATTGCTTCAATATAAAGCTGTGGATGTTCCTTAGCTTGTCACCAAGGGAAATACTCCCTTATACACCATCTTTCTGTCTCCAGCATTCCTGTCTCCAGTCATTTTACTCCTTCTGCAGTTGGGCCTTCTTGCCCTTCATGCTAGATCATTCCCTGGTCACAAATTACTACTGCTGAGCAGTTGCCCATTGAATTTCCCCTTTGGATGTCTGGAGAAAGACTATGCAAAAGGCTATTCAAGGAGTTTAAGTTAAAAAACCTTTGAACAAATAGTTCTTCAGACATCAATTAAATTTATGACAACCACAAAAGCAGTATAGTCCTTTGTATTACAAGAACAAAAGAACTTTTTACCTATTATCTGAATTATCACCTCTTCTAAGGGTAGTACTTAAAAAAAACAGTGATATTTGAAATAATAATGAAAAAATTCTTTATTTTAAGTGTAGTGTATTGCAGGTAACAGCTGCAAAACCATGAGGGGAAATAATGGCACTAGTCTTCAAAAATGGATAGGGTTTTCTTTTGCATTTGTTTATTTTTGTTATCATGAATTGCAAAATAATGATATTAATAAATTAGTAAGTAAGAGGAAAACTGGTCAAGTTAGAGATTGCTCTGAAATTAGAGATAAACTAAATGCTGAGAATAAAAGTATTTTCTTAGGTCTGCTTACAGATGTTTATGCATGATGCACTTTTTTAGTTAGAACAGTAAGAGACTAAGATGGTACATCTGAACTCTTTTCCGCCCTTGACTGCCTATTTTTCATTAGTAACCCAATATCATCCATTACAAATATGATTTTGTTGGGATTTTTTCCCTGAATTAATATGAAAGATAGTAACTCAATCTAGCATTTCAGAAAGCAAGCTAGTCCCTTGAAGTGCTATAGATGAATTGTGCTTATTTTACAGCCTAGGTCTATATCAGTATATTCCTCTATATTTCCCCAGACACACATTTAGTCATTCATCTCTCTGTTTAGAACATGCTATTCAGAGAGCAGTGTTTCAATAGCCACTAAATTATTTCAAGAAATTTACTGGAGCATTAGTTATATCGGCTTCTTCTTTTAAGTTTGTAAATAGAAATTTGGTTTCCCAAAAATCTATTTTTGCTTTAATATATTTCAGATTAAAAATATGAGAAAGAATACTGTTCTGCCCCTTTGAGTTGCTGGTTTTAATAAAGGATAAATTTATGTCTATCTTTGAAAGGTTTCATACTGTGGTGTTGGAAAATGTATTGTGAACCTCTTGAAAACCAGCATACATCTGAGATTACTGTAGGTCACTAGCCCCATTTGGGTCACATCAGGGTTGAGCTACAGATGTTTTAAATACTGTCACTTTTCATCATTTATATTTTAATGGTCAGGCACTGCTGATGCATTTTGATGCTAGAGGGTGAAAAAGTCTATTTTGAAATACCAGCCATGTAAAGTTGAAAAGCCTCCCCCAGCACACTATATACACTCAGATAGCAGGGGACTTTATCAGAGAGGTGTTGAATTAAGCCTGGTTAACTTAGATGAAAGAACTCATCTCTTGAACAGGATGAACACAATTTGTGCTACCAGATTTCCTTCATATACCCCAGCACTCCGCTGATTTAAAGAGGATGTTAAATTAAAGCTATAGCATAGCAGCAGGGAGATGGTTCCAGCAGAGACGGCATTAAAATTAACTTTATTATAGCAAAAGCTGTTGCATAAGAGACTGAGAGGGCAGGGGGGATGGGGTTGAGGCTGTGTTTAGTTCTATGATATAAGCAATATCTCTGACATTTATGAAGATGATGATAATGTTTCAGTAAAGTTTTAATCAGGTAGTCAAAGTTAAAATGAGCCAATTTTACTGCTACTACAATAAATGACATAATCTCAGAAAAAGAAATATGGGGTGTGGATTCTGATCTCAATAGCGCCTGGCAGGTCCTTGGTATCTTTTGCTGTTATGAGAGGCAGTTCCTTGCAGTCCTAAAGACTTTTTCTAAACTGTGAGACCTTTTTTTTTCTCCCCAGGGAGGTCCATGTGCAAGTCTCCCAGTTAGCCAGGCATCTAAGAAACTTGTTGGATCATAGTAATCCATATCTGAGTGTTTCTTTGTTCATACTTGAATGTTTCTTTCAGGGCAAAGTAGACTCTTGTGGGGAATAGTGTGCATATATATTTTGTTCTGGTGTGAAACCATCATATGGCTTCATCTGCTCACTCAGTTAATAATAATAAAATAAAAAGACAATATTTTATGTTTAGTTTAGACCTACATGTTAAAACTCATCTGACTTCAGGAGTACTTCCTATTTATGGAGAGAGCCCACTTCAGTTCATAGCATCACAGAATCACAGAGTAATAGAATCACAGAATTACAGACTCAGAGAGTGGTTGAAGTTGTAAGAGACCTTTGGAGCACATCTAGTCCAACTCCCCCTGCCCAAAGAGCTGGATGCCCTGGACCATGTTAGGGTGTCCTGGACCGTGCCCAGATGGCTTTTGGATACCTCCAAGGAGGGACACTCCACAGCATCTCTGGGCAACCTCTCCCAGTGCTTGGTCATGCTTAAAGTACCTTGATGTTCAAAGGAAACTCCCTGTGCTTCATTTTCTGTCTGTTGCCTTTGGTCCCTGTGTACCCCTGAAAACCACCTGGCTCTATTGCCTTTGCACTTTCCTTCAGGTAATGAGAGAAATTGATGAGATTTCCCATGGTCCTTCTCTTTTCCCAGCTAAAAAGTCTCAGACCTCTCATTCTTTCTTTATATTGGAGTTATCTATGTCCCTTAATCATCTCTGTAACACTATCAGACTATCAATACCTGATTAATAATTCGGGCAACAGATTAAATTCTTCAGAAGGTATATGTTTGTGAATTATACTCATTAGAAGAAACATTCAAAAATTTGGTCTATTGAGAAAGGTTGACAATAGAAAAGAAACTCAAAGGTTTTGACTTTTCCTCATTTCTTGTAACTTTATTTTTGAGCCTTCTTGAAATGTGTACATACGGTTTAGGATTAAAACAGTGCTTCTCACTTTTTAAATGA
Organism: Corvus kubaryi; assembly: GCF_017639235.1. Lineage (NCBI taxonomy): Eukaryota > Metazoa > Chordata > Aves > Passeriformes > Corvidae > Corvus > Corvus kubaryi. The sequence goes on along the minus strand of NW_024580667.1, from coordinate 40,097,359 downwards.
ACTTATTTTGCTTAAAAAATTACAGTTTTTGCAATAAAAACCTTCTTTTAACCTCAAAGCTATAAAGTCTTACAGAAGAATCTGTAACAGACAGCTTAAAGATTTAGTGTCAGGATGAGCCACAATGAACTCCTCCTTTGTTTTTGACATTGTTGATAAATTCAACAGTGCACCATTAATCTATTAAGATAATACTGTTTTTCATCAAATAGAGTGCTAGAAGGGGTTGGAGTTATTATTATGAAAATCTGTTTACTGCATAACACACAATTAATGCTTTAGTCTCATATAGTTCTTAGTATCTCAAAATTTTCTCTACAAATATTATGTTAATTCAGTCTTTACTGATATATGTGCATCTTTGCTGATATCTATACTGATAAATATGCATTCATTAGGAAGATATATCTTGTGCTTCCTTTCTCAAGAGGATGGAGTTTCCTCACTAAGAAATGCCTGAAATTTTTTTTGAGACGTTCTTAAAATCTGTAAGAATCACTGAAAACTCAAAATCACTATAATTTCCCAGATTTGAACTACATTTTAGGTTATACATGGCTTCATTTTACCCTTTTCAAGACACTGTGAGAATGTTACTATTTCTTTCTTCTTTTGGGAGTTAGAGAAAGGTTTTATGATTTTAGGCAGGCATTGAAACTTCTGAGAGTTGTTATAGCAAATCTGTGACAGACATGAGTGGTAATATACTCCACTTTTAACTCTTCTGCCTGTGAAGATAAAGAATTTCTTACAGTTTAATGTTGTATAATAAAAAAAAGTCCTTATTATTTAATATTTTATCATAGCTGCAAATAGGTTAAATCCTTGTCATAGTTTAACCTTTGCTGGTAACATAGCACCATCACTCACTCCTCCCACACCAGACTGGGGGAGAGAAAGGGAAAAGTAAGAGTGAGAAAACTCATGGGTTGAGATGAATAGGTTGAGATGAATAGGTAAATCAAAAGCTGTGCACTCAAGCGAAGCAAAACAAGGAATTCATTCACTGTTTCCCATGGGCAGGCAGGTGCTCAGCCATTTCCAGAAAAGCAGGGCTCCATTGCATGTAATGGTTACTTGGGAGGACAAATGCCATCACTCTGAATGTCCTTCCTTCCTTCTTCACCCAGCATTCTATGCAGACCATGATGTCATATGGTATGGAATATCCCTTTGGCCAGTTGGGATCAGCTGTCCCAGCTGTGTCCCCTCCCAGCTTCTTGTGCACTCTCAGCCTTCTCTCTGGTGGGTTAGGATAAGAAGCAGGAGAGACCTCAGCTATGTGTGAGCACTGCTCAGCAGTGACAGAAACATATCTGTATTATCAACACAGAAAAAGTCCAAAACATAGCCCCATACCAGCTGCTATGAAGAAAATTAACTCTATCCCAACCAAAAACAGCACAGTCCTTCAGTGCAAACACGGGAATACTTTTAAAACTTGACTCAATGAAAAATAGGAGAAGAGAAAAAGGAAAAGACAAGGACACAGACTCTAAAAAAGATTAACTATTTTTTAGAGTGGAGAGTAACCACAGTGCTGTGGAGGATTAAAAAGCCCATGCAGAGTAGGAATTCCACACAACACCTATGCTGAAAATATAGATAAAGTTTAAATAATGAATAGTTAAGACGAGATTAATCTTGTGCTCTGGAGGATAGGTTACTCAGTCATTCCCTAGGCCTACATACAATAGTCCCATGGTCATGACAGATACCATCAAAACTTATAAACAGCTGGGCTTCTTGTATCATTTTTCCTTACAGGGAAATTTTTTAAAAAGTAAAAAATGAAAACGATGGTGATTAATGCAGCATCAAAGGAGACACATTTAAAAAAAAATCAAGTAGAAAAATCACTAGATGAAGTAAAAAGAAATCAAAAGGATTAACATGAATAAGGCAGGGGGAAAATTCCCCGAGGAATGGAGGGATAGTACAAAGTGGTGGTGGTGGTGGTGACTGGCATACGCCGTTACCTAAGGTGCCTAAAATGTGTGAATGGTGAATGTGTCTTATGCAGTGTCTTGCTAGTATCTTTCTGGAAGCATAAAATATATAAATCAGAATAAATCATTCCAATGCAATTCCACTTCAAAAAATGATCAGTAGAAAAATACATACTTTATCTCTCTGAGAGTATTACATGTCCATTTGGCCATATTTTGAGTAGAGTAATATCCTGGGTAGAGGTTGTTTTGCTCTTTTCTGTAGATTTCATAGCAAGATCAGAAAATACATTATCGTCCTATATTTTCTTCAGTATACGCAATGAAATTTGATTTTTATTGCCCAGATTTTATTTATTCCGATCTTGGATTTGCTAAATTTCTATACGTGTCACGACAGCAGCCTTTTCTTAGAGGCAAGCAGTGGAAGAAGAAACTGAATTGTGTCAAGAGTTTTTCATGTTATCAAAGTTCTTAAGTCTCTTAACTGCAGGCTTTCAGATATCTTTCAGGAGATGATTAAGTGATGTCTTATACAAGTTACATGGCTTCTGTTTTGTATTACTGAGAATAAAGAGTGTGTTACAACTCTTTATGAGGTGCTTACGATTATGTGTTTTCACAAATAGATTAGATGAACCTAACAGCTCTTGGAGTAGAACAGTAAATGCCTAATTGCTAGGGAAGTTCATTCCATAGTTCTCAATCATTCTCTCACCAGTTGCCAGAGACTGAAAATAGTTCATGCCTCAAACATTGATATAAAGTTTTGCTCATTATAAAGAAGCTACCACCAAAGAAGCCTCCCTGAAAAGTGGGACTTTGGACTGAAAGTCAAACTGATGATTAGATAAAGGGACACATTGTTCAGCCATCTCAGGCTGAGGGAAAGGTGTGCATCCACAAAAGGCCAAAGCCACCAGCTGCAACTATCCCTGGTTGAGTTTGGGGTGGGGGGAGAACACAGCTCACAGAAGCCAGGTTTACACAGACTCCCCCCAACTGAGGGGGGAGGAGGAGGTTTTGGGTACATGGTGCACCAGAGGCAATAAACACCCATCCTCCCATTACACAAACTGGCCCAGCTGTGGAACCCCCAAACCCACAGGGCACATCCACAGGACTTTCACATGAGAGACAGCTGAGGGGGTGCCTTAATCCATCAAAGACCTCACCGAAGTGCCCCCCTGAGTCATCCCTGAAGCCTTGTGCCATAGGACTGCATGGGATGCAACAAACCTGGAGTATGTTGTAAGAGACAATGGCAAAATCCACCCCACCCAGGGAGGTGCCTGGGTTTTCCTACCTGGCCTGAGCACATATTAGCACATCGGATTCTATGCTTTTTGGGGGGATCTTCACCACCAAGAAGATCAGCTGGAGAGGATCAACAGAAAATCATTGGGATCCACAGAGTGATGATATTTTCCTTATTTTGTCCCAGTCACTCTTTTTCTGTCCCCCCCAACTATTTCTTTCTTTCTCTCATATTTACTATCAAATAAAGCCCATACTATTTTCACTGACATATGGTCTCGTTTGCACCTTAACTGGGGCAGAGGCATTTCTGAAGAACCTTAATAATCCGATCATGACATCAGTAAATATCAATGTGGCTGGGATTTGTATCTTCACTTAACAAACAGAAGATAGAAAAAATCCATTACCTTGCATGCCTAACTTCCTTAAATTAAAAGGTTTGAAATGACTGAGAAATGGAATTTTTTTTTTACCTTTTATAAAAGATTCATAAGGCTTTCATGATTCAGTGAGATCACTGAAATATTATTTTGTTCAGTATTAAAATTTAAGCTATGTTTTGACATTTAAAAGATGCTTAGGGCTATGAATAAGTTGCTGCACTAAACAGAAAATATGCTGTGCTATGCTTTGCTGTGCAGGTATAAAAGAGCTGTTTCACTTGGTTTCTTTTATGCTAACAGCAATTCTGAAGCTTTAATTCCCCATTCAACACCTGGAAGAGCTAGAAGAGTTAACAGATCCCATTGATCATGACTTAGACTACAACTGGTTCACTTGTAGGTATACCAGTTACTGTAATTATTATGTTATTTAGGATGTTGAAATTTATTTTAGGGACTATTGGTTACACCAGCTTTTATAATTTCAAGGAAGATCAACATTTTCAAGTACTTCTTTCATGCAATTTTGACACAGATGTTTGTCAAGTATTTGAGTATGTGGTTATTCTGTCTTTCTAGCTTATGTATAACCAGGAGCAACATATCTGGAATTTGAGAAGAAGATTATTAAAAGATAGATTACATCCTTTATCCTTTATGTGAGGGAAAAATGTCTTTGTGAAAGAACTGTCCTGTTCTGTAGAACTGTCAGCAGGATAGCTAAAGGCCAAAATTTACAGTAAAATTCCTTTCAAAAATATAGTTATCCATCTCAGCAAGCCACATCGAGATTCTGATTCTGCCAAGTGCACTGTCTAATAACACAAAATTATTTTTCTGATTTCTGCTTGGTAGTTATACGTGAAATTGCCTAGTAGTGAACAACTACAAGGCAAGATAAGGCAAAAATTTTGCTTTTGTTTATTTAAATGAGCTTGTCTGAAATGTCAAAATTAAAGTACTATATACACTTCAGGCTGAAGGACTGACTGAAGACCTCTCATCTGCATGGACTAATACAGTCTTGAGACTGAATTTACACAGAAGATGATATTCCAGACTCTAGTACAGTCCTTTGGCTGATTCAGGCAACATCCTGCCTCTTGCATGCTTCAATCCAGGAGCAAAGCCTTGAAAAAATACCCAAATGACATGAAAATCTCCTTGATGTAACTGATTAATTTTTTATATGTCTAGTTTTCATATGAAAACCACAACTTTTTGGTTTTGCAACTGTATTAAAGAATAAGGAAAATTAATTATTTCTTTGCATTACCAAACAAGAGAGATTAGGTAAAGTCTTTCATTACTGCTACCAAAATGCTGAGGTTTTTAAGAATTTTGCTATCCAGTCAAATATTTAAGTTTTTTTATAATAAAAAGAAGTAGAAACTAACAAATGAGATAAACCATATGTCTATGTCAATTTTACTTCATATAACAATTGAAACTAGCAATCTTTAACTACCCCATCTCATTAAACAAACCAGTTCATTAAACATATCAGTGCTATATTAGAATTTTACAAATTATATTTTGTGAAAGTTAGAGAAATTTAAGGAGAGGATTTAAGGAGACTCTAGACATGCTAGGGCTATGTCTCCAGGGAAAGCTATCCTAAGGAGAAAAGCTGCTCTGTGCTTCAATGAAGCCTATCCTCCATTATACAAGAACATTTCCTATTCTCTGGGGTCCTGTGTTGAAAATATCCTGGTGAAATTCAAAAAATAAGTCCTAGTTTTCCATACAGCTGAGGCAGAAAATATCATACATATCCCTCTAGCATCTGGAGCATTAATTATTTGAAGAACGTCATTCATGAATTATCTTGCTTGATAAATTCAGAGAAAACTACTCAAATCAGAAAAGAGTTCCATAAAAGTCCAGGCATTGGTTGAGAAAGTACTACTGTTTCTTGGGAATTTTGTCTGTGTGTACATAAATACATATATATATACATATACGTGTGTGGGTGTGTGTGTGTATAATAGTTACACATATCTATTATATGTGTGTATAAAAATATAGAGAGATAAATTATACATATATACTTATGTATGTAGATGTCTCTGTGTATATGTATATGTGTGTATAATATACAGATATGCACATGTAATATTTTTTAAAATGATAAAAGAATCCACCTAAATACCCCATAATACAGAGATTTGAGAGACAATTCCTGTATTTTCTAAACTTTCATCTTCATACATGGAATGGCACTGACTTAATTCTGCGGATTTAGCACCTACCAGACCAGACTCAACTTACCTAATTTTAGCTACTTTAATATGCAAGCATCTAGTGTCATCTACTTTATTAGTCTTCCTCTACTAGAGGAGAAGGATCATTTATGTAGTTTATTTAATTAATTTCATCTTATCTTTAGAATGGAATTACCTGTCTTCCCTACAGAAAGTTAAGACCTTAGGTTAGAAAATCTGCAACTCTAAATTTAAAAGAAAAAACAAAGAACAAAACCCCGCAACTATATTGAAACAAATCTTAGCCTTACTTCTGTTTAGTTCACTGTAGCCAGGTTCTGATACATTAAGCAACAGCATACCACCGTGGAATTTCTCAAAAGTATAATAAACAACATGATAAACAATGACTTCAGATATAAAACACAAATCACTTTACTTTACAAGTTAAAATAATTTTTAGGGAAGAGATTGCTTCAATTACAAGCAGATTGTGTTTTGCACAATGAAGAGAAATATTTCCTTCAAGGCAACAATGAATATGACCTATTTCAAATAGGAAGTTGAACAGATTTTCATACTAAAAGTACTTACTTTTTCTATTTACTAAGTGCAGAGAGCAACTATCTCCTAGTAGATATATCTATAAAAGTATAGGTAGCCAGAGGAATACTGCTACCCCAGCATGTGACATTTGTTGATCATGATCTATAATTTGATTTTTTTTTTTTAATATTAAACATGTTTCTTTGCTTTGCTTCATAATTCAATATGTAACTAGACCATGAATAAAAATTTGGATGGCTAAAAGATATGTCTTAAAATTGCAACATATACAGTATACTTTAACATAGACAGTATGCTTAATATCTTTCTTTCCCAACACATATATACAAATATGTTACCCACCAGTTCCAAGAAGACCAGAACAAACCTTGCTTAATTTTAGAGTGAATTACAAATGGCATTTATTATATAACTACAGAGGCAGTAAAACATCCACTGTTCTAAATGCCCATGTGCTATTAAAGGCTACTATTACTTTGCTTTTATGAGCTGCTGATAACGGTATTATTTTTAAATTACAATTTACATTAGGTACTTAAGATGTCAGCTCACACATACTGGTTTTGCTTTTATTCATAGTTTTCAGGCAGAAATTCATTATTGACTGATGGCAGTGCTCTGACACTATGAAAATAGCTATTAAATAATCCATTTACTACCAAATTAATTTAGCAGTTTTAGATTGGTCATTTAGATTGATAATAGCAGTTGCTATTAAAAATAGCAGACATAAGTGCACTCCTCACACACACTAGAAGACTCAGGATATTTACCTTTCAGGTTATCTTTTTTCTATATCCTGAAAGTTCTTCACAATATAAGGTCTTGATGTTATGAAGAACAGGAAAGTGTTTTTAGTCTTTGGCTGCTTTCAGTAACAAGCAATATCTCATCTTTGCATGGAGATTTAATCTTCATAAGATTAATATTTGTATGCCAAATAGTACATTATGCTTTTTGTAAAGTAAAAAAGTCCACTTGTGGGATGTCTTATTCTTGGAGTCAAAGACATGAAACAAAGATAAGCAAAGTTTCTAAGAATGTGCATAATTGATGTGCAAGAATAATAATGTATTATTTCTTTAGATCTCAAATTTGCTGAAGATCCTTACAGGTTTTGCTGTAATGTACCTGGTTTGTATTTATTTTCAGTCTCATGACATTTTTGGGAGACCCTTGTGTCTGCTATTGACTTCTCAGATTCATTTCAAGTCCTAGTTAGATAGCAAACCAGACTGGATTGTAGAAAAAGCACTGTGGCTCAATGCAGAGTAAGGTTGTCTTCCCATTGCCTTTACTCTGTAATCCATAATTAATTATCCATCCTCTACCATTTTTAAATCAAGCCTAAATACAGAGTCAAACATTCACAGATTAACTAAGGCTTTTATTTAAACATTATTTAAAAAAAACGCTGAAGGAATCATTACAAGCTGCACATTGGGAAGAATAGCATCATAGAAATGTAAATTATGAAAACAGTTATAAAAAACATAACAACTTGATGGTAAAGTAGACCAAAATGAATTGTTTTCTTTTGAAAATGGAGATGTGTGACAACAAAGAAAAAAAAATTCATGAAAAAGTTATGTTTACAGAGTCCTAGATAAAGTATTTGTGACTTGGTGGAATCAAAAGTCATTGTTAATGAAAGGTGACATTTGTGTGTTATTCTGTAGCTGTAAGGTTTATTGGCATTTGCTTAACAATTATGATGATTCTATCAATTTTACACTCTAAAAATGTAGAAAGGATGATACAATACCAAAATATTTGTAGCAGATAAAGATAAAATAAACTTCCTTCCTTTCAGAGAAAAAAAAATACCAAAGGAAATAAAATTCTACCTATTAAACTGCTAACCTTTGCATGAATTCCAAAGTGTTTAATGAAGTAATTGCTACAAGCTGAGGTTGTGTGAGACTCCTCTGCTAGGTATATTAATCATAAGATGTTAGAAGCCACAGATCATTACAACCAAAATGTTATAAACCCTGAGTTCTCAGCTTCATCCAGAAAGAGCTTTGGGGGGGTTTTGTTTATGTTTTGTTGTTGTTGTTGTTTTGTCTGTTGGGTTTTGTTTGGGTTTTGTTTGGGTTTGGTTTTTTGAAACTGTTAATGGAGAAAGTTGACCAGATGGATTTTGTTGGGATGAAAGGTTGCCATTGTGATAAACAGGTAAAATATGCAAGTTTTGCCTTTAAGGCTGTTTCTGGAACAACCTCATTCTGTCTATGGATAGGTGTAAATCAGAAATAATTCCTATGGCATAATTTTATAATGGCTTTAAATTAACAGTTAACTTTCATTTCATAGATAAAATGATAAATAAAAAAAGAACATAACTTTAAAAATTCACTTCCACTTCACATAGCAAATGTGACATACTATCAGAAGCATTTAAGTAATGTTGAAATAATTTCTAGTTAAAAGTCTTGGAAATTTTATTTATAGAGAGAAATACCATTTCTTTTTCTTATCATTTCTACTTATATTTATATTTTAACTGGTTTATGTTAGTTATTCCTAGTTATGGTTTAGTGGATGTAGTGTCATTTGGTCAAATATTGGCTTTGGTGATCTTGGAGGTGTTTTCCAAATTCTGTGTTTCTGTTCTATGACTTTTAATATATTTGATTGTTCACAGAAAAATGAAGTTATATTAAATGGGCCATCAATTTACAGGGCTGTGTACAAAAAACCCAGTTTATTTTAAAAGGATTTTAAACAGTAAAGTGTAAGATAGAATTCGCATTGATGGTAACTTTGTCATAATGGCCATGGATCGAACAGGAAAAAATGAGCCTAGCAAACCTATTATTTGTCCTTTTCACACAAATTATAGTTCTTTGGTTGGTGGAATGCCCCAATACTCAACTGAAATGTGAGTGACTAATTCATAGGTGAAGACTCAGTAAAAACATATTCAGTTTGAGGGAGTTTTTTCCCCTTGCTTTCTAGAGTTTGCAACAGGATTTTGCTTGAAAAGCCTTCTCAAATCCCAGCTGCAGCAAGTCCTCTTTCATAAGTATTTGCAAGTTTCTTACTCTAATGTATGAGTTGAGTAGGAATTAGAGAGAACCTGGTAGTCATATACAGACTTCAAAATGCTGTCTCATTCCCTTTCTGTAACTCTCTCTCCCCCTTTAACCGAGAATAGCTTAATGTCTTTGGTCTTTTATAGGACTTTCTATGATCATTCTATGACCCTTTTATGATCTCTCTGAAAATCCATCATGAAATAGATTTAAATCTCCATTGTGTGTCTTTCATGTGCTATTTGACTATATCTGTACTACAGGGGATGGGGCGGGGGAAACCAAGCAATAAAAAGACAAACCAAAAACAAGTCAGCAATAACTTGTTGGTTTTCAGACCCACACTTCATGTCTGTAGAACTGAAACTCTTATGCCTTCCTTTCATGTAGGAAATAATATCCCCATTTAAGGAAAAACCTTTGTCCTCATGAGGTTGTGTTCCAATTTCCCTAAGAATGTCAAAGCAAATTAGAGAATGTCAGGTAATTATGCTGAGAACTGAACTTCCAAACTGTGGTTCAGTTCAAACTACTAACATATATTACCAAATTTATATTACCAAATTTCCTGCCTTTTCAGTCCTAGACTTTTAAAGCTGGCATGTCACAGTTAAAAATCCACTCAGAAGAGAAAATACAATCCGAGAGAGGAAGAAAAACTATTTTTGTGATATTTACAGAAAATATGCCTCGGTAAAATTAAAACACATCTTTAATGAGCTAAGAACTTCTCCATAATCTCAGTGAACTCTTTTTATGTGATTTTTTTATGCCTATGAGTTCTAGAATAATTAAAATACTTCTACTAAAATCAATTATTGTCTTTGGCTATAATAACACAAGAAAGCAAAGTTTTTTGCTTTTTAAAATTTTTTCCAAAATTCTGGTTTTAGCTACTTAATCTATTAAAGAATATATTAACTAAATAGGTTAAGAAGTGCCATTATGTTATTTTAAAATTGAAAAAATGTAAATGTAAAGGTAAAAATTCACATTCAGTAGACATAAGCCTGAAATTTATTGATAAAGGCAGTGAATTAGTTGGTGTAATTACCTGTAAAAGTTTTCAGAAATAAGGCTCAGTGTGAAAACTTTCTGACTACGTTTAGATTTTTCTTGTATCGATACACGACTGCTGATAAGAGCCCCAGTTAAATTTTACATTAGTGTTAGATTTAATGATGATTATTTATAGTATGCAGAGGCTGCTAGGAAGGTGATACCATTTGTTAATTTCTTCTAATTTTCATTTCTTTTCTTCTTTGTCTCTGTTTCGTGAGTTCTTTTACTCAGAGTTTGGATTAAAATGCAGGAGATGCCAGGTTGTTCTTCGGACTTAGATGTTTATTATTTTCTTATCTATAGCACAGCTGCACAAGACGTGCCTCTAAGTTAACAAGGTGGAAAATGGCTCCAAGTTCTAACTTCCAAGGCCTTTTAAGGTCCAAATCACCCAATTATGGAATGCCAAGTAATCTATTTTTACTTATAATCCAATAACTAACTATTCATGATCAGCACTGAGGGTTTTTTGACCCAATATCAGAACACCTAGATTTGTGAAGAAGAAGGAGAAAAGAAGAACAAATCCGCACCCAAAATCCTCCATATTGTTACACATGTATGTATTATTATATCCCAGAAACCCAAATTCTCTAAACCCAGGGTTCCAACAACCATTAATGTTATTACAAGATTTACTTTCTATTCTCATGTGCAGGAAAGTGTAAATACCTGAAGGAAACAGATGTTATTTTGTGGCTTCTGTTTAATACTACATCATTGTTTTCCAGGAACAGTTGTGCTAGGTTTGGGCTGGGGTAGAGTTAATTTTCTTCATAGTAGTTGCTCTGGGGCTACGTTTTGAATTTGTGTTGAAAACAGTGTTGATAATACAGGGATGTTCTGATTGCTGCTGAAAAGTGATTAGACAGCATCAAGGCCTTTTCTGCCTCTCACACCACCCTACCACCCAGGAGGCTGGGAGTGCATAAGAATTTGTTGAGAGGACATAGCCAGGACAGCTTTTTATGAGCTAGTTTAAACCCAGAAAAGCAAAGAAAGCTAAGTCTCTGTGTATAAACCGGAAAGAACTTAGTAGGTTCAAAATATTCCCAGAAATGAGATTAAAACCAAACGAGGTTAGATGTTGATGCCAAAAAATGGATGTATTTTATTTAATAGTAGAGAGGCAAAGAGAAGGAAAGAGAAAATAAAGAAAGAAATAGCAAAAGAAGTGTGCGTGGGGGGTTGAGGGGACAGGGAGAGGTGACAGGGGTTAGGTGGAAGCATGTCACCCATCCGAGTGTCCCAACATCTTGTTGCTCCCCTCCATCTGGTCTGCTGGTGGTGAGGGTCCCCCATCACTGCTGTGGCCACACTGCCACATGCTACCACACACCACCACACACCACACATGCCACCATATACCACACGCCACCACACCACACACCAAGGAGTACAGAATCCCATGGATTAATACACACTTTGGGCCAGGTGGGAACACCCACGTGTCCCCCCTTGCAGGGGCCGGCTTGACACTGTCCCTTGCAACACTGAGGGTCTGTTGCATCATCTCTGGTGCTCTGGTGCAGGGTCTGGGGACCCCTTTGAGGGGGGCCCCTTTGATGGGCCATGTCACCCCCTTCTGCTGTGGATAAATTTCCCCTCTCACCCAGGTGAGGACCCCTCAGCTGGGCTCCTCTGCACAGTGGAGGATGGGCAGTCACTGCGCCTCTGACCAGAGGCTTCTCCAAGATACCCAAAGCCTCTTCCCCCATCCTTTGGTTGGAGGGTCTGTGTGAGCCTGGCAGCTGATAGCCCTGGGGCTGTGGTCTCCACCTTGGAGGTGTTAAGCCTGTGCTCCGTGAATGTCCCCAGCCCTGAGTTGTTACTTTACCTTATCTTCATCAGTGAGCAGTGTAAGGCCTCAGTCAGGGCCCCATTCAGGGTGCAGTAGTCTTCTCTGGAGCTTTTGTAATACAGTTTTAAAAGTCCTTTAAGAAAATGTTTAAGTCATAAACTATAATATTTCAGTCTCTGATACAGCTGACCCCAACTGACCAAAGGGATATCCCATACCATATGACATCACACTCTGAATATAAAGCTGGGGGAAGAAGAAGGAAGAGGGGGATGTTTGGAGCAATGGCATTTGTCTTCCCTAGTCATTTTTAAATGTGATGGAGTCCTGGATTTCTGGAGATGGCTGAACACCTGCCAGCCAGTGGGAAGTGAATTAATTCCTTGTTTTGTTTTGCTTGTGTCCATGGCTTTTGCTTTTGATTTACCTATTACACTGTGTTTATCTCAACCCAGGAGTTTTTTCTCTTTTATTCTTCTGATTATCAACCCCATCCCACGGTGGGGGAAAGCGAACAATCGACTGCATGGTGCTTAGTTGCCAGCTAGGACAAAACCTATACAACAGTTTTTACAGAGTTTTATTTATATATTTCCATTTCTCTGAAAAGAAAGTCTCTTGCTAAAATCTAAAAGCTTTGACTACTTAACTAGAAGTCCACCCATCCCAGCTGGAGTAAAGGCTGTGTCTGTTTGGACAGTTGTTCAATACCCATAGAAGTATCCATTAGGCAGGGGCAGATAGATCAGTCTTATTGAACATTCTGTAGGTATCCATAATAAGTCTGACATGTTCAACAATGTGGAGTAATTTGTTCATATTTATTTGCCATCTGTGTTGCACATGTACAGCTACTGTGTGCCCAAACTGAACTGGATTCACTGAATATGTCCATAGTAGGAAGTAATGCAGATAAATAGGACTGGGCTTGCAGAGTGAAACAGCTGGTATTGAGGATGTGATATACACGTTAAGTATTTCAAAACAACTTCACTTTGAACTGTACATCCATCAGCTGTCTGGGTGCCGGGCAAACACTTGGATTTGTCTTCTCAATAAGTTCCATTTGAAGAGCATACTGAGGACAACCTAGAGACCTGCTCCAAAACTGACGTCTAAACGAAAATGAAATTACTGTTTAAACACCCCTACTTGCCTCTTTCTAAAACACACTGTTGGAAAATAACAAATAATATCTGAAGATTAAGGAGAAAAGGATGTATATTTTCTTTATTGTTTTCTTCTGATTTTGGCTTTCATGGAAATGTATTAGTCAACTAAATCTTCCATTGGCAGTAACTCTGGATTATGGATTAACTCTTTAAAAGAAGCAAGTTCTGGAGCTGAGTTTCTATAATGCCACATTCTAAGGGGAAGGAACAATTGGATAAATACAACTATACTGCTTCACAAACTAGATCAGGCATCAGCTTCTAAAAATTCTACTGCAACTAGGATTCTTGGACACTATGCTTAGCATCCAGGGATGAGTAGTAAATTCTATGAATAGCCCTTTTTGTAAGCAAATTTTATAACACCAATCAAAAGTTTCTCTCAGTACAAGCACAAACTTGATAATAGAGAAAAACGTGTTTTAGTGGTCTATTACAGCCTCTCCAGAGAGAATAAACAGCTTCATTATTGAAATGAAGCTGGATATGAAGTAAACTATAAAAAATTTATTGGCTTTTCAAAAGGAGCTCTCACTTTTAGCATCTATGAAAGATAGGTGAACACTTTGAATATATTTTTCATAACCTAGGGCCCCCCTTATTTATTTCTATAAAACCAGAAATCTTTAATGTTTATAATATGAAAACAAACAAAAATTTCAGCCTACAGAAGCATATCAGAGAATGTAAACTTCTTGTAACATTGCTATGCATCTCATAGGTCTCAGACAAGAAAATATATCAGACTGACTTGGAATAGAAACAACACTTTGGAAATGTTATATATGGCTATACTGTGCTATGCTTTTTCAGAAGTTCAGTATATTCATAGAAAATTTATATTTACTATACTGATCAATATTGTCCATTTGCTTAATTTGATTAATCAGGTCCAGCTACAGCTGGTTGCTCAGGACAGTGTTCAAATGCCTTTTGAATACCTCCAAGAAGAGAGACTCCACAACTTCTCTGGACAGCCCATGCCGGGTCTTGGTCACCCTAGAAGTAAAAAATTATTTTCACATTTATATAATGTTCTGTATGTTTTAGGGGAAAAGCAAGGCAAGGTAGGAGAGGAGAGGAGAGGAGAGGAGAGGAGAGGAGAGGAGAGGAGAGGTTCATCTATGTTTTACTAACACTGAAACTGAAATATCTCAAAGCATGACAGAATGAAACTTGTAACCTGATTAAGGCAACTGTAGTTTCTCCATTGTTTTCAACAAAGGTGAGAAATCATTCTGATGATCTCTGATTTGTCAGGAGAGATTTCAGTAAAAATCTCTTTCCTGATGTTCAGAGGGAACTTCCTGTGTTTCAGTTAGTGCCTCTGGTCCTCTCACTGGGCACCACTGAAAAGAGTCTGACTCTATTGGTATTGCACCTTCTATTTAGGTATTTATATGGATTGATAAGATCCCTCCTGGGCCTTCTCTTTAGGCTTAACAGTCTCAGCTTTCTCAGCCTTTCCTCATGGCAGAGATACTCCAGACCCTTAGTCACCTCAGTGGCCCTTTTTTGGATTCTCTGTAGTATGTCGTTCTCTCCCTTGTACTGGGGAACCCAGTCCCCAGAACTGGACACAAGAAATCTTTTACTAAAAATGGTCATGGTGTAGAGAAGGACAGGGAGTTGTCATAATGACTGTATTTTTGGCTCTGAAGTCAGAAGGAACTACAATGGTTCCTCAACCATAGGAAAATCCCATCAGATACTTCTATTTTGCTAACAAAAGCTGGTGGAGTGTGGGGTGGTAATGTTTCTTCCAACAACATCTTTTATATCTGTGAAACAAAGGTTACCAGAGAATTTATATCAGTTCTAACTTGCCACACATCAAAGCATCCCATCCTTACTGCACTGGCAGACATGGTAGATTTCAGTAGATCCAAAGCTTAGTTCAGATGCAAAATACCACTTTAATTTACATAATGCATATGCTTGTAAGGAGCACGGGCCTTTTTTTGCCTGGAGTAAGAGGACAGCTTTTAGGTGATTAATTAGACTGGAATCCAGACATGATAAACAAGTCTTTGTCATAATTTTTGATGCTATTGCTGCTGGTCCATTGCATTGTTTTGCTTAGCTGTTTTAACTTGCTAGAGGCCTTGCCCAGAGTAAAGATCTGCTGGGCATAAGGATGAAACTTAAGCAATATTTATGCAAACATGCTGTTCTGCAGGTTGGCTGAAGGCATCTCTGCAAAATCATTGTGTTCATTCTTAGCGTGATACAATTAATTTCAACTGTATCAACAAGAAATTCCCACAAGCACCATCTTTTCCAAAAAGCCCAAGACTTCAAGGACTGAGAAAATCTCACAGCTGCTTGCTGTGATGATCATACTGGCTGTGTCACTGTCTCTCCTCTCTGCTCGTCCTTCTCCTTCAGCTTCCCACTAGGGCCCAGTATAAATTCCCAGCACTGTCAAGATAATGTGAAACTGATAGTGAGAAGAGAGGTAGGTGAAAAAAACGTCATGCTCAAGTTCTAGCCTATATCCCTCTTTGTCTTTCTGTCCACTGCTGGCAAATTCATGGTCCACTGAATGCCAGAGAGTAGCTCCTGGGAGAAGCAGAAAACAAGACAAGCTGGGGAAACAGCAAGACATGGTGCCACCTGTTGTTGGAGTCAGACAGTACATTGGCTTCCTGAACAAAACGCCTGTGACAGTTGAGCAATCCGCTGCCACATCTCATCTAATACATGCCACTACTCCAACAGCTGCCATGTGTCTCACTGTTTCTCTCACTTTTCCATGCTTATGCTATTCCCATTGACCACTGTCCTTATATCTTATTCAACTGCCTCTAAAGCCAACACCTAACTTTGACATGGTGTTGTTTACAAACTTACTTGGCAGAAATTAATAGAAAATTTGTGCCTTAAAGAAAGTTTTTTATAGTCTACAAACATCACAAAACAGAATTGGAAATCACAAACAAAAAAATAGTGACTAAAAATGTTAATATTTCAATTATTTTAAAAATTAAATTGGAAATTATTTTTATGTCACCAAGAATTAATGGTTGAAAAATTGAAACCAACAGCTGACTTCTTTAAGCATTTTTGCCTGTTTAAGTAACTAAATTCATAGGTCATTAATACTTTCCATATATCCACAGAATATATTTTACCACTTTGACTGATATATTTTGCATTCCAAAATTACTTAATTTCAAATTATGAGAAAATACATTTATAATATACATGAGACAGGATCCAGGGATTAAAGTTCAAGAAATGATTCCGCTAACCTGAAAGATTTTTTAAAAAATATGTTTATCCAAGAAGGGGGAGAAGGCTAATGTAAATATCTTAAATTGCACTAGAGTTTGTAATGTTTTCTAGAACATTGTGTCACAGCCTTTCTCATCACTAATAGCAGATTCTTTGGCAGCTTCTCAAGCTAACTGGTAATGAGGATCGCTCTGTCATAATAGCATAACTATAGACTTACATTAGGTCATTAAACATTCCAACAAACACATAGAAGAGTATAATTGAAATTATTTAATCAGAGGGAATGTAGAGTAGCAGCCAACCAAAGCAGAACACAATATTGGAAAGAACAAAATAGTGTTGTCAATAATTCCAATACACAAATATTAAAATAAAAAAAAAAATTAAAAAAAAAAAGATTTTCCCATGTCTGGATATGTGAGCAGTTGTAAGCATTGTTTTGTAAATTAATAAATTAATATCAAATACTTGATCAAATATGCTATTCAGGTTTCCTATCACTGAGTCCTGTATTCAACTTATCAGGGTTTAAAAATTTCCCTGGAGCTCACAGCATTCTAATTTTACTAGGGAGTAGATTGAAAGTTGTATGTGGACAAGCTGCAACATCAAGAGCCTTGTAACTACTAACATTAATTCACTGATCTATTTGAATTTAGAAGTTGAAAGAAGAAAAATCACATTAATCAAAAGCTTTGATTTTTATTATCCTTATCAAAAAAGTCTTTCAGTATTTAAAAGCAATAAGGAAAGAAAGGGAAATTCCTTTAATCACAGAAATTGTTAACTGAGTGACATACTTATGAATTGGAGATGGAAAATTTGAACAGATATTTGATCAAGAATTTTGCCTTTATTAGCTTAAAAAACAAGCTTACTTTCTGTGTAAGAGATTGTGGAAAAACTGTGTGTGCTTGTTTAAGCTACTTGATTAAGGACTATTCAGTATAAGAGATACAAGTAACAAAGAAATTTATGATTAAACATATGGGCACACAAACCTAAAAGAAGTGACAACAGTGACAATAATGAAGATCAGAGCTCCGATGGTGGATGGGACTTAAAGGAACTACCCAGACATAGCCTTGAAGATGCTTGCCTTGAACAATGTAACTGCCACAGGGAAAAAAACCAGCAAGAGTATTAGGGGTTACTTGAGTGAGGTTTGTGGAATGTATAAAACTTACTATAGGATGTTTAGAGTCAGGGTCAAAGATGGGCAAAAGGGGGCATCATGTGACATCAGGAGGAACAATCGTGGGAAGACAGAGAACAGAGGGGATAAAAGGGGACAGTTGCATGTAAAAAGGGCCAGTCAGTATGCTCCCAGTCTATACTATCTTTTTATTATATAAATCCTTTATTTTTAACTATTTTAGTCATGTTATTTCACTTTCTGTCTCCCTGCAAAAGGGAAAAGAATCAGCTGTATCTCTCAGCCTGGACAGGGACCTCAGGTTAGGCTCCAGCAGACAGGGAAGAGGGAGTCTTGGGCTGAAGCTGCTAGAGGAAGCAGACACTCCTAACATGCCTTAAGATCTCAAATCCCAAAATTCTCTAATATGGACGTTTTCTACTTTGAAGCCTGAAAACTGTTCTGGCAGAGTTGAATTTTGAACACAATATGTTATATTTAGAGTTTTCAAGTAGGAACATTTTGGTTTTCCTTCTCAAGTCTTTATAAATGTAGGGAGAATATCACTCTATGACAATGATTTATAAAGAAGAAAACGAGAAGTCAGCAAAGTGACTATTTCTGTATCTATTTTATACAGCATGAGAAAAACATGAAAGCTGACCTCAAAACTCAAAGATAATGAATGTTAACTGTACTGAATTGGGATGAGCTACATTACATTATAAGACCATAGTCTAATTTCAGAACAGAAGGAAATATTAATATTTAAATAAAAAACACAAATCCAGGTATCATAGCATCATGTACACACTCAACAATATTAAGACAATAGTAAAATATAACAGCTGTGTTTCATGCAGAATAGCAAATGCATACCTTCTTCTCAAAAAACTGTATATTTTAGGCATTTTGTGTTAATGCTAATTTTAGGCATTTTGTGTTAATTTTTTCCAATTCCCCCCCACCACCCTCTGCTTCCCCAAAAAGGCCTTGTTTTCCCCCGCAAAACATGACTTTCATGAGTTTTGCCAGCAGCAAGGATTATTTTCCCACAACTCTCATGGTAAATTAGAAATTGCGAACCTCTAAAGCCTTGGAAGCACGACTAAGATAAGCAATTTATCCGAAAGTTTTCTTAGTGGCCTAGGGCCTTTTGTGGGAGTTTATCATTCAGCATTCCATCATGTTTGGAGAATTAACACTTTATTGTGCCCTATAAGAGGAGTCAAAGGAAAGCTGGTTCCAGAAGTTATATTGACTCGGGGAAGACTGGAATCATGAACAGTTCGAATTGTATAAGAAGAGGAGACAAAATAATTTGTTGCCCTTTTTTTGGTTTTTTTTAAATAAATTTTCTCCACACTTGGGGATCACCCATCTTTATTACCTACCAAATAAGGGTGTTGCATCTACCCATGTATGTCTCCATTTAAAATATTTTAGAGAAGCACTCGAAGACACCACAAGTAGATTCTAGTCCCTGTTACATTGACAGCGCAGCTTTATCCTGCTCATTATTTCCTTTTGTATCTGTGTAAGAAAAAGGCTCATTACTATCCTAATTTTATTCCATCTGTGTAATGTTAAATAATTTTAGAAAAGGGAAAGTTGTCTGATGTTATAGTCTGAGCTGTTGGTGAGCAATCATAGCTCTAATACTCCATGGTTCTGGATCCTTAAATCTTTTATTTCTCCTCCCTATATTCTATGTCATTCTCTTTCTCTGTTAACTACAGGCAGAGCCTTGTTCAATTGTTCGGTGGTCACAGTTCAGTACTAGACAAATTGCACACATTGCATTTACTCCAGTCCTTATCCCAATTAGTTTTCTTGTACCACCACCATTGCTACTGAAAAATACCACTCATTTAATACTTAACATTCTTAATCCCAGACCTCAAAAGTACTTTCTCTTTTCTTTTTTTTGTTCCATTATATTTAATTTTTCTCAGTCTTGTAACAGTGCTCCCTGAAATAATAATGTATCTTCATTTGGATTTCAGACATGGTTGTTGTTTTGCCAATGTATTTCACAATCTTTTTTCTTTTTTTTTCTTGATCAGAAACTGAATTAACCCAAGAAGAAAATACTTTTTCTGTAATTGGGACAATGGAAACAGTCTGCAGGTATCACGTTAATAAAAATTATGCAACTGATTGTAAAGACTACTCCAGGAGAGGGGTGTGGGGTTTTTTGGGTAGATTTGCTGAAAAAGGCAGAGATCATCCTTATAGAATCTTCATTAATGATTGTCCTGTTTTAGATACTAGTTCAGCAATGCTGAGATACTGAATAGAAAGTAAAAAGTCTACTCTAGAAATAGATTCTGTGACTATAGGTTTAGTAATTTACATTGTTTCCTCTGTGTCACTTTGCAATTACAAAATGCATCAGGCTGTGATTTTTTTCTGTCTACCTAATGGACAATTCATCTCATTGCAGTAGTAACCTGCCAAATTGCCACTGCAATTTTGTAAATTTCCAGGGTTTTCACAGACCAGAAATAAAATAAGGTCTTGCACTTTAGCTGATTAAACTCTCCTCCATATTCCAACAAGTGAATATAAACAGAATTTGTGTTTCTACCATTCTGTCCACTGAGGCAGTCCTATCAAAACTCTCCAAGCAGTTGAATCAGACTAATGATTCTCAGAAATATGGATTTATCACTGGTGCCTGCCCTCTTGGGATCAACCTCAATCTTTTATATGGATTTGGTTCTCAGGAAACAACTGACCGTGACTGTTGAGCACTGTTCCTCTTTCCTAAAGGTAAACTTACAAATACTAGAGGTGAAGGAAAGATATAACAGCATTAGTAACTACTGAAAATCGCCGTTTTAAGATAGGAATTCTTCATGACTTGATCATCAGCTGTAGAATAAATATGGTCATGGCTAAAAAGATTATTCAATAGATTGCAAAAGAAATGCAGTGAAAATATAGACTGAGAAGGGCAATCACTGTTAAATGCAGTTCTGCACAAAAAAGGCTTGAGCCTGCAAATCGTGTCATTTTAGTAACTTCTTTTCTCCTTTTTACCTGATGCATGAAAATTACTTAACGCAGAGACTGTGTGTTCTTATTTGGACAGTTCTGGGAACAACAGGACTTAATAAAAGAACTGCTGGAACAACAGAATCTTGCAAAAGTAACTTTTACAATTAAAAGTTAAGATTAATTTTAAAAGAGGAAACAGTTATGTGCTAGGCTGATTACATGAAAAGGTTTTCTGTGTAATTTAGATAAATGTTTTCCTGGCAATGAAACTGAATAAAAAAGTATTAATTATTCACAATGTAATCATTTAGAAATTGGGTAATGGTAATCACATTGCACAGCCAAATGAAATTAACAGATGTCAACAAGAGGAATAAGATAATAATATATAATTAAATAGGAAAAAATCAGGGAAAAAAAGATATAAAAATCTAGCAATACCACTATTTTTAAAATGAATGGTATCTTAAAGAGGACCAAGTGAATAGAACATTATTACTCTGTGTGCCTATGCA
The DNA here is from genome assembly GCF_017639235.1 of Corvus kubaryi. Classification (NCBI taxonomy): domain Eukaryota; kingdom Metazoa; phylum Chordata; class Aves; order Passeriformes; family Corvidae; genus Corvus; species Corvus kubaryi. Next base: position 40,076,030 of record NW_024580667.1, on the reverse strand, counting down.
CATACTAAATTGCTAAAATTTCTGGGCAGGAAGTGATTTTAAAAGTATATCCAATTTCTATACCCTACTGTGTTTCTTCTCTCACAAATAAGAGGATGTATGTGAATAAATGTTCAGAATGATTTTGTACATAGTTTGACTTCACAAAAATGATTTTCCATCAACCACCCTCAGGGATTTTTGAAAAATCATATTTCATCTGCAAGTAGCACTTTCTGTCTTATAACGTGCCCTCCTTGAAAGACATATGGTTTTAGAGTTCATGCATGCTCTGAACACCAAATCACAGTTTTCTAGACCCACATCAAAACTGTGCAGTAGTAAATGTGTTTGTTAATGGGTAGGGGGTGTGCATTACCAGCAAGTATGACTAGTTTGACAGTGCAACCTGAGTACTTCAGTTATGCTTTTACTATGTATCAACCTTTGTAAAATTCCACATCTATTTTCCTTTTAAATGTTCATATTTGCGCAAAAAAGCATATTATGGATAGATACAAGACAAAAATTATTTCCAAAATTATTCATGTAAACCCATATATATACAGCATTTAAATTGTACAGATATTATTTTGCAAATTTATGTGCATGCTTTGACTTGAAATTCATAGGACTATTCCAAAGTTCTTCAAATATTAGTTATAACTTAACATATGTCTTTACAGTACTTTACACAAGCTTTGCTTGCTACAGAAAAATGGAAATGTAAAGAAGAGCTCAAGGAGCTTTCTGCAGCTTCTCATTTTCACCTTTCCTGTTCTGTAAAACAAGTAAAGAATAATCATGTCTTATGCCACGTCAGACAATATAAAACAGCCCCACCATCTCGCTAAATTCCATTAAAACAGACAAAAAGCCAAGGAAGAATTTATTATATAGTAAGCAAAGATAAGGGTATAACTGGTTTTAAAATTAATTTTCAGTTACAAAAACAAATACAGAAGTGCTAGCTAAAATTAAAGATTCATTTTCAGTGAATTGAAGAAAGAGGCAAATGCTTTCAGAGCAGAATGGATTATTCTGAAGAAAGTGTTTCATTTATTTTGCACTTATACATTCATTTCAACATTTAAGAAATGGGAAATTTCAAAATTAAAAGGGAATTCAAAGAAAAAGTGATGCAGATATCAGAACTTGCCATCATTGAAAGGAAATAAGAAATTACACTTTCATTGTAGCTTATTTTCCTGAACTTCGTTATCACTACTTTTAGACATATGCCACATTTCCTTCAACATAATCAATGTTTTATAAATCAATATTTTCATATTTCCTTCAACATAATCAAAGGCTTTAATAAAATGATAACTTTTAAAATGTAGTAATTTCATAATACTTAGTTTATTTCACAAATGTAATTTCTGGGTGTCATAGCTCAATACTCTCTGACTCTTTTAGTTTTTTCAAATGAGGAAATTTAATGCTTTAATACTAAATTTATTTCTTTCATGATAATTGACATTACATGGAGTTTTGATTTATAAAAGTGATACAGCAATATACTGAATTGCAAACACAAACACAATACAGCAATTGCAATGTACACTTGGACCACAGTAGAAACATGATTCCCATTGCCATGCTCATTGTGACAACTGAGCATGCCCAGGCATTGGAAAGGACTGCATGGATTGAAACCAGTTCAAGCTCTTTGCTCTCTTCAAAGTTCTCTCTGCTGCTGGTTTGTTTTTTATACTCTATGCTGGGATGAGACACTTAACACCCTTGCTCCATGTTGATCAGTCTGGATTAGGAATATAATGCATTCAATTGATTAATTTTGGAAGATCATTTACATAACTAGTTGACCCCTTCAACTGATCCAGATGTGTATTTATAACTAAGTCCACCTTCTGGTCCCCTTGTTGTTGAGAGAAATTCAGCTTCCTTTACAAAAGCTGTGATCCCATTCCCGCATTCTTTTTTGAGGTTCATGAGCTCATCATGCTTGCCTGTTTTCTCTGAGTCTCCTTCCATTGCTGGGCCTTGTTGATCACTTACAAATGGATAGAGATTGATCTTGTGGCACTTGTGTTAGTATTCTTTCCAACTAATTGTTACAACCTCTGAAAATCTATGACGCGCCATTTCAATATAGTATATCAGAATGATCTTTCTCCTTCATCCAATAGTTGGGGTTTCTTTAATAAGAAAAAGAAAATAAGCCAAAATTCAGCATGTCAGACAAATAAATGAGCAGTTTTGTATCAGTTTTTACATCAAGGTGAATTACAGTCAATTCCTTCATTTTTTGTCATATTATTTACAAACACAACATACTCTTGTTGAACAGATCCATATGGCTTTCTCTTCTTTCAACTCCAGCCAGGGCACAGTCCTTCTATAAAAGTACATATGAGATTAGACTGAGATGGTGTGAATATATTTTCTGTGTACTGTTTAATTATTATTTAATTTGGACCCAACTCTACATATGCTGACCATTCTGGGAACAGATCAAAGACAGATTAATTAACATTTGTTCCAAGCACTTTTCTGACAATTTGGATTCTTGATTTCTTTGACATATACCTTTCTTGCCCTCTTCAGTTTTTGATAGATGAGTTACTAATTCAAACAGAAAAAATAAAAAAAAGAAGAGGAATAAGTTGTCAAAAACGTTTTGGGCACAGAACCTTTACAAACATGTTATGGAAAACAGCATATCTGCTTAATAGGATGATTGCAACTGTTTTAACAGTCCTCTCTTGTGGAATTGGTATATATATAAATATGCAGCTATCTAATTTCAACAGTTACTTAAATAAATTCCAAATTATGTATATATTGATTCACTTGACTAGGTTGATTCCAAAGAAGCCATTACTGTCAATCAAATAAATGATACACATTTTCAAAATATTTATGCTTAGTGAATCACATAGTTAATGGGAAAAATAAAAAGCATATTTAAAATTACAGATCATTTGAAAGACTATCTATCACTTCCTTACTCTGCATCACCACATAGATACATTTTGGCATGTATTTGTTTGCTTCAATTAAATCTGACATTAAGACATATGTAGAATAATCTGGATAATATTTTTATTTATGCTGGAATTTTGCTGCTGTAGCTAAGGACAAAAATTTACATTCACCAATTCTGGCTCTTGCTGGACAAAGGTTTAAGGAATGCATAGCATAAAAGCTGCAGAGAGCCTTCAAATTTCATTGCCTGAACATGACATTACTGACTGCGTAAAGAGAGCTACACAATTTTTGTAAGGTCCGGGAATCACACAACAGTCCAAAATGTGAGCTTCTCTACCACCTATTTGTCAATTTCAGCTGGGGGGCACTCAAATACTTAACTTGCTAAGAAATAATCATCAGCTATTCCAGTCTTCATCTTCTGTCCACTCTCCACTGCCAGTGGATTCCATTCTTTTACAAAAAATAATTCAATGGCAATTACAGGGAGACAATGGGAACATGACTCTGTAGCCTGCTATGTGGGATACTTACATAAGAGTGGTGAAAAAGGATTCTGACCCTTGTTGCTAGGGCTGCTTCTTTAATTTGTTTAGTTAGTTATGTAAAAGCACTGCTGGGGGCAGGAAGCATAACCCATGCAAGCCTACTAATAAGTAATTTGAGCAAGTACATACTCTTGAGAGTACTCCTGGGCTAAAGAAGCATTCTTCATTTTCACTTCTCTAAAAAAGTAAGCCTTGAAGTCTTCTCTGCTCCACAGAGAAGACTTTATCACAAGGGGAGGAGAAAGCTGCCTGATAAAGATGACAACTTTAAGGATCTCTTACTTCAGGTCCTAACTGAAGTAAGGTTATCTGGTACAGCTCAGCAAGCCCAGGTAGCTGGACACCCTTCTCTCCCCACAACATCCCATACTCAGGTGACTGCTGCCACATGGTGGGAGCTGGCAGTTTTATTCAGGATCGTCTACCATAGACAAACAAACAAATTCTGTTGGGATCACACAATCCAAGAAGATTTTCTGGGTTTGTGTTTGTAGTAAAGAGTATTTCTAAATATTTTTTCATCAGTTTGACTATTCCCCTAAAATATTTTAAGGTGAAAGAATCTTAGAATTATTAAGGTTGGAAAAGACCTCTAAGAACATTGAATCCAACCATTAACCCAGCACTACCATGTTCACTGTTAATATATCCCCAAGTGCCACATCCACCTGCCTGCAATGGTACCTTCCCTTGGTCATGGTTCACTGCAACACATGCCTTCTGAACACTTCCAGGGATGGTGGTTCCACCACTTCCCCAGGCAACCTATTTGCAATGCCTGACCATCATTAGCTTTTTATTGATTGATATCTCATTCAGTGTGGATAATATAATTGCTAGAGATGTAAGATTCAACATATACAGATGCAAAGCTACATTTTATCTACCTGGTCACCCAGATGCCAAAAAAATTGCAAACTGTATCTTTAGGAGTAATAAAATAAAAAACAGAGTTACCGTTCTATTAACTCATAGTTGAAATAAAAGAATGCACAGTGCTATGATTTAATGTTCTTTGCAAGTTATTATTTCAGTAAAAATACCAGTTGCACTTATGTTTTTTTACTGTTTTTACTGTTTTCTTGTATTGTATTAATATGCAGATATTCAGTCTCTAAGATCCAACATAAGCTAGGAGTAGCTGCAGCTCTCTCTCTTGTCTCTCCTCTTACAGAATAAAGCAGAAATTCCAAGAGAATTTTGAAAGTATGCCGACAAATGTAAACTGGAAATAATTTTTATTTCATCTCTTCTAAACTGAATGTTTGGAATGTAGTTTGATTTTTTATAACCAAATTTATCCTCATTAAAAGGAATTGCATTTATAAAAATAAATACTAGACTAAGCTTGAGTTTAAAAATTGTAGCACCTTTTGCTGTGATTGCAATTTAGAGCGATATGTTGCCACTTCAAATTATTTTACATTGGCAGCTGCAGGTTTTTTATTATTACAAGTTAATTTGGCCAACATCCAGAATAAATAAAGAGATGGAAAAATGTCTCTACTGTTATTGTACTTCAATGACTGGAACTTTGTTTAGCTTCAATGCTCCAGAATAATTTTATGTAACAGCAGGAGATGCATAGACTTCAAACTAAACTACTACTTTGATGTAACTTTTAAGAAAACTACATAAAAGATATAGTTTGTTTTAATTACTGAGGCAAATGAATTAGTTCATGGGATTGATCAGTGAAAACCCTATAAAGTGACTTACTGAAAGGTAGAGGTTTGACAATTATTATTATAAAATCTGCTTGAGGTTTTGGTTTGATTTAGTTTTTCAGTTTCCAAAAAACCTTAAGATTCAAATAGCATCTGGAGCCTCAGAAGTTTTTTTCTCCTACTTCTTCCATTCCAGTAAGTGTATTTTACATTAAAAGTTTAAATTGGATAATTTGTCTTTCTGTTTTGAAACAAAACAAAAGAAATTAAAACTCCAGAAATTCTTCCCTATAATTCATAAATGATTCTCTATAATTTGTAAAATGCCATTGCTTAGATTCTTAGATAGAGAATACTAAACAGCACATACATTCCTTTCAGTACCACTTAATTTACCAATGCCATGGTTTCTAAATGGACTGAATGAATCCAGAAGCATGTTTGCAGGTTCATTTTTCAGTGCTTAAGAAGCCTTAAGCACTTAAGAAATTATATTTAAAAATTCAGTATACTAACTAATAAACAGTTCCAAAAGCACGAGAAAATACTAGTGTCTGAAACCATACATTTTCTGTTTGACCTGCATGTGGTTTGATGATGGATACTGATATCCTGCTGTATAACATCTGTGCCTGAGCTTAGAAGTCTGCTTTTGTAATAAACAGAGTTTAGGACTTTTCAATAAGATCCCTATACTGGGCATAATCTGCAATGTGAATTACTTCAGTTTAAGAGTAGATGGAGATTATATGGGATGCCTGTATGGGTTTGGGAACTTTTGCCAACACTGGTCTATTTTTCAGGTGAGTATGTACACAAACCTCTGCGAAGAAAAGCACAGTTCTTGGCATCCTCCAAGAACTGTCCTTCTTCATCTAAGTAAAGGCTTCTACCTTGTAATTATTCTGACAATATTAGCAATAATAATCTTAAAAACAAATATGTTTGCTTTTGTTTTTTCATCAGCTTGCTTATCAAGCTTTCCAAGCACTTGTTCACATACAGGTGTCTATCCTATATTATTTAACAACAATTTTCCTCCTTAAATAATCCTTGCCTTCAATATAGAAAGATAGGTATAGAGTTCCATGTAAGATTTGTAACTGAGGAACAAGTAGGAAAGTAGATGAAGTGGAAGGTTTGCGAGGAATTTGTGAATTGTTCAGTGAGAAGAACAATGAGTGATGAGAACAATGAGTCAAATTTCAAGTTTCTAACTGTATATGTACACGTTTGATGTTTGACTTTTTCTAAATGTTTTGCAAATATTAACTGATGGCCTGATATCAAAATTGAAATTTTAGTAAATTTTCATCTATCATCTTGATTAAAAAAAAAATACTATTAGGCTTGAAAAATTAATAGTTAATGATAAATGGTGCTGTGGAAATCTGTGTTTAACCTTCTGATATAACAAATAGATTTTATCAGTAGCTTAAATAAAACATTTATTTGCAATTGTTGATCTTTAAATGTTGGATGCATATTGACCCATTCAGAAATTAGTAATAGGAAAATTTCTATGGCACTTTTCATCAAAGTCTCCAGAATGTTCTGAGGGAGAATTTATCTTTACAGATAGAAAATTATTTTATTTGAAAATTGCAATAATCAGAAAATATTTGTTTATTTTGAATATCTGTATAAGACAATTTTCATAAATGTAATCTGTTATTTTCATATTTTAGCATGCTTCTCAGAGACTTTGTTAGATAATGCCCTGTTTAGATAATTTTACATACAGATATGGAGACATATCTTCTTACCAGTATTTACACTTTAGAACCCTACTGGACCTAATGGAAATTTATCCAATACTCTGTTAAAACTATTTTGTTCTACCATTAGAAGACAGTCAAGGCTGTAGATAAAGACATTCTCTTTTACTGGACTAACAATTATAACTGGGTAGAATTTGGCAAAATCTAGGTAAAAAATTCTTTACTTTGGTCTAAATTCAAAGAGAGAAAAAATATATCTCTTTAGTTTATATGCATAAATTGGGCATTCTTTGAAAGAACTGGTAGTTGGCATCTGTGAGAATGGAGGTATTTTAATTGGAAGTGAAGAGAGAGAAAGGCAGAAAATTGGGGAGAGAGAGGAAGGAGACAGAAGGAGAGGAATTATGCAGCCTAAGAAAAAGAGAATGATTTGTGTCTTGAAGTTTTGCCATACAGGATTCAACAGAGCTTTAAATTTTAGTTTACAATCTCATCTTTGGATGATGAGTTGTTGATCAGTGAAATGAAGCTCTTCCTTACTAAGTGCTATGTCTTCACTAGCTTTTAGAGTGTGTTAACTATTACACATAAAATCAATTGACCAAAAGAACTCTTTTTCATCAGGAAGATATGGTAGCATGTAGTTGCCATTTGTTTTATAACTGCAGAAATATACATCACACAATGGAGTGTGCAGTCAGATACTATCACTTTTGGAAATAAGGCTTCGTCTCAATCTAATGCATATGTTTTTTCCCTGGATAGTGACTATAATTACCATAGCAACTGTTAATGAAATTTTTGTATATGCAATTATAATATTTTCATGCTCTGGAAGACAACTGTTTTAATATTTATTAGTTTCACTGAGCATAAAATAATAAAAAGTAGTTGAAAATATTATATAAGTTCATAGGTATGTCTCTGGATACTAATTGTGAAGAACTATGTAAAAAAGACCCCAAAACCAAATAAGTTATTCAGATGAAATTTAAAGTTAAATGTATCAGCAACAACAGGTATCTGAAATCTATATTGATGAGTTCCAGGCTGTTCTTGCCATTTCAGGATTCTATTAGCTCTGAGTTTTAATGCTTGAGTGTACTCATGTAAAGTATATATACTGAAATGTTTTCTTGCTATTTTTTGACTTCCATGTACTACCATTCCTTAAAAAATAATCCAGCTGGAGGTAGATTCCAGATCCTTATATAAATTCTGTCACTTCTGTAATATATTTTCTGTGATTTACCCATCCCAAAAAAGTTAGTTTTCTTCTCATGTCTTCTGCCTCCACCTGAATTGGAGAGAAACAGTAGGATCAGGAACTGAAACTCATCAATCAACTGCACAAAAGAATGAAACAACAAATATTACTACCACCCAGAAACAGGATGACGGTTAGTTATCCATGGGGAAATGAAGACTCTATTAAACTTCCCAGTCTCTCAATATCCTGATGTTCCCTGACAAGCCTAAACTGAGGGTCAAACTCATCTCATTCATCACATGGTGTAAATCTGATGGCTTAGTAAACACATTTCAAGGTTGTGTTTGGCTTACAGTTAGCCTAAAACAACAGTTTTCCCTTCCTCAAACCAAATTCTACAATTAGATTCCTATTTTCAATTTTTCCAACCTTTCAGTTTTAATGTATAACATTGGTTTAGAAAAATACATAACAGGAAACCACCTGTGCAGGCACACACTATGGCAACTTAATAGGCAAAAAATAATAAAAGAAACAAACCACTTCCACTTCTGGGTTTTAGTTTTTCAATTTTCCTAGTTTTTCACCTACCATGTCAACAGGACTAGAGTAGAATGATCCAAAAACCATTAAAATAAGTAGACACCTTTCCATTGAATGTAGATAATGTTTCATGAGAACTTGAAGAAACAGAATAATCATGGTGATAATACCAAGGAAAGGAAGTTGATTTACTTCTTCTTAGGTTGCTTCTAACTATAACATGAACCTGTGGTTCATGGAATATTTTAGGGTGAAAGCAGTAATACTGAAGATTAGATAATGTACAGATTATTATGGCAACCATATACTTAGAATATTTTAAAACTATTTTTACTGTATTAAAATTTCTCCTTGAGTTACTATTCATACTACATAGTCACACTTCATTGTCAGTAGCCTGAACCATCAGAGCCTTGTACTAGATTTTACCTCTTTCTGAAATATTTTACATCTTCAGTAAGGCCACCCTGCTGCAAAAAGAAAGCTGGTAAGTTCTGATGCAGCTTCACGTATTATGCTATCAAAAGCAAAAAGAAAGGGAAGAGGGTATTAAGGGGAAGTTTGCTAAAAAGAGAGATGCAAGAAAATGTTCAAATTGTTCATATGTCACAATAAAAGCCAAAAGCAGCTTAGTGTTCAAGTGCCATAACCTCAGATTTATGTATCTGTATGTGTATATATATATATATATATATATGTATATTAGAATCTTTGGGCACATAACTAAAGGAAGCCAAATTCATCACAATCCTTCCTAATTTAATTTTTCTACCCAGAGCCCTCTTAATTCCAAGTAATTTCTATGCTGTCTGTGCTGCAAACTCTACTTCCAAATATACTTTTGTACTTAGCAGACATATTCTATAGTGACAAACTTTACATACTGACACATATCCATAAATCCCTAGCAGATGGATATTTATCACTTTGAGTTTATTTACAGGCACAAGGTACTGGTGTCCACCTTTCATGTATCCATTCAATGGTTCATCAGTTCATTAGTATTTCCTATATGTTTAATTGAAAATGACAAATCAAGTACCCAGGGTGAATTTAGAGAGGTATCTAAAATCATTCAGCAAGTCAAAGGTCTAAGAAAAAAGGGGACTTAAAATTGATGTAATCACATCTCTTTTCCTACCTGTCTTTCTTTCCAACCCAGAACCAATTTTCTGATTTCAGTGAGGAAACCTTCAGTTGGTTGTCTATTAGAATATTTAATAAAATTCCAACCATTTGAAGTAGGTTTGAAGTAGATATGTCTTCATTTTCCAAGCACTTTACCATAAACGTTGCTAATTTTCTTCAAAAGGAGGTCAATTTATGTATTTAAAATGATGTATTTTGGATTGCTTTATCTTTCAGTAAATTTGGATAGTTATGGAGACCAGATTTATTGCTCTGTGTTTCTTTAATCTATTAAAGGTTATTTGTGTAGAAAAGGATATTTTTTTTTCTTTAATGCCAAGTGGAGATGTTCTGAATAGTATTTGTTCTGCATACAACACTGTGCATTTTATTTTAATACGTATTTAGGAAACTCTGGCTCATTTTTTACATAGAGCCACAGGAAAAGAACTTATTCTGATAGGTTTTTTGTTTGGATTCTTTTTGTTTGTTTGTTTGTTTTCTCATCTGTTAGACACTTTGTGTAATGCTTCAGTCATGAATGGTCGTCCTGGAGAAGACAGAACCTTTCTTGCACTTCTGCTTCTTATTATAATACTTTTTGTTAAATATTGGTATTTGACTTTTAGTTCCATATAAAGTAGAAAAATACATAATGACTTCACTGATGAAATAAAGAATAATTATATTTACTATTTAATTGAATCATCACTGTAAAAATGGACTTTGAACACTAAAGAAGAAAACCTTGATTTAATTAATAAAAAGATTTAGAAGTACTAAACAGTATTATGCTATGAAAGAATCAAGCAATCTTCATGCTAAAGTTTGAACCATGATTCATACAAGTTCACCTGAATTCACAGGCTGGCCAGAGAATGCATTGAAAACATCACTGAGAAGAAGGACTTGGAAGTTGGCAAAAAGCTCAACACAACCTGGCAATCTGCATTTGCAGCGCAGAAAGTGAGCTCTGTCCTGGACTGCATCAAAAGAAGTGTGGCCAGCAGGTCGAGGGAGCTGATTCTCTCCTTCTAGTATCTTGAGACCACACCTGGAGTGCTGTGTTCAGTTTTGACACCTCTAAAGGAGGATATGGACTTGAAGTGATTTCATATAAGAGACACAAAGATGATGCTTCATCTGGGTCTACAGCATCGCTGTTATGATAACAGACTGAGAGAGTTGGGGCTGTTCAGCCTGGAGAAGAGAAGGCTCCAGGGAGACTTTATAGCAGCCTTCTAGTACCTGAAGGGGAAGTACAAGAAAGCTGGAGAGGGACCGTTACCAGGACACGTAATGATAAAATAAGGGGCAATGGTTTTAAACTGAAAGAGGGTAAACTTAAACTAGATGTTAGGAAGAACTTCCTTACTAAGGAAATTCTTTGCTTTCATGTGAACATAAAAGTCTTTGAGGCCAGGATGGATGAGGCTATAAACAGCCTGGTCTAGTAAAATCTGTCCCTGCCCAAAGCAGGGGATTGGAACTAGGTAATTTTTAAGGTCCCTTTCAATCAAAGTCACTTTATGATTCTATGCTTCTATAGTTTATGAAGGAAACATTAGAGAAATTAGAAATGAAGGTACAGGAGATTCCTATCTCAAATATTATACCTGATCTGTGTGACTGTGGGAAGAAGATTGAGGGTGAAAGGATAACAATATGGAAGTCATAGGGAAAAATATGGTTGCTACTCCCTGGACGGAACATGGTCAGAATACCTGACCTCCCACACAATATTGTCTAAGAAGGACTAAATGGAGGGTGGAGCAGTCAGGCTCTGTCGAAATCCTTGCAGAGAAGGGAACTCAGTGGTACTTTTTAGTCAATAAGCTGCACAGCAGCTGAAAGCTAAGGGAGACACAGGGAGATGTCCTGCTTTTGAATCAGCAACCATGGCAAAATTCCTCTCCTTGGACTGACGCACGTGCCATCCCAAGGCTATCTCAGATTCTATCCTGAGACACCCACCCCCACAGTACAACCACCACTCACTGAGGAAGATACCTGACTGAAGTCACACAAACTCCACCTAAACATAAAGAAATGTTTATAAAAGTGATTTAAGAGTGGGAAGAAGAGAGAGGAAGACTCCACCATAACTGCTGGGATCTGTCAATGGGCTGAACCTGTCTTCTCCCCCTGTAGGAATTCCTGTTGGGTGAGAACCATACTCTATGTACATGGAATTATTATCTCGAGGTAGATTTTATTGGGGATTAGAGCTTGGTAGTATATTGCTTTGAATATATTTTTGCAGTCAGATACTATCACCAGCAATTCTCAAACCTAAACCCGTCACAATTTTAATAATAAATAATATTATTCTGGAAACTGCTAATGTGAGTCCTTTGAGGACACTGGCAGTGCTGGCAGTGGGTAAAGGTGTAGAGACCCAAGAGGGGGTTTCTCTGTTTAGCCTGTGACCCTGAAAAAGGTAGTTGAACCCCCTCCAACCTGGTGAAATGATCAGCTAAGGGTCCCTATAAACGGGACTCTGCAAACTGGTCAGGCACGAGAGGCTCGGCTTTCCTGAAGTGCAGACAGAGTAATCAAATACTAAGGGTTTGAGAAATTCTCCCCTTTTCACGTGACAGAGATTCTATTCACATATAATTTGTGTAACACTGATTTATTCTCAGGTTGTTTTTGTCTACACCTTCAGTGTTTCATAAGCCTGTATAAACAGTCTCTATATACATCACCACACATCTAAAAAATAGCTAATATTTTTATAGTTAGATATTTGCTATTCTGTTGATATCTGTAATAGTTAATATTAACATAAAACTATAAAAAAATTTTTTCTGCTTCCTTACAATGAAAAGAGTCATCATAATAGCTAAGCCAATGACTTATTTTAGCTAACAGTGATAATCACAGAAAATCTGCTTACATTCATGGGGTGCAAATAATAGGCAGCTATCAGGTTTCAAATGCTTATTTCTCACAAAGATTTTTATTTTTGAAACATTAAGAAAGTACCCCCTTTACTTTCACACAGATTTAATTTAGAAAAGTTTGGAAATACCAGAGTGCCTCCTGCAACGAAGTTTGCTCATCAGCTGTCTTTCATTAATATGCTGATATATTCTAAGATCATAAAGTAATGTGGAAAGAGATGGAGAAGTAGGATCTTGCTGACTTTTTATCCTGAGTATTGAGATCCTGTAGTTTCTGTCTTAAAACACTGGTAGTTTTTTGCTTAATTTTTTTCCTGTTTATTTGTATTTCTGTTCTGGAAGCATCTCTCCTCTTAGGGACACAGGATTAAATTGAGCTACATTGTCTGAAAGCAGTAGACACAGTAATCAATTTGAGTTTTGACATTTAGAGATTGATGGAAGAGAAAATAACAAAGGTAAAAAATTTAGGCAGTGATGAAATAGTGTGTCTGAAGCCAATTACTCAGAAGACAGCCTTTGTACTAGCAAAGGAGAAAGCTTTACTTTAAGCCACAGAAAACAAATGTGCTTTATAGGTAATAATATCTCATGTAGAAAAAGCACTTTCATTTCTAGAATATTTAGCTATATGGCAATGTTTTTTTTCTTTAAATAAATGAATAAGGCTCTTATTAAAAGGAACTGAGATGGCAGGCACTGGGAGAAGAAGCAGAGGGGAATCACTTTGCTGCTAAAAGTTTTTGGGAAGAAATCTCTTTTAGGTAATATTTCCAATGTAACACTTTTAATTTTCATAAAGCACCACTATAATGCTGAGTTTAGTTCTGGCTCTTGTAAAGAACAATGTTCTTTAGTTGCAAGCTTTTATTGGTTGTCTGAATTTCTCCCCTGAGTGACCTATTTGGGAATAGCTGCATTAATTTGAATTAGGTGCTTACTAAGGCAAAGTTTAATACTGGTGTTTTCTTTTTAAGAAAACAAACTGTTTATCATCAAAAAACACCATCCCAAAACCACAAACAAAACCAAACAGCAGCTATTAGAAAGGAAAGTAAGTTAAAGTATTTTTTAATTAATAAATGTCATCCAGATACTAGATAAGCCATGTTTTCATTTTGATGAGAGAGTGAGCTGAAAACAACGAACACTTGTCTGAAACTTCAGACTGGAAAATCAGCACTGACAAGGGAATAGTATGGTGGGAAAGGAAATCCTTCAGTTATAGCAGATGAATGTTGGAAAAGATTGCCAAGGGCAGGTATACAATCAGCCTCAGCGAAAGATTCAAAGCCAGTTTACACCACTCTGTGAGACATGGCTTAGAAATAATAAAATATTTCCTCCTCTAATGCAGAGGCATTGGCTAAATGACCCAGCAGAAACTTGTCACATCCAAAATATTCTTTTAAGAAAAATCCATTACACTGAGAACTGTAATACATTTTTTCTACTGCCCAAGGAAAATACAAATCTGTATTTCCACTGGGCATTTTAGACATGAGCCGGCAAGGTCTGCTTGCAGCCATAAACCCAATTGTATCTTGGGCTGCATAAAAAGAAGTGCAGCCAGCAGGTCGAGGGAGGTGATTCTCTGTCTCTGCTCTGCTCCTGTGAGAAGGTTGTAGGCAGAATGGGACCTTCAGAAAAAGTTTATTAAAGAACCTCTCCCTTCGAGTCACAAGGCACAGAAAGGATCCCCTTGCTTTCTAAACTCCTTCTCAGAGAGGAATTTAGGTGTGGCTGGATCCAATCCTAACCCCAGGCTTAGTCAATGGCTTAGGTCTAAAGAATTATATAGCTGTAATTGAAACTTTAACGTTTTTCTGCAGGATTAAGGATGACAAAGCAAATACAATTATATAAATAAACTAAGGATTTATTTAAGTTATTGAATGATTATAATGATGATAATGATTAAAAACAAATATCTTAATCAAAATTATTTGCTACAAAGCATGGATATCTATAGCTGCTAGCATAGTGCACTATTTTTGAAGCAATAGTGAAGCAATTATATTAAAGCAATTATATTGAGGCAATTATATTAAAGCTAGCAAAACAATAAGTTGAGATTGGTGTTACTCACCCATACCAATGACTGTGAGAAAATCTGTTGCTCAGCTTCAAGGAGTAACCTTGAGGGATGTTCCCATTCAAGGGAGGGATCTTCACACATCTTAAGGAAATATGCTGGACATCCTCACTGTGCAAAACTGGGACTGGCCTTTTACTGGGTAAAGTGATTGAATGTTAGTCATATATATTTTATAGATTATGTGTTGTCAAATTTACTCAGCCAAATAAATTTTGTGCTGATAAAAGTGTTACCAGCTCTTTGGTTTTGCCCACTCAACACTTCTGACTGATTTCTGTATCAGGGCCTTCACATCCTTGCTGGTCCCAGCCTCATTCAGGGAACATCTGTCTTGCATGTCCTTATGGTGAGTCTGACAGGTCAGTCAAGCTGGTCTCAGCATTCTTCAGCTCTTAAAACAGCAGACCCTTCTGCCCTGGTTGCAGCGAGATGGTGGAGCATAGCACAGAGTGGGTACAACTCAGTTGTTATTCTGTACTACTGACCTCATCCTTGGGGGGCATGATTTCGGGAATGTGGTGCACCCCTGAGAAGAGGGCCTGTTTGCTTCACTCTCTCCAGTGGAAAAGCTGTTGGCATCAGCCGTAGGTACACCATCCTTTAATGCCATCCTTCCCCCACCCATCCCTTTGAGCTGCAGCTCCGATGCGTGGTGCTGAAAAAAAGCATCAAAACTGAGAAACAAGACAGCACTAAATGACGATGCCCGTGGGGTAGGCTATATCCCTGTTTAGGCAGAGCATCCTATTCCCTGTTTAGACAGAGCATCCTGCTACAGAGACCCCACCTGGAGGACTGTTTCCACCTCTGGGGTTCCCAGTAAAAGAAAGACCTGGACCTGTTTGAGCAGGTTCAGAGGATGGTCAAAAAAATCATCAGAAGTCTGGAACACTTCTATGAGAAAAGGCTCAGAAAATTGTGGGGGGGTTAGCCTGGAGAAGAGAAGGGTCCAGAGTGAATGTATAGTGGTCTTTTGATAGTTAAAGGAGGCTTATAAGAAAGATGGAAAGGACTTTTTGCCAAGGCATGAAGTGACAAGACAAGGGGTAACAATTTTAAACAGAAAGCATGTAAGTTTACAATGGGCATCAGGAAGAAATTTTTTTAAATGAGGGTGGTAAGGCACTGGAACAGGTTGCCCAGAGATGTTGTGAGTACCCCATCACTGGATGTGTTCAGAGTCAGTTTGGATGGGGCTTTGAGCAACCTGATAAAGTTAGAGATGACCCTGCCCCTGCCAGAGGGTTTAGACTGGGGATCTGACCTGTACAGAAGCAGAAGTCCCTACTGGAATTTCTTGTCATTATTAGCTGCTTAAAGGAAGATGACTAAAAGCGCAGAAACATATCTACACCTTACTTATATTGCATGAAAAAATGTATTTCTAACATGAATTTCCACCATACATTTCCAAAAGCATAAAGACGTGAGGACAAAAAATCCATAATTTAATCACACCTCATGTGTATAATAAACAATAGAATTTCATCTAGTTACTTCATACTAACATAGGTAATTTAATTTAATTCATCTGTCTCTTCAGGCCAGAAGTCCAGCAGTGGAGACGCTCAGGACTGTACTACTTGATCTCAAATAAGCCGAGGTGAATTGCAGTAGGTCTGGAGTCTAAATATAACATTTTACTGGGACGTAAACGTAACGTTCTAGGACATGTGGTTTTGACCATGGGGGGGGCTTAGTTTGGTTTTTTGGTTTTTTTTAAATTGTAGTCAAATGGCACTGGGCTTGAAATGGTTTAGTCTAAGTCTAAAAACTGAGCCCCATTCACTGGGGTAGAGAGGGTCGGAAATTTTTATAAACAAATTAAATATGATCTTGAAGGAAGTAATGCCTTCCATACAAGACCTGGATAATTGGGGGGAAATTACTTTGGTTTCAAAATAGTGCCTCAAAAGACTGTTGAGAACCTCTAGGCAAACCTGCAAAGTATTGTCATCCACTCTTTCAGCAAAAGAAAATTTGCATTGGTTAAAACTATCCAAACTTTTTCCTGTCTGTGGGGAAAAAGTGACGGTACACTTTAAATTATCTTGTTATGTCTATATTCAGAAACTGTGTAGATCAAGCCTTAATAAAGACAATATGCCAGAGGTCATTAAGAAATCACTTGGAAAGTTATTGATATTTTTGAACAAAGCAAAGAACATTTTATATCTATTTCTTAACAATTTGTCTCTGATAAAGCTGAGAGACAAGGAACGAAAAGTTGAAATACAGTAAAACAAACAAGAATAGAAGCATACATCTATACGTGATTCTAATCTTTTATACTCTTCATCTATATTTTCAGCAAGGGTGTGATGTTTTCACATTCAAATAAAGCAAGCTGAAATTATTTTTCTTCCGATTTGGAATAATTTCTGCTGGTGTTGCAGAAATACTGGTAACAAAAAGGAAAGCAAAATATACCCTACCACTGACGTTCAGATACATATTGCTGGGGAGATACCAGAAATGTTCATCTTCACAGATTTTGGGCTTTTTGAAAGAATTTAATTTATTATCGGATTTCTTTCAAAGTACTGAAAAGCTCAAATTCATGCATACTAATTGCTAGGAAAGTCTCCTTGCCAGCATGCTGTGGTATCAGATAGAGTTTACCAGTTTTGCTGTTCTATTCTCAAATCAGAATGACTTGAATGCTGTGGGTTGAGGTTTTCGGGGGTTCTACATTTTTGGTTGGTTGGTTGGTTGTAATTTTTTTTTCAATAACTATACTTGGAAGATACCTTCTTGATGCAGTTGACCTTGGAAAGTCTGCTTAAGAAATTTGCAGTGTTAAAGATTCCTACCAGATTAAGATATGCAGATAAATTATTCTTTAAATTCTAGAAAGAACCTAAAAGAAATCTTTGACTGAGAAACTCTTAGAGTGAAAATATTGTTAGCTTTAGGTTTGATAGAGGAATATGGGTTCTGAGTAGACACAATTTTGATGTGTTCTAATTCCATCTACCTTTGTGTCCTAAAGTAGCTTTTTATGTTTCTATGATTATGTAATTTCAAAGATAAAATCAACTTCAAAAAGACATGTGAGCATTTCGGAAGCCTTTGAGGACTACCGAGAGAAAGACCAAGGCTAAAACTTTCCAAAAACTGCTGTCATAGAACAATGATGCTGGAGTTTATAAAAGGGAGAAAAAGAAGTTCCACAAAGTCTGTCTGAACCTTTTGGACACAGCAGATAGGTGAGATTTTTGACAGTTCAATATAAAAGTGTTACCTACAACTATAGGTAATAGTAGTCTAGAATAGCAATATAGACTAATGATATATTGGTATCTAGTCTCACATTATCCCAGGAGAATGGAACTACATAGTACAAAAGGTTTATAAGTGCTGAGTTAAGGAGTCTTCTAATAGAGTCGTATACTGGTTTTGCACAGCCTGGTTTTTGGTAGCAGGGGGCCACAGAGGTGGCTCCAGTGAGAAGCCTCTGGAAGTTTCCACCATGTCCAGCAGGGCCAATCCCTGATGGTTCTGAAAGATGGATATGCTGCTGGCCAAAACTGAGCCAAGGAGAGAGGTTGGTAACGCCTCTGTGGTGACATATTTAAGAAAAAAATCAAAACAAAGTCACAAGGTTTTGCTTCTAGTCAGAGAAGAGGAGGAGGTGAGAACATGTGAGGAAAACAACATGGAGACACCAAGGTCAGTGGAGAAGGAGGGGCAGGAGGTGCTCCAGGTGCCAGAGCCGGGATTCTTCGGCAGGCCATGGTGCAGACCATGGTGAAGCAGCTGTGCCCCTGCAGCCCATGGATCCACTGGGAATGCAGAGATCCACCCACAGCCCGTGGGGGAGGTGCCTGTGCTGGAGTGGGCGGATGCCTGGAGGAGGCTGTGATCCAGTGGGAGACTGGTGGAGAGAGAGGGACCTTGCTTTCAGGCTGGAGCAGCCTGTCATTGGAGGACTGCACCCCATGGAAAGAGAGAGCCATGGCACAGCAGTTCTGGGAGGACTGTTTTCCCATGGGAGAAATTCACATTGTGGCAGGTTTGGCAGAACTGCTTCTCCTGAGAGTGGACCCACACTGGAGAATTTCATGGAGAACTGTCTCTTGTGGGAGGGGCCCCATGGCCTTACAGGGGAAGGACTCCTCTCCTGAAGCAGCAGAAGGAAATCTCGGTGATGAACTGACCACAAACCCCTACCCCATGCCCTCTCTCCCTGCACTGTCACTGGGAAGAAGGGAGGGGCTGGGGAGACAAAGGTGTTTTAAGGGTTTATTTTACTTCTCATTATCCTCCTCTGATTCTGTTAGCAATAAATTCACTTTGCAACCTTAAGTTGAGTCTGTTTTGCCCTTAAAGTGTTTCTCCCGGTCCTTATCTCAACTCATGAACCTCTTGTTAATTTTTTTTCTCTCTTCTACCCAGCTGTGGCAGGGAAAGGTAAGCAAGTGACCTGGTGTTGGACCAGTGTCAAACCACAACATCATGGCAAAGTTCTTTTGGCCTAGATGCCTTTATCTTTAAAGGTAAAAAAATGTTGTTCCTGAATAAAGCACCAAATACCGGTGAAAGGAATAATTCTGCTTTTACCCATGCCTTCATTATTTTGTTTTGCTCAGTGTAGGTGTCCATATATTAGATGTTGAAAAATGTCATGTGTTTGAATTCCTCCTTCAATCAATGACAATGTATTTACCAATTGTGCATTGTGACATATACTCATAAAGTGGGGTGTGTAACTCATCGGTATTGTAGTTCTAATTGTTCTAAAGCTTATGTCTCTTATTCAGATTTGGGTGGTAGACACCTTGCAAACTCAGGGACTGAAGAATGTCAAGTCAGGAATTCAGAGTGTTTATGCAGTAAAAGAGAGGATTCGAAAGTTATAAGTAGTTTCTTCAAAATAAGCAAACAAACAACAGCCAAAAAAATACACAACCAAACCCCAACTCACAAAACACATCTACAATGTAATAAATGAGGGGTGAAAGCTAAGCTACTGCATAAAAATAACTGGGAATAGCTGTGGACTGAGGAAACCATTGCTACAGTTTTTTAATGTGTTTGGGACTTTATTTGAATTCCCGGACAAAAGCTCTCTTCCCCTTTTTATATGCATAAGCTAACTCCATGTTGCAAAAGAAAATAACGAGGTCATGTCATCTTTTGACCAGTATGCTACTGGAAGTACAAATGCTCAGGTTTTGTTTTTGCAAGCAGGTACCAGAATGGACTTAAACAATTTAACAAATTAACAATTTAAATTAGATTTAAACTGCATCAAAAGCAATGTGACCAGCAGGTTGAGGGAGAGGATTCCTCCTCTCTGCTCTGCCCTTGTGAGACCCCACCTGGAGGACTGCATCCAGCTCTGGGGTTCTCTACATATGAAGGGAATAGAACTGTTGGAGATAGTCCAGAGGAGGCCCACTAAGATGATCAGGGGTCTGGAACAGCTTCCCTATGAGAAAAGGCTGAGAAAGTTGGGGAGTTTCAGCCTGGAGAAGAGAAGATTCCAGGAAGACTTTAATGTTGTCTTTCAGTACATAATGGGGGCCTGGAAGAAAATTGGAGGAGGACTTTTTTCAAGGACTTGAAGTGACAGGACAAGGAATAATGGCTTTAAACTGAAAGAGGATTTAGATTAGATATGAGGAAGAAATTCTTTACTGTGAGAGTGGTGAGGCACTGAGATAGGTTGCCCAGAGAAGTTGTGGATGTCCACCCCCGGAAGTGTTGATTAGGGCTTTGATCAACATGGTATAGTGGAAGCTGCCCCTGCTGATGGCAGGGGATGGGATCTAGATGATCATTAAGGTCCCTCCCAATGCAAACCATTCTACAATTCTATTAATATTGCCAAATTCATATTTGAATTATATAGATGCTTCATTAGTCATGTAAATACTTATTTTGACATGAAATGTTGGAGAAAGTATTTTCCCTTTTTTCTGTAATTTGTTAAAAGCTTTTCATCTTTGCATTAATTAAACTTTAATTGAGCACAAGGAAATGTCAGAATAATTCTGGGTGGGGTTGGACCCATCTTCCACTTCTTGTTCCATTGAATGTTTAACACCTTAAAACAGAAGGGCTCCACTGATGGTGAAGAGGATGGGGTCTTCAAAAATGGTCTCATGCTCTTACAACTGCTTTAATATTTAGGAGCATTCTGGGAGTGTCTGAAGAGTGATTTTATTAGAATTCTAAATGCTTTAAAAAGTCTTTTCTCTTTTTTCCTTAAATACATTTTTATAGTTCTCCAGGTGTTACAGTGCTTTCTTCAGGTTGCCTGTGGCCTTCAAAAAGCTATTTTCTTCATGCACAAATAAATTTTAAGTTGTAGTCAGCCATTAGCAGAACAGCAATAGCTTACTGAAAGATTACCAAAACTGCATACCTCTAAATCAAAATCTTTGCAGTGATGAGCATCAATAAATCTGGTCTAATATGGCAGTGAATAAATGACCATATACTCCAACTCTATATTGAAATGAAGGTTTAAACTCTGATTGCTTCAAATGATAAGCAAAAAAACTAGCTGAAAAACCTTTCCACTTATTAGCAAATAATAATGGTATTGAGTCCCCTTCTTTTATAACTTTGTATAAAATGCATCATGTCATATCTCTTGAATATAACAACACAGCATTTGAATTAACACTTTATACATCCTTTTACATTATACTCATTAAGGAGATACCAAGGGGAAAACTGTTGATATAGTATCTATCCATTATACTAAAAAAAACTTTAAGAAAATAGCCATGGTTAAAATTCAGAAGTATATATGAGTCAAAAAATAATTTTCTTTTAGAATAAGTACTTTTAAAGAAGAAACATAACTTGAAATAAAACTTATAACTTAAAACTTATAAAACAAAGATATAGGTACTATTCCCTAATAAATAGCAGAATACTGGACAACAAGGCAGAGATTAAAGGCTTTAAGTTTTTTCAGAAAATATTTAGAAAGAGGGAATTCTAACTGTTCCCTGTTATATAAGCATGTCTTTTATTCTGTTTCACATAAACAAAATATTCATATTCTATTCCCTGCTATAATAACATAAGTTATGTTAATGAGGGAAAGCTTCTGCTCTTTAATTTTACCAGAGAATTTCTTGGAAAGTATCTCCTGGGAGGAGTTACTTGGAAAGTTTCTTTAAAGGTAGTCTTGTGAAGTAAATGGAAGTGACATAAAGGTTTTGACCCATTCTCTCACACTTCAAGAGGAAAAAAAAGTCTGAAAGAAAGAGAGAAAAGAAAGATGAGCTTCAGTTTAGTGCAGTGGTGAGACTGAACTAAAGCAAGCTGTAAAGAGTAAAATATGAATATATTTAATACTGAGGTTATGCAACAAGAATTTCTTCAAGCAATCATAGAAACACACAACCATGTAGGTTGGAGAGGGACTCCAGAGGCCACCTAACAAAACCTTCAGTTCAAAGCAAATTCCATTTGACTGTTGTTTTGTCTCATTAAGACAAACTTCATGTGTTTACTGCCCCTCATAATGAAAAAAACTTTCCTTCTATTGAAACATAGCAACTTGTGCTTGTTACTTGTTGTCAAAAGTCTCGTTTCTAGTCCTCTCCATTTTTGGGCACCTCCATTCAATGTCCCCTCTTAAGGTAGCCTCCGGTTGTCTCTTTACTTGGAGCAAGGTCTGGGGCTGTTGTCTCTGTCTGGTCTTTTAAGACCCTGTGAATCTCCTGTTCTTGCTTTCTGATGGTGCATAGCTCATTCACCTCTTCCTGCTGCCATTTCAGCTAGTGACTCAGCGCCTCAACCAGAGCACGTCTCACACAGGGAGGGCAGTGGTTAGGTCCTGAAGGGAGGCACCTCTTGCCTCCCACCCCTTGCACTTCTAGGGCAATTCCAGGGCATCAGGCACTGCCAGAGATGAGGATGGCAGCACAGTATCAAATGAGTTGTGTCTAGGTGCGGGTCTCTGCTGTGGTAGGAATATCTGCTCTAGCTGGTGTTGGATATGGTGGTACTTCAGCCACTGCACAGTTTTGAGTAAAGATTCAGGGTCCCTTTGTGCCATTACTGCACTATGACAACTGCTGTAGCTATGTTAACTGCCTTTGTTTCTTCCATTTAATGACATATTTTCAAGACCTCATGTTGCTCTACCATTAAGTTAAGATTTAGTTAGTTGATAGCTGTGTTTTACAAAAGTCTCTTACTAAATAACACTAACAAAAAAAAATCTGGAAATTGATTAAAATACTGCCAAGTACATCAATAAACATGAATCTCTTTTAATTTTGAAAAGCTGATACATAATAGAGTTGTAGATATACATGAGTTTTGAAAGTATATTGGATGTATCTTACAACAGCATACGCTATCACGGCATCATTTTTTGTACTCCTGTTCTGCATTGCCTCTAAAAATGTTCACATTAATTTAGAAGAACAGCTGCTGGATTTATTTTTCCATTATTATGTAGCTTTCAAAAAAAGTATGGAGTTTGTGTTTCCTTAGTCTAACTTGTGGATAACTGTTACAATCTGGTTTAGGCCCAGAAAAGCAAAGAAAGCTAGTCTTTGAGCATAAACCGAAAAGAACTTAGAAGGGTCAAAATATTCCCAGAAACGAGACTAAAACCAAACGAAGTTAGATGTTGTTGCCAAAAAATGGATGTCTTTTATTTAATAGTAAAAGAGGCAAAGAGAAGGGAAGAGAAAAGAAAGAAAGAAATAGAAAAAAGAAGTGTGCGTGGGCGTGGAGGGACAGGGAGAGGTGGCAGGGGTTAGGTGGAAGCATATCACCCATCCGAGGGTGCCAACGACGTCTCGTTGCTCCCCTCCATCTGGTCTGCTGGTGGTGAGGGTCCCCCGTTGCTGCTGTGGCCATGCGGCCACACGCCACCACATGCCACCACACGGTGCCACACACCACCACACCACGCACCAGAGAGTACAGAATCCCGTGGATTAATATACACTTTGGGCCAGGTGGGAATGCCCACGTGTCTCCCCTTGCAGGGGCCGGCTTGACACTGTCCCTTGCAACACTGAGGGTCTGTTGCATCATCTCAGGGGCTCTGGTGCAGGGTCTTGGGGCCCCTGTGATGGGCCATGTCACCCCTTCTGCTGTGGATAAGCCCCCCTGGTGAGGACCCCTCAGCTGGGCTCCTCTGCACAGTGGAGGATGGGCAGTCACTGCACCTCTGACCACAGGTTTTTCCAAGATACCCAGAGCCTCTTTTCCCCCCCCCTTTGGTTGGAAGGTCTGTGTGAGCCTGGCAGCTGATAGCCCTGGGGCTGTGGTCTCTCCGCTTTGGAGGTGTTAAGCCTGTGCTCAGTGAATGTCCCCAGCCCTGAGTTGTTACTTTATCTTATCTTCATCAGAGAGCAGTGTCAGGCCTCAGGGCCCCATTCAGGGTGTGGTAATCTTCTCTGCAGCTTTTGAAATACAGTTTTAAAAGTCTTTAAGAAAATGTTTAAGTCATAAAATATAATATTTCAGTCTCTGACAATAACTGATATCAATAACAATCAATAGCAAATAAAGCTACTTGTTAAATATATTTTATTATCACACTGATCACTCACAGTGATAAGCAACATATAGTTCTTGGAATTTCCTATGATTAATATATGCAGAGCTGAACACTGCCTTTTAAAGTAGTTTCCTCTGCTCAGTTTTATACCATTTAATGTATTTAAATATTAAAAAGATACATACATACATCCTGATACTCAACAATCAGGTGTAATCTGGAAAAACTTAAAATATTGTCAGTATAATTTATATTTTAATGCTTTAAGAATATTCTATCATATTACTTATGACATCTTTTTACAATGGTGAAAACATAATAGCCTTATTTTTCTCTTTGCTTAAGCAAGAATAACTTCTACTGCCTTTCTAATTTATTTATTCAGTGACATTACAGTGTTTATGTTTTGTTCTTCATTCCCTTTCTAATAATTCTCTGTGCTCTGAGTGTGTTTTGATGACAACAAAGTAGTATGCTTACAATTCCAGATGATTGTCCAGTCTTCTGTTTTGTCCCTTGAAGCTGAATATAAAGCCTTATATAATAAATATATAATAGGATCTTAGATAAGGTTTTCTGCTCAGTTTTTCCACACACACTTATGTATTTCTCAATAGTGGAATATATATTTGAATCAGACTTCAAAGGTGGCCCTAATTTGAGCAGAGGGCTGGACTAGGTGAACTCCAGAGGTCCATTCCAACCCCAGGTGTTCTGAGTCTATGATTTTATTGCCCAGTGGATCATGTTTGAATTCAGGTTATCTAGCTGAAAACATAGATGAGCATCTATGTCTGGTATCAGCATGTATCTTTGCAGTCAATGGAGAGATTCACGATGGTTCTGCTTCCTCAGCCTAAGTATCTAGTTTTATCTGAGACACCCTAGGTTATCTGAAGCATCCACACTGTGCTGAAAGATATGACAAAGGGCCTGTGATAGATTTGCTGTAGTTGGAAACTAGATGCAAATACCTCTAAACATCTCACAGTCAGGAAATACAATTCTATGTTGAGGGAAATTAATATCAGGTATATAAACACCAACTTATAACAAGTATCCACATTAAGGTGACACAGGTCAATCCTAGAGATGTGCTTTCTCTCCAGGAAGTACAAAAGGGGTGTTGACAACTAGTTTAGATCAGAGCTGACTATACTTCATAACTACTTCAGTTCTGGTGAGACCAATCCACTTAGGTTTTAATGAGAATATTCTATAGCACTTCACAGTCAGCTCAGATTTGATTCTTCTATTTTGCATCTCTGGTCAAATTTCATTACAGTGAAAAGTACAGCTCCCAAGACAGGCAATCTTGGAGATTTTATGCTAGCTTTCTTTTGCTAGGAAATTTGACCAGTTATTTCTACTCTGTGATATTTTAAGACATTGTTAATCTATGAAATCTAGCTGTTAGCTGATGGTGATTCCCTTCTTTAAATACTTTTGATGAATGATTTTTTGAGGACATAAACAAAATTACAACTAATTAATAAGATTAATTCATTCTGGCCCACCTGCTCCTTGACTTCTTTAAAAATCTTTAATAGTCTTTGTAGAAGGAAGTTATTCCTTAAGAATCTTTATCAGTGTTCTCCAATAAAATAATTTTGTGTATTTCTCAACTTACTTTACTATGTATTATAGTTTCTACAGATTCACGCAACTCAAAGTTCAGACTCACCAGTCTGTAGTGTCCCAGGTTACCTTCATATACTTTTAAAATATAATATCCCTTCCCTATCCTTAATTCCTCTGATACTGAAGTTGTTTTAACAAATGCATTGTTCCATCAGTAGCAATTCTGACATAATCTCCCACTAAATGCTTTTGAAATTAATTTTGTCTGTTCAGATGATTCTATTTTAGTATTTTCTTAATTTATTTTCCTTTTAAAATGAAATTTAAATGAAACTTTAATTGCTTTTACTTTTAGTTGTTCTTTTCATCATCTATCTTTCACAAATATGTTTACTCTAATAACACAATGATAATGAGCAAAAAAATGGAATAATATTATTTATATCCTTAACCATGTTTTGTACATTCAAGATCTGCTTCTGGTCTCAGTCTGTTCCAGAAATCAATGATTCAGTAGATAATAAATATGAAGATATTTTTTCAATATCCCTTCTGGCATTCTCTCAGACCAGTTCTAGAAAAGGGTTCTAGAAAAATTCCATTAGTATGAGGGCCCTCTAGCCTAGGGGCAGACTGATGGGGAGGTATGTTTAGTCTTTGTCACTCAGCCACCAAGAGTTGAGACCCGGCTCATGAACACTGCAGTACCTTTCAATATGTGCATATCATCTTTCCTACGGGAATCAAGGCACAAATAGAAAATGCTTTCATAACGTGTCTCATGATTAAATGGACCTGAGAAAATACTGTAAGGGTATAAAGCAAGGAGAGAGCCTCTTTTACCTTGACCTGCACACAATCGTTTTCTATGCAGAAGGTTTCTGGAAGAAAGGAAAGAAATTTGCTTTCTTCTATCCTTTAAGCACCTTTCACAGTTGCCATGACCTTTCAAAGACAATTAAGAGTGTTCTTACAATGACATTGAGCAACTTGCTCAGCACTTGTGGGTGTATCCCATCAAGTCCCAAGGACCTCTGTGTGTACAGTTTTTTAAATGTTCCTCTGCTTGGTCATCCTCTACTGAATGTGAATCTGCTTTAGACTTTGCCTCATGTTTTAGGAGCCTGAGAGTCCTGAAGGCCAGTCTTGCTATAAAGATCAAGATAAAGCTAGCATTCTATACTTTAGTCTTTTCCATGTGTTTTTGTTACTAGATCCTCTGCTCCAGCCAGCAGAGGGACCACACTGGGCTCTATTTTGCTTATCTTGCTCATATTAATAATTAATTATATGCTGACTTTTTTGGGTGCAATTGATGGAAACTGTTTCCTTTCAAAGTACCAAGAAAACTTTTCAGAGGTAGGAGATGAATGAAACATTATTGGGGATTTTTTGCTTCATTAGATTTCATTCAGAGTCTTCACATCACATTAGATCTGTTTGTTTTTATGAAATGTGATTTTTCTCACAAATATCTGATGTACATTTAAAATGAGGAACACATACATGGCTGGTGACAATTAGGGAGATTTCTTTAAATAGGGAAAAGAAGCTAACAGGTTATGCTCAAGGCATCTGTGTTGAATGTATTAGTATTCATATCAACAAGAAAGATTGTCACATCATGCAGGCAGTTGCAGAATGTGACAATGTAATGCACTTCCTATTAGGAAATAAAATAAAAGAAGAGAAGAAAAGGGGAAAAAAAAGAAATAATAGAAGATAGAGGGGTTTTTTGTTTTTTTTAGCCTATTTCTAGCCCTACTCTGTTTCCTATACAATTTTCTAAAAATGTTTATGAAAGTCATTGCACTACTTATAGCTTAAATTCAGAACATTACCTTTACTTCATTTATTGTGAACTACTAACTAAATGAGCTTTTCCATGTAAGCAATTATAGTTTATGGAAAAACCTTCTAACAACTTTTAAGTGCAATGAATTGTAGGTACAAAAATGCTGTTAGTGAGGATCTTCTTGTTATTTTTCTAAGGCCGTGAGAGACTTTTCTCTCTCACAGAACAGGTAGCAGGGAATGTAAACAACCAAGCCACCTGCAACCTTGGAAAGTCTTGTTTATGGTATAGTAGAAAATATTTTGATAATGGATGTTTTAGGATTTGGCCAATCGCCCCCAAGGGGTGGCTGGTCCTTTGTCCAATTAGACTATGAAGAAAAAAGTCTATAAAAGAGTTTGTAAAATAATTAAATAAATCAATCTTGCTGCACAATTCCTGCCTGCTGGATCTTCTCCTCCTCCTCCTCCCTATGGCTGCGGGACACGGTGATATACCGTAGGAACCAGGCCTGCGGTAATCATGAATGGATGATTAAGTTTCCTTTTTTATATGAAAAAAAATAGTGTCATAGCACAGATTATTTTCAAGTCCTATTCCCGAAAAAAAAGTACAAACTCCTTGACTTTAATAAATGAGATTAGAACTTTAGATGTATTGCATTTCTTTATTTTGTTTTCACTTTGAAAGGTTTTTTAGCAATGCTGAAGTACTAAGGTGACTAAGAATACAGTTCAAATAGCATAATTTCAGGCATGTCTAAAGGAGCTGTCTAGAATTCTAAAATGCTACCATAGTAAATGGGGATGTGCAGGTAATTTTAAGAAACAGTTTGGATGGCCATATGTACAAATCTAATTCAGAATGATATGAGTCATG
Organism: Corvus kubaryi; assembly: GCF_017639235.1. NCBI lineage: Eukaryota > Metazoa > Chordata > Aves > Passeriformes > Corvidae > Corvus > Corvus kubaryi. Next base: position 40,047,530 of record NW_024580667.1, on the reverse strand, counting down.
CCTTAGAAGAGCTCATCTCTATTTTCTATAAAAATATTCTGTGATACCTTATTTAGAAATACAGACTATCCTGCATTGAAAGGCACCCACAAGGTTCACTGAGTTCAACTCCTGACTCCAGACAGGGCAAGCTAAAAGCTAAATCATACAGCTAAGAGCATTCCCTAGATGCTTCTCGAGCAGTGACAGTCTTGGAACCATGACTGCTTTCCTGGGGAACTTGTTCCACTGCTTGATCAATGAACTCTTCCCCAATATTTAATCTGAACTGTTGATGATGCAGCTGTAAGGCATTCCCTTGTGTCCTATCACCAGATGCTAGAGAGAAGAGGTCATCACCTCCTTCTCTGCTTCCTCCCATGAGGAAGTTGTAGACAGCAATGAGATCACCCCTCAGCCTCCTCAAAGCTGAGCAAACCTACTGTGTTCAGCCACTCTGCATAAGTTATGCCCTCTAGACCTTTCATCATCTTTGCTGTCATCCTCTGGACACATTCCAATATTTTATATCCTTCTTGCATTCAGAAAGCAGAAATTGCACACAGTACTTGAGGTGAGGATGCTCCAGTGCTGAGTACAGCTGGACAGTCCTTTCCACCTTTCCACAGTTAGTTACACTGTGCCTGATGATCCCCAGGATACAGTTGGCTCTTTTGGCCTCCAGGGCATACTGTTCACTCATATTGAGCTGGTCATCAAACAAACCCTCCAGATCCCTTTCTGCAGGTCTGCACTCCAGGCTCTTTTCCCCCAGTCTATACGTTCATTCAGGATTACACGCAGGTGCAGAATCCAGTATTTGTTATGTAAATGTCATATGATTGGTAATTGCCCAATGCTCTGGTCAATGATCTCTCTGGTCTATCATGACCTTACTACCCTTCACAGAATCAACAGCTTCTCCTATCTTAGTATTGTCAGCAAACTTATTTTGTGTGCATACAACTCCTGTGTCCAGGTTATTGATAAAAACACTGAAGACAAATGGCCCTAAAATTGAGCCCTAAGGAACAACACTAGTGACTGCCTGCCAAACAGGTTTTACCCATTTTCTCTTTCACTGTCTTAATATCTGTATCAAAGTGTTATCTTCAACATGCTTCAGGAATTTCCTGGACCTGTTTGTGTCTGAGGTATGAAAGTCCTGGCTAAGATCTAAGAAGTTGAAGTCATCCATAAGGCCAAGAGCAACTGATCTAAAGATTTCTCTTAATGCCTTATATAGTAATACATTGATGTCATCATACTGGATGGGTGATCCTACAATAGCATCTACTTTATTAGCTTTTCCCCTAAACTAAACCCAGAGGCTCTCAACCATGTTGGGCCTAACTGCAAACACTGTGCAGTGCAACCCCTCCTCTACATGAAGCACTACCCCTCCTCCTCACCTGTCCTGGCTATCAATCCCTAAGAGACATACATTCGGTGGAAAACCTTTTGGATAACCTGAGTGAATATTAATTTTCACTGGAATTTGCAATACTAAAACCTGTTGGCTGCTTTTCAGAAATTCAGTCCTTCAACTAATGTATCCTAGGTCAATATCAATCTGTAGAAAAATTTGGTATTCATAGAATAATTTATTATTTCTTTACTTGTAAACAAAAGATAAATAAAAGTTACCCAAATGGCAGTGAAAGGGCCCAAGCCCTTCTGAAATCAGATGAGATTTCACTGTGTCTTTTCAATCCTTACAAATTACAACAGGGAAGTTGCACATAAAACAGTTTACTATTAAGATGTATTTTTGTAATTTATTATGCAGACCACAGGCAAACTGACATATCATGTGACTTATCGTAATCATGTAGCCATAAATATAGGGGTCTTGAAGGTACTTTCAGGAAACCTAATTTGTTGAGGGAGGATAGTCCATCCTTTGTTGAGGTAGGATAAGAATGTTCTGGTTTTGTTTGCTTAAACCACTTTTAAAAACTTCCAGAGAGGGACACCTCAAAAAACTAGCATTTAGAAAATACTTGCTTTTTTCCCCCTTGCCCCATAATATTTCTATTACCCAAATTGCTGAAGAAAACAATTGCTTCACCAGTTTTGCCATAACATTTTCTGAATTGTTTGAGTCTTTCTAGATCTTCTCTTAAAAGGCATGTTTTCTATTTTCTTCAGCTTCTACTCATTTTTTTTCCTTTCCTCCAGACTTCTAATATCTTCATTAAGAGTTTGTGCATGAAAGTCAACATAATAAGGCACCTTCCTTCCTGAACATTTTCTTGATTAGGGAAACTGGGACGGAAAAGAGACAAAGAGATTGCTTTAAAAATTTAAGAATTTTTCTTTACATTCTTATAAAATACACTTTACTACTTTACTGCAGTCTCACCAGCATCAGATACTAGAAAACCACTTTTCTTTCACTTTTTTTGCTATTACTATTTTTGACTGACATACAACAATCCTATTAGTCTGCCTCAGAATTAGATTTATCTTTTCTCTTCAAAAATACTTTTTAGTCCATTATAACCTCCACATTCTTCTCTTCAACACAGTGATCAGCCATTTTCTCCTCATCTCGTAGCTATTTCTTTGACTTCTCATCTCAAGTACTTTATTGAATGTAATCCTGTTGATCTGGGGGTAGTTGTCCAAAGCTTTGATAAACTTCTGACATCATAATTTTAAGTAGTAATTTTAACCTCACCAGTCTGGGCATCATACACCGTTTTCCTAAGCACAGTTTCTATCAGTCAGCTAAGTAAATAATAAAAAACTAAATAGTACTAATCTCCTGATCAATGAGATTACAGGACTTCAGTGAAATGCATTACCAATTAGGTAGTAAACCATACTTAATCTCTTCCATTGGTAATAATTTCCTGTAATAATTACACAGAGATAAGGTGTTTTCTGCGAAAATATCTTCATCAGTAGGGAAGCTGGGTAGAAAAAAGGGGCTAAAGGAAAGCACTGTTAAGATTTTTGTGACCTAATTTTCTATCCATAGAAAAATGTAGTCTAATGCATCTCAGATTTAGAGAAAACTATCAAGTAAAAGGAAGAAAAGGGAATAATTCCTGTTTTATCTAAATTTAATATAGACTATAAAATACTGAAATATATTAGAGAATCTTATTCAGAGTCGAGTTCAGTTTTAGACACAGAAAAACCCCTTTTATATTTGAAAGTAGCATGCACAAGTCCTATTTACTACAAAAATTTATGTTTTTCCTAATTATCTGTATCAGTGATCTGATTATTGATGATCTACTGTGTGTAGAAGGAAATACTGATATATAGGATTATATCTAGGATTTTTTTTTTGAAAAGAAGGGGGAGAAGTTTCAACTCACATTTGTTTATTTTTGCTGTTCAAGAATTGGTATCCAGAAATATCATTAAACACATTTACCTACCATCATGGACATACATTTCTGAACATTTATATACACCTAAGAGTTACATGTTCAGACATGACAAAACACAGAGCCTCATATTACAAGGATAAAAGTTAGGATGCAGATGCAAAGGACTGAGTTAAATAAACAGACAGCTCCTTTTCTGAGAGGGAGCAAAGCTGTCCTTAATATTAGACAGAATACGAAGTTTCAATACTTAGGCTTTCCAAATCAAAGAAAAGAAGTTTTGTACAAGTGAATTATTAGATTACTGAGAGATTGAAATGTGGCTAAAATGACTTTAGGCTATATGGTACTGCCAAAACACAATCTAACTAGCTGCAACCACTGCTCTCAAGGAGAAGCTTGCTATACATAAATATTTACATATACCTTTCTTTTCTCATATGACAGCAACATCTTACAAGGACAATGGGACTGGTTTTTAAGGCATTTAGATGGTTTAGATTGTCTGCATTCTATTGAATGTTACGACTAAAATTCTTTTATAAAACTGTGTTATGCAGTACACTAATAATACTGTAAAATACAAGATATATTTTTTTAGTGAAGATTTTTTAAGAATCACTAAATAATGCTTGCTCTACTAATCAAGAAAATGTGGCAACTTGTAAAAATCCTGAAAATGAGAGAGGATTTGAAAAGTAAGAAAATGAGCCCTAGTTCACCTCTGGGCTCACCTGTCAGTTAGTTTATTTTTACATCTCTCAGATCTTGCTGAAATTCATTAATGTACTTTTAACTTAAACATCATCTACTCATCAAAAGTATATATTAGGAAGCATGAAATTACTCTGGTCTTGGCTCTAGAGTGCCAGCTGCAAGCTCAGCTCATAACAGAACAGGATAAATACAGAAATCAAGACTGTACTGCTAAAGCCAAAGTCATGTATGGTCAGATCTATTCTTTTTAATGCTGTTTAAAGTTCACTTAGAATAGCTTTGGGTTTTCATGGATATGCTTAACAAACTTGTCTCTTTAATAACATTGCACTGTTAACAGCATGTGGAGAGGATCCTAGCTCAAAGAGGCTACTGCCTGTCTCAAACTTATTAGCAGTTTCATTGACAAAAGAACTTCACAGCAAAAAAACCCCATAGAATATGTTACATAGCAATGGACTTTTTTCTTGGTGTCAGTACACTCCTGCAGGATTCTTCCTCTATACACTGCTATCAGTTAAAAACAAGCTCTAGCAGCAAAAAGAATATTTCACCCTGCAGGAAGAACAGTAAAGACAGCCTGCTCCTGCTGTGCCTGTACTTTAGGTTACCTTGTTGTTGTTGTTATCATACCAAGATAGGACAAAATGATACCAAGTGGAGCTCAAAAGAAAAGAGTCCACTTCTTTACACACAGAACAACACAAGAAATCCACCATGTTAATATAATTAAAATATGTCCAATATTCTTCATTCTGAAATCACACTGAAGGCTCTATTTATGCCAAGTAAAACTTACAATAAAAATTGTGTTATAAAATTGGTTTAATACACAGAGTCAAGGCCTTTTCTGCTTCTCACACCACCCCACCAGTGAGTAGGCTGGGGGTGCACAAAAAGTTGGGAGGGGACACAGCCAGGACCATTGGGAGGGGACACAGCCAGGACCGTTGACCCCAACTAAAGGGATGTTCCATAACATACAGCATCATGCTCAGTAATAAAAGCTGGCTGAAGAAGAAGGAAGAGCGGCACAGTCAGAGTGATGGTGTTTTGTCTTCCCAAGCCACTGCTTCATGGGATGGAGCCTGCCCTTCCTTTCACCTGCCTGCCCATGGGAAGTGGTGAATGAATTCCTTGTTTTGCTTTGCTTGCACCTGCAGCTTTTGCTTTGCCTATCAAACTGTCTTTACCTTAAACCATGAGTTTTCTTACTTTTATTGTTCTAGTTCTCTCCCTCATCCCATCAGAGGAAAATGAGCAAGCAGATGCTTAGTTACCAGGTGGGCTTAAAACACAGCAACTCTATAAAATATATATAAAATTACATGATCTATAAATATCTCATAGCATATGGTTAAATAATAGAAAAATTTATTACAGAGTTCAGTCCTGTAATGTCTTATTAATGATCTATTCATTCATTTTGGTTAATGAATGGACTGACAATGAGTGGCTCTGCTTATAAAGCAGCACACTAAATTTAAAAAGGATTTTAGTGACTTGTATTACAGCAAAATTTAAAATAACATTGTTCTGTTCCTGAACATGTTTCTTAGAAAGAGTAATCAAACACTTTTCCCTATCTAGGACCATTAGTTAAGTAGCCAAGTGTGTAAGCATAAATTGAAGCATTGAAGTTTTCTTGCTTGTTTGTTAGCCTTTAGCTTATAGAAGTCATGTATTTAAACATTTACCTTAAAGAAGGAAATAAAGGGGTATGTTTGTTCTGTATAACTTGTAACTCCAAATACAGTTTTAAGATATTTCTGTATTTACTGTAAGCTAATAAAATGAAGATAGAGCTTGTAAACTGAGGTGTACATTAGTGTAATTGCATACAATTTTCATACAAATGTGATGGTATATTTCCTATATATTGCTGTCGCAGGCAAGAGAAAGTCCCTAGAAGAGTGAATGTAACCTATTTTAAGTTGTTGATATCCAACACAAATGGCTGATCACCTTTTAAGGTGCTGAGGGGGAAAAAAGAACACACAAAAGAGCACATTTCAGCACACTTTTACACAGACACACAGACACACACACCTGCACGTGCATAAACATTGTCTTCTCTCCCCTCTTTCAATTACACATATTTTCACCATGTCTTATACTCAGTCTGTCCAGTTCATCCAGCCAGGTGTTATGTAGCTTAGGAGGTTGAGGTGGTATCTCTGCCTTTAATGATTTCTGCTGCTCCAGTCCTTTGTGCTCCTCCCTGGCCTGGGTCACCCAGGGCCACAGTCCCTCAGGGTTGTTCCTTATCCAGCATGGGTCATCTGTGGACTGTGGTCCCTCAGGAGTGTCCCTGCACTGGCACAAGTACCCCAGAGACCCCAAGTGCCTTTAGGAACTTCATGGAGTGCCTTCCTAAAGCTTGCCTCTCCAGCCTCTAATAGCTGCTTGTGTCTTTGTTAGATAGGTTTTGGTAGGGGCCCTTATTACTTCTCTGACTGGATCGAGCTTGGTGTAGTATAGTGAAATTTTGATGCACAATTAATGTTTTCCACTGTGGTTTTCCTTTGTCTCGAGGCAGCCTGGACCCCATTTGAACAGACACACTGCAGCTCATGGTGTTTGCCCCACATGCCACAACTGCTTACAGTTATCTGCTACAGACTCCACTCTTTGCTCCAGTGAAACACATATGTAAGACTATATGGTGAAGATTAAAGAAGTAACTGAACATCTATGCATCTGTCAACATGTAAGGGCTGAGAGTCATTTGAAACTATTATTCTTGACACAAATTTTCTTTTCTTTTGAAAAAACTATTTTAGCTTTTTATTTCCACTTAGGGCATTACTTCAGTTATTGTTGTCTCATTTGTAAAATTGATTTTATGTTGAAGTGTTCACCAAAGAAAAGATCTGTGTGTTTCTGTTTTCTTCTGTCTATCCTTTTCTCTCATGGTTTCATACTAAATAAATGAAATGTACAAAGGAACGAACAACAAACAAAAAACACAATAAAAAAGATATCAGCCATTTAATCTTTTTTAATAATTTGCTTCCATGGTTTTGGAAACTTTCTATTTATGGGATATGGTTTTATAACTAGATAGTCCCTATAATTTTTTAATCAAGTTTCATAGTTTATATCCTTGACACTGAAAGCTGAAGCGCATTTTGTATTTTTTCTGGATTCTTTCCTGAGGTTAAGATTTGCAGCAGTTTCATTTGTTTTGTTTGCTTTCAATTCAATATTTTAGCTAATTACTTTCCTTTGAAGTTGATTTAACCTTGATTGTTCAGTACTCAATCATTTCACAAATTTTGTTTGGTTGACTAACTGTTCTTAATTCTGTGGAAAGGTACAGAGTTTGGGGTAAAATAGCAAAAAAGAAGAGATTTTCTATGATAAATAAATATTTTTAAAGGGAAAGTGAGGCTATTGAAATATGCTTTCTAGCAAAGTAAAATCACTGAAAGTTAACAAGCTTCTTAATTTCATGGTTGATCTTGAAATTGCATGAGAACATATATTATAAAAAAAGTTAACTTATCTTAACAGTGTTTATTTTTGCCGTGATTTGAGGAAAAGATAAAACTGTTCAATTACCTCATTCAACATAGTTACGTAATCAAGAAAATTTGCGTGTTGGTGGGTCACACTCAGAAGTCATGTGCACTGATTTTCACAGAAGATCTTTAAGTGTCTAAGTTATAAACTGACAAAATGCATCTTACCCAAAATTTTAACTTGAGAAATGCTTTCCCCTCCATTCTTATTATTCACAATCTTTTCAGAAAGCATCAATTCTAACATTTTTTTTATTTCCTCATGCTAGTCTAATTCAAGAATCACTATAAATCTAGATCTCATCTTTACAGGAAAGGAAGCATAATAACACAGTTAAAATTGTTATATACACACTTCATTCCTAACACTGCTCCTTATGTTAGGGTCACCCTTTCACTCCCTTAGTCCTGAGGCATTGTAAATTCTCTAAAAAGCTTATGGTCTGTTACTAGAAACAGCAATACTCTATTACAGGCCTGTGTGTTTATAGATCAATCATACCAGGATTCAGATGTAAATATAATAAGAAAACTTTGCCTTACCCTTTTATTGCCCAAGGAAATAATTTCTACTGAAAAGTGTGGATGACAGAAGCAGAATGACTTTTATAGACCATCAGTGCATGGAACCCAGGCTGAGAGAGAGATTATATTAAGATTTTAGAGGGGAGGAGGTGAAAGAACTCTTGCTATTGAAAGCACAAATGTCACTTTTATGGTAAGGACTGCTAAACAAAACAGAGTAAAACAAAACAAAAGAAAACAAAATTAAAGCCTTCAATGTCTGAAAAGAGGACAGGAGATGTTGCAAGATGTCACCTACGACTGTGTAGTATTTTGGTTTCTCATAATCAAAACAATGAGAATACACTGAAATACACTGCAGATTCTGGAAAGAATAGCTTGTCTGTTTCAGAGGCATGTTTAAATCTGGCTTGCCTTTGTCTAATTTGCATTACATAATTGAAAGTCTTTTATACTACAGTGCCTCTCCTCAGTTCAATGGAATAATGCATTAATTTGTTGAAGCTCTCTCCATTAAGATTAGAGCATGATAGTGCACAGGAAGTGCATTTCTCATAGCTCTACTGCTAACTACTGAGGAGTCTCGAAAATAGTGTAAGTACACCTTATAATATCTGTTTATCCAGATAAAATACAAGGAATCTTGTCAAGACTTTTTCTTTTCTGATCAGTGACACAGATTCAAAAATGTGAAGTCACAGGAAGAGATGAAGATGCATATGTACACACATGAGGGAATATTTGGTAGGGACTCTCATCTGAGAAGTTTTGCTGTCTTCCTACTACTATTCTTGTGCAACATATAAACTTCTCAATGTTAATCAGTTTCATTTTCTGACATCTAGTACAAATTACAAAACACTGTTACAGCATATGAGAAGTAGTAGATACAATACAGACACTGCTTCTGTGTAAGGGGCAGAACTGTTGCTATAGTCAACAGTCCCAGCTTTCTCTGGAGGAAGAACCAAGAGTCAAAGGAGAAGGAGGGGAGGGTACAATAATGAAATACAACCAGGGGGTGAAATTTGGGTCTATAATGAGTTCCATCAAAAGAAGTGGAACAAAATAGATAAAATATACCAAGAGACACGATTCTTCTAGTAGAATGAAAGTAGAGTAAATCAGAATTCTTACTGAAAAATACCAAGGCGACATGTCACAAAAAAATTTATGGCAAATGTAAGACACCATACATTTCCCAAGTTTAGAGGTAAAAGTTGTACTGGGTCTGGCTGGGATGGGACTACTTTTCTTAATAGTGGTTCACCTTGTACCATGTTTTACATTTGTGGCTAAAACAGCCTTAGTAACATAACGATGTTTTATCTGTTGCTGTGTAGTACTTGCACAGCATCAAGACCACCTATGTTTCTCACTGTGCTGCCCCCCAGCAAGGCAGCTAGAGGTGGGCAAGAGTTTGGGAGCAGACACCGCAAGACACTGACCTCATCTACCAGAGGAATATCCCATACTATGTCATACTCAATCCCATACTTATTATACTCAATAAAAGCAGGGAGAAGGCTTGCCAAAGTACCCAGATAGTCTGGGTGGGACCAGCCCCTCCTCTGCTGGTAGGAGGTGGTAAGTGCTTGCCTCTTCATCACTTGGTTGTTTTTTTGGAGATTTTTTCTTTTTCCTCTTTCTTTTAAACTGTCTTTATCTCAACCCAAGGGTTTTTCTTAGTTTTGCTCTTACAATTTCCACCTATGTTTCTCTGGGGACAAGGAGCGAGCCAGCAGCTGGTGGATGCTTAATTGTTCATTGGGGCCAACTCACAACAAAAGTGAAAAAAAGCTGGGATAAAAAGGTCACATCCAAGAGAGATTCTGTTAGAAAGGATGCAAGTCTTGTATGCTTCAGCTGAGATGAGAAAGAATTTTAATAAAATTACTAATTTGAAGGAAGCTGTTGGTGAAATGAAAAATAGATCATACAGAACTGTAAAATGATTAAAAATAAATTAAGTGAAAAAAAGAGTTATTAAAAAAAATAAAGAAAAAAACACAGAGAGAGGAATAGCAGGTGCGGAACTGAAAGAAAAATGGGAGACGAATTCACACAGAATCTTGTTTTATTACAATCTTTCATTATAAAGAGTTCTTTCTACTTTCATGCTGATTTAAAATTCATGTAACTTCACTAAATCTCACAGAATTAGAAAAAATTCACTGAAGTAATACAAAATCAGTTTAATGCTTTTAAAAATTAGACAATTCAACATATTAGGGAGAAAAACATTTTTACTATTCCTATACTATAGTGTATATGTAGACTGTGTAAAACATATACATACTGCATGTACAGAGTACATGTATAGATAATCTACATGCACATTCTGCATGCATATGTTGTCCGTATATATGTAGATAATAGATATATAACTTATACATCTCTGTGTGTCTACATATCACATAAATATTGTACGTAGAAAGAAAAAGCATATGTAGATGACAGTCAATTCTGCCTTTGTTTTTGGTTGGTTTTTTTATATTGTTGTTGTACCAAGATTTTCTTAGTCCTGAATAAATGCATGGCAAATATAATTTATCCACAGCAACATAATATAATATATATTATATATAATATATATAATATATATATAATATAATAGCAAAGAGACTACATCTGTCTAGAGAAGGAGGATAAACTTTCCTTAAAACAGACAAAAGGAAAAGAAAAAGGAAAAGGGGAAAGAATCATAGAATCATAAACTCTGTTTTCCTTTTCCTTTTGTTTGTTTTAGGAAAAGGAAAAAGGAAAGGGGAAGGGGAAAGACAAAAGGGAATCGGAAGAGGAAGGGAAAGGAAGGAAAAGGAATTACTATTTACTCTCATTGCTCCTTGTTCTCATAACTCTTTCATTAGGAGTCAATATGGTCTCCACAATATTGTATCACAGTGTCACCTATAATGTGTTGGTTATAGAAACAAATTAGGTTAAAACAAGGACAACCACAAACAAGTAATCGAGGAGAAATAAAATAGAAGGTTTACAAACCATTGATACTACCTTTTGAACATTTTCCACTTTGTGGATCTTCTGTATGTCACTACAAGTTGCAAATGTATCTACACAGAATACACTGGAATGGAGAGTGACTTCCAGGCTAAAACCCTTGCTGCAGTTGTTGCTGGAATGCTAGCTCTAGGGAGCTCCTCCATGGACTTTTCACTGAGCTACACCAGATCTTACATGACAGAGAAAGAGCAGATAGCCAACATAATTCTCTGAGGCAACTTCCAGTGATCTCTGCAAAGGCTCTTACAACTGTCTGATTCCTCATCTTAGGAGAGTCTTAAACCCAGACCACTCAAGAAGTATTAATGTCACCAATTTTTCTAAGAGCAAGACCCTACTCTTGAAATTCTAGGCAACTTTTAGGCTCTGTTATTTTTAAATCAAGTAAATAAGTAATTCAATAGTTGTTTGCCATAATTACCAGAGTTATTATTAACAACTTCTAATAATTATTAGGTCTATCTATTCCATTTTATTTTATCTAATCAATACATTAGGTTTGACACAGTAACTTTTCTGATAGGGAGAACAGACTAGACAAGTAAATGGTGTTATTTTTGTTGGTTTAGAATACCTTTCCTATAAACCACTTTGCTTTCCTCCCATTTCTCTTTCCCATGATGAAAGAAATTCCTTTAAATTTATATCAAAGAATCAGAACATAGGTTTATATTTTTCAACTACTTCATATTTGGTTCTAGATACAACTAGTTTTTCATCCAAGTTGGCAGCTGCAGCCCTGGGAGGATGCAATTGAGCTCTGAGGATATATTTCAAGACCATAAGCTTAAATGTCCTCAGTTCAGACTTACTTAATATTGAGAAATATCTGTATTACACAGGGGTCTTTAACTTGTAGAGGAATTATTTGAATAAGGTTTTTCTGGTACAATCTGGAATAAATGATTATTCAAACAATCACATGTCAACTATTTTGCATCTTCCTCTTAATAAGATAATACCTTATAAAATAAATAAGTTAAACACTACAGAGTTTCTCTTGTGTACTCCTGCTGATTATTAGGGAATTCTTAAATTTGATTTCGATTTTTGGTGGGGTTTTGTTTGTTTGTTTGTGTTGGTTCATTTTGTTCTTGGTTTTGGGGGGCTTTGGGGGGTTTATTATTATTGTTTTATTTTATGTTTTATTGGAAGATTGCTTCAAATTATGTGACCTCTATTTTCTGGTCTTAAGCATCTAACTTACCAGACAATACAATTTTTTTCTGCCAGTTGAAATAATCCACTCCTTCAAAATTAGGAACTTTGCCAAAAATATATGTAGTACATTTTAAGGATTAAAAGGATCACTTTGAGAATTAGGGAGATATTACATCCCCTGCATGAAAGCAGCTGCTAGCATTTTCCAAATGTATATGGGTCTTCAACCACAAAAAATTAATTTTCTTTGGATTTATTTCCTTTCCATCCATGTCTCCATTTCAGCACAATTCATTTTACAAAATAGCAGAAATCTGGTTTTCCATAGAAGTTAGCACATTTTTGTATTTAGTTATCTGTATTTGGGGAGGAGGGGACAGGGTTAGTAACTGCTAAATAAACATAATATTTGGAAATTGTAGATTAAATGTCTGTGAGCTTTTCAAAGTATTTCATAGGGTCACAGAATGGAAATGATTGAAAGGAATCACAGTGGGTCATCTGCTCCAACCTCTCTGCTCAAGCAGGGTCATTCTAGAGCACATTGCACAGGATTGTGTCCCGATGATCCTTGAATGCTTCCAGTGAGGGAAACTCCACAACCTTTCTGGGAAATCTGTTCCAGTGCGTGGTTCCCTGCATAGTAAAGTTCTTCTTTTTGTTCTTGTCATCCTTGGCCAGGTTTAATTCCAGAGAGACCTTAGCCTTCCTTGTCTCATTTCTATTTACTCTAGCAACTGTTGTATTCATTTCAAGATTCTCCAGCAGATTTTCTATAGAAACAAAAGCAGCCCAACCACAGTCCCCTAACCACTGAGGGCAGTAAATTTCATATTTCTCTGCGTTGTTAAAAAGACTTGAGCTGACATTAAAAATCTGCACTGAATAATATCTTCTACAAAGTATGTTACCAGTTGCATTTGGATATTGAGGTCCCACATAACTATTTTGCTTTAGAGTACTTCCTCTCAGTTTCACATATATTAAATCACGAGGATAATCTCTGTCTCTTTCCTTCACACATGCACATCGGACCAATCCCACACTAACATATCTAGGCATTATTTCAATATTACTATTATCAGTGTATGCTGGAAGGAAATATTTTATTTTCTAAAATTATATAACTAAATCAGTCAATCATATTTGTGATATTAATTGGCTGGGGTGAAGATTATGACTAATTTTCTAAAATAGATGATTGACAGCCACTGAAATTGCTCCTCTATATAAAAGTAGAAAACTGAATCACTGTTTTGTTCCTGAAATTTGATAATATCACAGACAAAATTTTGCCCAGTTTCAATAGTGCCGTAAATTGTGTCTAGCTTCAGAAGTCCTTTGGATCTGTTCTTCACAGCTGCCTTGCACAAGCTGAAAATGAACAGAATATTGAAATCAACAGTAAGGTCTAATTACATTAACTCAAACATTAATGCTATTTGATTTTTAATACAGATCTGACAGACATTCTATTGCTGGTCCCAGTTGTCTTGCTTTCCTTCCATCATATTAGAAAAATTTAGGCATATTGATGTTTTCCTTCACTGTCTCATTGTGTGTTTTCTAACAACCCATTAAGTAATTAAACTTTTCAATACACTCAGTTTTGACCTATCTCTGTTCACATTGACCTTCATGAATTAGGCCATCAAAGAAGTTTTAAAAATCCCACCAAAATGGAATTTGACTTGGACTAATTATTCCCAGGGGGAAAAAAAAATCTTTGTAATTATTGCCAAATTCCCAAGCTTTGTCCAAGCACAGCTTCAAAATTATTCATTAAAATCCATGTGCTTTTTGAGTAGTTTTAGTACTTGTTTTATTTTTTTACTTAACATAAACATAAGAAAAACTATCCTACCTTTTTATACTACATCTTGAGTGCTTTTTTCAGTTTTCTCTTTAATGCTTACTCTTTGAAAGGCTTCATTCCATGAGTAAAATCTTCCATAAATCTATTTATCCTCTTAATCAATGTCATCACATTATTGCATTAATTTTAATACGTTGTCAGTTTAAAAGTATTATTTTTATTTCATTGTAATGGACCGTAGACAAAAGTTCTTTTACAGTAACTCTAGATCACCTTTGGAGATACTTTTTCAGCCTAAAATAGAAATATACTGCACTACTAGATGAAGTATTTGCCTTCTGGTTTTGTCAATCCAGAACTGAATGGCCTACAAATACACTGTTTTGTATCTGTTGCAAAAAAAACTCAAAAGGTTCTGTAAGTATGTAAAACCTTCCCAGTTACAGCAGCATCAGTGAAGGAAACCACAGTGAGACCTACTGCCCTAAATTGCTTACCATTTTTCAAAGGTTTTACTGAGTGTCTGCATTTTAAAGAGGAAGCTTAGTTCTTGTTCACACTTTTCAATCTTTGATTCTGCATGGTTAGGATTATTCTTTTGTTCCAACTCATAACCTATCATACCTATAGTATAATGAACAAAATTTCTCCTTTTAAACTTACAAATCCTGTAGAACAAAAATACTTGTTTTCATATATGACTGATACCAAATCCTAGTAACAATTCTCATAGCCATTACAATGTATTTTTCTCTTATGAAGGAAAAAAATCTGTTGTGTAGGAGCAGATACTGATTCTATTCTCAGCTGGCTTTTCAGAACTGTATCCCCTTCCATTCCCTCACTTTATATAAAAAATCCTGGAGATAAGGAGAGACCCTTGGAGATAAAAGTTATAAACCCACTTCTTTCAGAAGGGCAAGAAGGAGGACCCTGGATGTTACAACAATGAAAAGTTATAGAAAGGACATGGAGCATGTCCTCTTGGAATATCCTTTCAAGTATGGAAAGAACAAGAAGGTTGTCAGGAGCAATCAACCTGAATTTACCAAGACAAAGTCACACCTAACCAAGCTGAATGCCTGTGAAGATGAACTGAGTGCCTCCATGAATGAGCCAAGTGCAGTAAGTGCAATATATACCTTAAGTTTACCAAAGCTTATAAAGTGGACTGCAGTGTCAGGAAGCTAAAAAGTATGGCCTGGAAAAGAAAATTCTGAAGGCATATGAACTGACTGTATTAAAAGGCAGAAGTCACTGGAAAATCTCCAGACCTCAAGGTTGTTCTGCTAAAAAAAAAAAAAAAAAAAATTGCTCATTCATTTTGCGTGTTATAGTGAAGTAATACAACTAAACCTATAGATAACTCCTTCACTCAGCAGATGCTCTGACTCTACTGGGGAGCTCATATTTATAATGCCAGAGGTTCTCTAGGGTAGAAAAGACCTAATTTACATCAGCAACCTGTCCTGTTATACTTCAGACGCAGAAAGTAACCTTCCTGAGCAGGTGCAGGCTTTGAATATTTTGGTTTAGCTTGACAAAAACTGCTCCATAAATCCATTAGAGTGCTAAAGCTAATGACGATTTACCAGTTGAGAGTTTTGAAAGTAGCCCTTGAATGGAAAATTTTGGAAGAAGGATAACACTTATAAAGGCCTTGTATATTTCGGTTGTATGTGCTAAAATTTCCTCAGGCCTTTTCAACCTCTGGAAAATGACAATCAAAGCAAGATGATTCATCTATTCAACAGCCATACCTAATACATACCACCATCTGGAACTAGAATTTGTTTAACTGAGTTCACGCCTTTGGAAATCCAAATTCTCTGATATAACCAGGAGTTCTTTCTAAGGTACAAAAGAGAACTTTTGATGTTGTTGTTTTGTTTCTTTTGTTCATGCTGTACTAATGCCTAAATCAGGGCATTACACTTAGATGGGAAATGGAAGGACAAAATTTATCTCTGACATTTGTATCACCTGGTTTCTTACTTCACTTCGTAATGGTCATGGGGAAGAATTCCATTCTAGAGAAAGAATACTTTTGTAAATGATGACAAAAGCTGATGACACAGCTTTAATTCTAACAGATCTGACTGTAAATAATTCTGTCAGAATTTATCACAGATCAGACTGAAATTAAAACTAACTTGAGTTTGCATGGGAATTTTTGCAGGGTTTTGTTTTGGTTTTTAATGAAATCTATCTGAAATATACAAGATTTTATATAGTAAAAGTGGAGTGAATTCTGACAGTCAGCCTTTGGAGCTTTTCATGACTGAAGGAACAATAAAGCAAGAAACTGTCAAGCTATTTTTCCAATAAGCTATTTGATAAATAAGCTATTTTTATGATAACAGATTATTTGTGAACCAGTACAGATTTATACAAATGTATTATTTAGCTGTGAATGGTTCCCATGGAAAATGAAATAAAATGCAGTCTGTGTTCTCATGAGGGAAAACAAGTGTTCTCAAACTTCTGTGGTTATTCCCTATTGCCATTTTTCATTTCAGTGCAGGAGAGCTCACCTAGGTGACACATAATCACACAATCTTTTCTTTTTTTTTTTTTTTTTTTGTGACTGCCTAACTGAAGCTCTTAAATGGGAAAATAAGCAAATGGATGTTGAGTAATAAATGAGAAAATAAGGCATCTTATCCATGTCCGCATGAAAAACGAATACTTTTAATGAAAATACTAATTCCTTAAATATTTGTGACAACCGGGTATTTAGATAGGACTATCCAGAAAATTAACAATCAAATGTACAAAAATTTCTAAGCAGAAAATGAATGAATCCATTTAAAGATGACTTCTCTGTTATTTACATAGCTATAAACCTTAATGCTTAGAATACATCCAACAAGTTAATTGGGGTTTTTTTTGCATTTGATTTTGAACAGTACATAGGAGAGGACAGTCTCTCTCTTTTATGAACTAGTATATATTACATCTCACAGTGCCAAATAAGGCAGTTGTTTCCTAAGTATCTGCTAGGGTTTTTTTTTTTAAAAACCTGCTTTGTTAGATAGCTACGAAGGAACCACTAAAACCAAGCTGTTATGTTTTTATGAAGTTGCCTGCTATAGTTTTTATGAGCCCAAACTCCTCTTTACAAGTATAATAAAAGGTGACTAGCATTCATGTGTGTGTTTGATTTGTTCAGTGCAGGCACTGTAATGAGGTTTACAGGAGTTCTCTTTGTACTGCTGAGTGTCTGTGTTCTTTTTACTCATTATTTTTTCTCATCATAACTTTGAATAAACAAAAAAAAAAACCATAGAAATATTGAGTATAGGAATTTTGCTATTACATTACTTTTAAGCAGCATAAAACCAATAACTTCCAAATTACTGAGCACTGGAACAGTTTTTCCAGAGATGTAGAGTGTCCCCTCATTGGAGAAATTCACAAACCATCTGGACACAATCCTGTGCAATGTGCTCGGGGATGACCCTGCTGGAGCAGGGAGGTTGGACCAGGTGACCCCCTGTGGTCCCTTCCAGCCTGACCCATTCTGTGACTCTGTGATATGTGTGCATGTGTGTACACTTCTGCATGTCCACACACGTGCACACTCACATTTACAAGTGTATAGAAGCCAACTTCTCATAGATGAGAAGCAGACAAAAACTGGGATTGTGGACAGACTTGTGAAATCATGCCAAGTCTCCTAAATCAGCACAGCCAGCTGAAGCTAAGCTCTATGTATCTTTCTTTCTTCCAAACTGTGATGGCATGGAAATGCATCAGCATAGCAGCATAACAGGAGATGACATGTAGAAGAAGTGGGGTGACAGAAAAAATTCAGATATTTAGAAGTACTTTTGGGCACAGTGAACGAGTACAATATTAATGGATTTCATTAATTTTTTATTTAATTTCCTCTGGGCAAGCAGGGGGTGAAACCAATGGGTAGAACAAATAATGGTCTCAAATTATGAGAATTTCAGCTTTATTTGAAATACGAACTAATAGCTCTGGAGTTCAGTGAGGAAACATTGCAAATTTTTCCCTGTTTGTGCTAAACAAAACATAAATAATTTCAGCCACACAAACTCAAATGTGTAATTTCCAAATGAAACTAATAAATATGTAAATAAAACCTTAGCCGTTGGAACACAGAAGGATACTGTTCATATCCTTTTAAAAACTTTGCCAAATATTTATTTGTTCTGGTTCTTGTTTTGGCATTAGGGACATTAGGATATTAACCTTTCAACCCTGACAACACTACATCTGAGGAACAATGGGACACATAATTGCCCTCTACAAGAAATCACGAATCCTGCTTAAGAAAAGACGTTTGGACCTCCCCACAATGTCTCATAATCCATCCCAAAATCCAGTATGTAGACACTGTAATTGCTCTGTATTATATAATTCCTTACTATTGATTGACCATATTAATATGGATACAATATTTAATAACATCATTGAAACTAATTTGTTTTTTTTCCCATTACCTTAAGTGGTTCCATATTTTACTTTTGATCCTACTCCTCATTGATGATTTAATGCTGGTAGTAGATAGGATTTAAATATAGAGGTAATGATACAAAAAGAGAAAGTTTAATGGTGGGAAACATTTATATTTAAATCTAAAAAAATATGTGTAGGAAATAGAATTGATAGAAGAGAGACATATAAAATTAAATATACTAAATAATATGGAAAAGAAATTATAAACAGAAAATATGAACATCATTTAAGGGATTGTAATGAGTAAATTGGAAGAAAATAACCAACTTCAGTAAAAAAACACAAGTCAGAAATTGAATTTAAATACCTCTTAAAAACATATAAAATCACTTTATAAACTCCTTAATTTCAACCCTGAAACACATACCCTAAAGCACTTGCATTTTATATTGGATATACTAAACTCCATTTTCAAGAATTACTAGAATGCTTCTTCAGCAATGCTTCCACTGATGTCTACATCAAACAAAATTTTACAGAAATCGGTATTTAATCTATTCTATAGTATCAGGATGGTTTATGCATTATTATAATATGCTTAATTAAATGCATTTTAAAAAAAACACATTTTAAAGAAGCTATCCTAAAATACACAGCCAGAGGATAAGCCCCAAGCCTGTCAGTCACTCGCTTCCCCAGCTAGAGTGAAGACTCCCCTAGGGGAGAGTGAGCTGAAAACTCTCAGGTAGAGATAAAGACAGTTTAATAAGTGAGGCAAAGTTTCACACTCAAGGAAATCAAAGAAAGAATTAATTCACTACTTCTTATCAGCCGGCAGATGTCCAGCCACCACCTGGAAGGCAGGGCTTCAGCTTGTGTAACAGGCACAAACACCATAATCATGAACACAGTCACTTCCTCCTGAGCTTTTATAGCTGAGCATGGTGCCATGTGGTGTGGCACATCCCTCTGGTCAGTAGGGGCCAGCTGTGCAGGCTGTGTTCCCCCCAGCACCTTGTGCAACCTTAGCCTACTCACTGCAGGGCAGAGTGAGAGTCCTTGATGCTGTGTAAGGACTCTTCAGCAATAGCTAAAACAATTGGTGTATTGTTGACTTTATTTTTGTGACAAATGCAATGCACAACAGCATACTGGTGCTATGAAGGAAGTTGATTAACCTAGTACAACTACCGTGAGCTTAATGAGAAAATTCCAAGGACACACTACTCTCTGGTGTGTTTGAGAAATACTGACACCTATCTGCTATACAAGTACTCTCAAAACATGTAGATTCATGGCTTTAAAGGGATAGATGAGCTGGGAACTACAAAATGAGGATTCTCATTTTACAGGCATGCCTGAGGAAAATAAACAGCATTTATTGCATTATTTTTAGTTGTTATGGATACAAGAAACAGTAACGACTCTTTCCATAACTTGAAATTGGACAAAAATCAAAATGGTCAATGACACAGGCAGTGACAAAACACAGTAATAACAATAAACATAAAAAGCAGACTGAATCTTAAAATCAGTGGCCTTGTCTGCAGACATGCATGATTCAAAGCCTTAAATTCTAATTACTTCACAGACCTCTGACCAACATGAGTTTGTAGGACACATTTCCTTTCAGTTCTACTCAGTATGTCTTGTAGGTCATCATCATTCTGCTTTGTTGTCTATACAAATACCCTTCCTGATGACTGTTCAAAAAAGAGCAGGTATTGGGTATAGGCTAGGGACATTATCAAGAAATTTATTTCAGATCAGGCATTTGTGGTTTCTCTGTACATGAACTTGTCCTTGAAACCACACTAACATTAGAATTTTAAATTAAGATCTTGAGTTTGGAGCAGAAAGATTTTAGCATTGGGCCAATAGAAGCTTCACAGAGTTCAAGGATCAGACATGAAAAAGCACATACCACCAGGGGTATCTGGGAAGCACCTGGCTGAGAAGCAGTTTTGATGGAAAGAAAAAGAGAAACACAGTGAACACTAGGCTGAATATGAGCCCACAAGTGTGCTTTTATCTCAAATAAAAAAAATCTTTCCCCTCTATGATACAGTAGGGGAAGTATGATCAGGCAAATGAAAACTGTTATTCCTCTTTGCTCAGCGCCGGTGAGACTGCACCTAGAACACTGCGCCCAGTATGGGGTCCGCCCGACCAAAAAAAATGTGGAGAAACTGGAGAAGGCTACCAGGATGGTCTGCAGCCTAGAGGACCTAAATAAAAACAATCTTGCATGAAGGAACCTAAGGCATGGTATAATAACTCTCCAAAACTACCTGAAGGGTAGTTACCATTAGGAGATGTTATTTTAATCATATTAAAATACAAATTACTGATATACTTAATATGGTTAGTGACACAATAACATTATTTTAATGTATGATAACTGTATACAGTAATTCAGTATTTCAGTATTTCAATCTGTTTGCATTACAGTTGAGGACAGTTACATTACTTATAAAGATCTTGAGAAGAATTGTTAAGAACAATTAAGTTTTTCAGGAAGCAAATTCATGTTTTGCTCCTACTTAATGGGATTTAGCAAACCCTGAAGCAGAATTATATGACAAAAAAATTGTGAATGATAGAGCTTTCAGGTATTTATGGCTTTGCTAACCATTTAGTAGAAATTATTTCATTTAATATTTCATTTTTTAATATAATTTGAATTTAACTAGGTATTGAGGCTTTCCCCTTAGGCAGTTGCTCCTTCATCAAATAATTGTCTTGAACAGGTAATTATTCTTTATATTAAGCTTAAATATTATTTTTTATAAATGTCAAGATATGATTTTGCATTATAATCTCTATTTCCATCATGGGCAGTACATTGTTGCATGAAGTATTTTTTTTCCCAGATGTTTCTTTGCATATGGGTAGCATTAAAAGGATCTTAATTTTACATTTGGAGCCAACTAGGGCACCAGAGAAAATCTATCTATTAAATTGCCTTCTTTTCTGTGTAATCTCACCTGTCATTTGGTGGTTTAGTTTGGTTATGTTTAGGATCTTAGTCTAGGTCACATTTCAAGATGGAAAGATATTTACCTTGGGAATAACGAAGGTTTGTTCTCTCCCTTTTTCTTTCCCTCACTCTATAACTACAGAGAGAACTCAGTTTTGAGACCTTACTGACCAAAGTATTTCATTGACTATTGACAATATAAATACCAGATGGGATTTTCTAAAAATGTTCAGTAAATGAAAGACACCTTTTGCACAAATTAGCAATATTTGTCAATATATCAATACTCTGTTCCAAATTATAATGTAAATTAAAACATGAAATATAAATTACCTCTCCCTACATTTAGACAACCTTCCAAAATTCTGAATTAACTCAAGGTAGAGAAACTACCTTTGATTCTTTTATACACTATACATGCATTCTGAATAAAATAGCATAGATTCATAAGATTCATATTTAAGAGGAAGGAAGGAAGGAAGGAAGGAAGGAAGGAAGGAAGGAAGGAAGG